>NC_138779.1:224748901-225175087 GCF_965119305.1 Pelophylax lessonae | reverse complement strand
TTACAATTTGTCTTGTTTCAGTGCTTCCCGTCTTTAATTCTGTATTATTAATCAAAATAAGATCCCTTATCACAGACAAAGGGTCACACCTATCAGCAGATGATGGTTACTCTGATATTTCAGATTGTCCTCTTTTATCTTCTGAAAAATGTTCCCACCCTATAATATGCTTCTGTCTATCCAACTTCAGAGTTCCCTCAGTGTTCCATTATTTGTAATATCTTCATGCAGATTTGATGCCGGTTCAGGAATGGCGACCATCCGTTATCCCATACCTATTAGTCTGGGTGAATTCCATACCATAACCCTATACAGGAACCTGAACCAAGGATCACTTGTGGTGGACAACCAAACTCCTGTAAATGGAACATCTCAGGTAACCGGCTGGATGCTCTCTAATCACAAAACACAATGTGAACTCTCCATCGGCCTACAGGCCATAGTTCTTCTAGTAATGTCTTGTTGGTTTCTTTGGAAATTGATTGTTCTAATTGGATATTCTGCACTTTCAGGGTAAATTCCAGGGTCTGGACCTGAACGAGGAGCTCTACCTAGGAGGTTATCCTAACTATGAGGTTGTTTCTAAGACTGGCTTGGGCAAAGGCTTTATTGGTAATTAGAAATCCATCCAGAAGGTTATTTCTTCCACCCCTCTGGTTAATAGACTCTCCCTCATCGTCACCCTTATTTCTCCCTCACAGGCTGTGTCCGGCAGCTCATTATGCAGGGAGAAGAAGTCATCTTCAAGGATCTGGATCTGAGAACCAATGGCATCTCCAACTGCCCGACTTGTAGAGACCGACCTTGCAAGGTACGACCAAAGGCAAAGAGCCGGGCCTGCTCAAGTAAAGTCATTGTAACTGCTATTAAGAGTGGCTCTAATACTTACAACCAACTCGGTTATACCAACATATTAAAGGATAAGTCTTTCTTGAGGAATATGTTACACTTGTATTTGTAACATATAACATGTTCAAGCTCCTGCCCCCCTCTCCCTCTGATCCGCTTCCCTTAAGACAGTGGGAAGAGGATCCTCTACCCCACAACTGCTGTCGCTTTAAAAATTGGCACGGCCGTTCGGGGCTCCATTTATTCACAGGGATCTGTGAATAAGTAAACTACAAGTCCAGTGTGCCATTGCAGCAGAAGGCGTGTAGTTCTCAATGCGATGATTAGTGTGCTCATAGCCCATTTACTGTTCCTCCAGATTTCTAACTGAACGCACATACGGAGACATGGGCAGAAAACTGGATGGAGATTGTGCAGGATCCTGACACTGCTCTTGTGATCGCGGGTTCAATGCTTTGCAGGCTCTTGTAGGAAAAAATCTAAAATGCACATTTTTTTTTACCTTCAAAAATATGTGCATGTTTTTTTTTTTTTCCTAAAAGAGGAACTTATCCTTTAAGATGAACAGGAAAAACATCTGACCCTTCTTTGCCTTAATAATGTGTAAATCTACATATTTTATGTTTCTGTTTGTGGTGTGGTTTGGTTTGGTCCACCATTGTGGGGTCTCCTGGTTGAATCCGATTCTCTTGTTGAGCTGTCCTTTGCCTCGAAGTGTTATTTTTCTTCTTCACTCTTGCTTTATACCTGAAGCTTTTTAACGAGTCTTCTCAGTCATTTTCCTCCTGACAATGTATGTCTTTTTTTTAGAACCGTGGAATCTGTCGGGATTCAGAGAGCAGCAGTTATGTGTGTGAATGTCCTCCTGGCTTCGCTGGCAGTAACTGTGAGCACTCCCGGGCATTGCACTGCCACCCAGGTACTTCCTGTGATATGAAAATTTGTGTCTCGTACTCAGGGCAGCCATCAGAAATTTTGGGGCCCCTTACACAGTTTTTGGCCTGCCCCCCCCCCCCCCCCGGGCCTGACTACCAACATTCCACAGGGCCCACCTACCGTGTCATTGTCCTCCTACAGTTCCATGTCCTCCTGCATTCCATGTTCTCTTCCTCCTCCAGTCCCATCTTCTCCATCCCAGGAAAATAAAGGTGAATGGTTCTAGTAAATGCCGCCCCTCCTGTCCAGGGGTGAACAACTGGAGAACAGGGAGGGCAGGGCCTACAGCTGTGTGTGAGGGCTAGTGAGGGACAGGAAACACAACATAGTGCCAGTCTGTAAGGGAACGGTGGAGCATACAATTGAATGGCATTGCGAGGACAGTTGGCAACCATACCCTGTTTGGGGCCCCTCGGGACGCCCGGGCCCTCTACATGTGTATGGGCTGTACCCCCCTGATGGCGGCCCTGCTCGTACTAACAGCACTGGGTGGCCCCTCTCACTACTTTCTTTTTTCTCCGACAGATGCCTGTGGACCTGAAGCTACGTGCATCAATCGAGCTGATGGGCTGGGGTACACCTGCCGCTGCCACCTGGGAAAATCTGGAGACAAATGCATGGATGGTATGTGACTTACTGGCCCAATTCACACGTATTCATCATGAATGTATCATACCTGGAAAGCTACAAAGCTCCATCTGTTAGAAACGAATGATTGGCTTTGACATATAGATGTCCACTCTTCCTAACAGGAGTCATGGTGAACACGCTGTCATTCAATGGAGAAACTTCTTACATCTCTTACCCTCCTCTGACCAACATTCATAATGACCTGCGGGTGGATCTGGAATTTAAGCCCCTCTCCCCAGATGGTCTGATTTTCTTCAGTGCAGGAAAAGGAGCTCCTGTGGAAGACTTTGTGTCTCTGGCCATGGCTCAAGGCCATCTGGAATTCCGCTATGAGCTAGGATCAGGTAAGCACTAGGACTGGATAATCTGCAAGGAAAATAATCTGTTCATTAGTAGTTACATGGAACTCTGGTAACAGAGGGATTCAGTGGGTTAAGGAAAATCACAACGTAATGATGACAGTCAGAAGTACTAGATCCAAGCTGACTGGGAAAAGACACATTCCCACTGCTGCAAAAACAGATGTTCACACAGATGTTCAGCGCAGACTAAACCCATGTCCCATTCTGGACAATTCCCACATGCCATATCGAGTGCAGAAGACAATATACGGTGTACAGACCAAACCCATGTTCCATCTGAAACCATTCCCCTATGTGTCATCGAGTGTGGAAGACCGTATATGGTATACAGACTAAACCTATATTCCATCCTGGACCATTCCCCCATGCCTCATCAATTGTAGTGGACAGAATATAGTATACAGACCAAACCCATGTCCAATCCCGGACCATTACCCCGTGTCTCATCGAGTGTAGTGCAGAGTATATGGAATACAGTCCAAACCCATGTCCCATCCCGGACCATTACCCCGTGCCTCATCGAGTGTAGTGCAGAGTATATGGAATACAGACCAAACCCATGTCCCATCCCGGACCATTACCCCGTGTCTCATCGAGTGTAGTGCAGAGTATATGGAATACAGACTAAACCTATGTCCCATCCTGGACCATTACCCGTGCCTCATCGAGTGTAATGCAGAGTATATGGAATACAGACCAAACCTATGTCCCATCCTGGACCATTACCCTGTGCATCATCGAGTGTAGTGCAGAGTATATGGAATACAGACCAAACCCATGTCCCATCCCGGACCATTACCCCGTGACTCATCGAGTGTAGTGCAGAGTATATGGAATACAGACCAAACCCATGTCCCATCCCGGACCATTCCCCCGTGCCTCATCGAGTGTAGTGCAGAGTATATGGAATACAGTCCAAACCCATGTCCCATCCCGGACCATTACCCTGTGCCTCATCGAGTGTAGTGCAGAGTATATGGAATACAGTCCAAACCCATGTCCCATCCCGGACCATTCCCCCATGCCTCATCGAGTGTAGTGCAGAGTATATGGAATACAGACCAAACCCATGTCCCATCCCGGACCATTACCCCATGTCTCATCGAGTGTAGTAATCAGAATATGGTATAAAAAAAAACACTGCATTGGAGAAACTGCACCCCAGAATACATCAACACTGATTTATAATCAATAATTATAATCGTGTGAGAGAAATCATAAGAAAAACTCAAGCCTTGAACAAGAGAGCGAAATCTGTGAATGTCAAATTAAAATGTTTAATATGCCAAACCACAGGCTTGACATGTGGGGAAGAGGAAATGTGGCTGGTTCACCAGTGGGATACTTGCTATTATGAAGTTGATAAGGAACATTGATTAGGTATCATAGTTCTATGATGGGAAGCAGTGACGTTTCTCTGGTTGTGTCTTTAGGTTTAGCAATCCTAAGAAGTGCTGACCCCATCCCTCTGGGACAATGGCACAAAGCATCTGCAGAGAGAGTCAATAAGGACGGAACTCTCCAGGTTAATGGCGGTCAACCGGTGAAGCGCTCTTCTCCAGGGAAAAGTCAAGGCCTCAATCTGAAGACACAGATGTACCTCGGTGGTGTGGACAGCACTGTGGAGCTTCCATCTGCGGTCAACGTCACTCAGCCATACCAGGGCTGCATCGGAGAGGTGGGTTCCCTGACCACACCGAGTGGTTCCATCACATGGCAAAGCTACTCGGTTCCCGATACAATGTCAGAAGATGACTAGACGCTGATCGATTAGAAGATGATTAGACTCTGATTGATTAGAAGATGGTTAGACACTGATTGATTAGAAGATGACTAGACACTGATCGATTAGAAGATGATTAGACTCTGATTGATTAGAAGATGGTTAGAAGCTGCTAGTTCAGAGATAACTTTCAGTGCACTTTGTTGCCAACGAGACGTTACTTTGTGAAGTAGCAGATTTCATGGCATATTGGAAGAAGTGGCCTGACATATTTCACCAAGAGTTTTTTTATTGTCGGAATCCCTGTAATATATATATATATAGTGGTGGTAATATATCCCCCATTGCATCACGGTGGTAGTACACGTTACGGTTTACGGTCAGTTGTAGTTGATTGGGTTCAGGGTAGAGTTGGATCTCTGAAATAACATCTTTGTTTTATTTCTTTTAGGTTTCCATCAATAACAAGAAGGTGGACATCTCTTACAGTTTCCTGGAAAGCCTTGCTATCAGTCAGTGCTATGATAGATCTCCATGTGACCGCATGCCGTGCCTGCACGGGGGAAGATGTATGCCCACCGGGGAGTACGAGTACCAATGCCTGTGCCGCGATGGCTTCAAAGGTGCACATAAACTCTCTTCTATCATGAATGAATCCAGATAATGTGTCTGATTTGGTTATAAGGTTTTCCCCCTAGCTACTAATCTGCCTCTCCCTTTTTATTCTCATATTTGATGTAGTTACAGAAGCTAGCCAAATCATACCCCTCGTACGCATCTTTTCTATGGCTGCCATTGGCTTGTGTAGTCTAGATAACCTTTGCAGCATGGCCACTTTGCCTATGGAGAGGAAGTGTATGACCAACAATTCATACATGACCCATCTCATGACCCATCTCATGACCCATCTCATGACCCATCTCATGACCCATCTCATGACCCATCTCATGACCCATCTTTGTAGCAGTCAAGCAAGCTGTCGGTATAATAGTATTTTCATATTATGAGAATCCCCTCAAAAAAAATAAAAAAATCCCCCACAAAGATGGGGAACCTACAACAATACATGCAGGCAGAGTCTTGGTGGGTAAAGAATCCGGATGAAATGAGGAACCTTAGCCAACTAAGTTTCATCAACATCCAAGAGAGTCCTGGGCCTCCTAGAGGCTTTTCAGATAGTCTGAACCTCGATGTGAGCTGAGGAGACTTCTCTGGCTAAATATCGGTCTTGGTGTCTCAGGCTGGAAGCTGACCAATGTGTGACCGCATCGTTTTCCATGTTTCAGGTGATCGCTGTGAATCTCACGAAGATCGCTGTCAGATACAAAATCCTTGTATAAATGGGGGCACCTGCAAGGACAACCGATGTCACTGCCCAGAGGGCTTCTCTGGAACATACTGTGAGACAGGTGAGAACCGGGAATGATTTTTGCTGTGAGGAAAGGTGGGGCCATACATGCTGAGATTTCAGGCACTGTAACTGACATGAGTACCGCTTGCTGTAACCTGGCGGCATTGGGCTTCCATAATGAGCAGCGTATGTGCTGGCTGTATCTCGCATATGTTTGTCTCTGCAATCACCTTTCCCGCAATGTACGTGGAGCCATACTCCTAAGCACACATACCGCGGCTGTGGTAACAGGCGGAGTTCTCATCTTGTGATGCTGCAGATAAAGATTGGCTCTGTGTATGACACTTGCTTCTGTGTCCCGTACCGAGTGGTTGGCCTTGTGCATTCTGACTACTGGAGGTTTGCTGCTAGGCATGGTTGCCATTCAGAGAATGCTTTCCATTTTTGAGTAAAAGCAAAATGACCTCTGATAGGATGAGATGAAGAGGCGGGGCTATGACATCGTGCTCTCCTCCTTGTCAAATCAAAAAATGCTTTTCAATCATTCAGTAAATGGAAAGCGTTCTCTGAATGGCAATTGTGCGAATCAGCCGATGACCTGTATTCACAATGAACCCGTCCGGCCGCTTAGCAGAGGGCCCGGAAGCCAGTGGAGATCACTATAGTAGCAATGTAGTAGCGCTGTCCAGTTCAGTGATTTCCAGATTCTAGGGGCATTGGTCTAGTATGGTATACCTTGTTACATTACTCCAAGCTGGACCAATGTAATTATGTATAAAATACACCATGCCTAGACTATATCTTTAATGGTTCCCCATTATGAAGTTCATTGTCTATTCATAGTACCCCTAGCAGACTCCAGTAAAGTGTCACTTGTATTCTGGAGTCTTCTCTGAGATCTCTCGAAGTTCTGGCCGAATATGATGCAGTACCTTCTCCACAGGGGCTAATGTGAAGGGTGCCAATATGAAGAGAAGTCTTGTATTGTCCACTACCTCTTGTGAGGGGGGGATTTTGCACCTGTAGGTGGCAGTGATATGCAGATAGCAGGGGGAGGTAGTCCCAGCCATCTCATGGTGCCCCCAATGAAGAGAAGTCTTGTATTGTTCTCTACTTCTTCTTCGAGGGGGGAGATGTTACACTCATAGGGTGGCAATGATAGGCCAGAAGTGGAGGGTGGTAGTCCCGGCCATCTCATGGTGCCCCCCCATGAAGGGAAGTCTTGTATTGTTTTCTACTTCTTCTGAGAGGGGGGAGATGTTACACTCATAGGGTGGCAGTGATAGGCTGGAAGTTGAGGGTGGTAGTCCCGGCCATCTCATGGTGCCCCCCCATGAAGGGAAGTCTTGTATTGTTTTCTACTTCTTCTGAGAGGGGGGAGATGTTACACTCATAGGGTGGCAGTGATAGGCTGGAAGTTGAGGGTGGTAGTCCCGGCCATCTCATGGTGCCCCCCCATGAAGGGAAGTCTTGTATTGTTTTCTACTTCTTCTGAGAGGGGGGAGATGTTACACTCATGGGGTGGCAGTGATAGGCTGGAAGTTGAGGGTGGTAGTCCCGGCCATCTCATGGTGCCCCCCCATGAAGGGAAGTCTTGTATTGTTTTCTACTTCTTCTGAGAGGGGGGAGATGTTACACTCATAGGGTGGCAATGATAGGCCAGAAGTGGAGGGTGGTAGTCCCGGCCATCTCAAGGTGCCCCCATTGAAGAGAAGTCTTGTATTGTTCTCTACTTCTTCTGAGAGGGGGGAGATGTTACACTCATAGGGTGGAAATGATAGGCCAGAAGTGGAGTGTGGTAATCCCGGCCATCTCATGGTGCCCCCCCATGAAGGGAAGTCTTGTATTGTTTTCTACTTCTTCTGAGAGGGGGGAGATGTTACACTCATAGGGTGGCAGTGATAGGCTGGAAGTGGAGGGTGGTAGTCCCGGCCATCTCAAGGTGCCCCCAATGAAGAGAAGTCTTGTATTGTTCTCTACTTCTTCTGAGAGGGGGGATATGTTACACTCATAGGGTGGCAGTGATAGGCCAGAAGTGGAGGGTGGTAGTCCCGGCCATCTCATGGTGCCCCCAATGAAGAGAAGTCTTGTATTGTTCTCTACTTCTTCTGAGAGGGGGGAGATGTTACACTCATAGGGTGGCAGTGATAGGCTGGAAGTGGAGGGTGGTAGTCCCGGCCATCTCAAGGTGCCCCCAATGAAGAGAAGTCTTGTATTGTTCTCTACTTCTTCTGAGAGGGGGGAGATGTTACACTCATAGGGTGGAAATGATAGGCCAGAAGTGGAGTGTGGTAATCCCGGCCATCTCATGGTGCCCCCCCATGAAGGGAAGTCTTGTATTGTTTTCTACATCTTCTGAGAGGGGGGAGATGTTACACTCATGGGGTGGCAGTGATAGGCTGGAAGTGGAGGGTGGTAGTCCCGGCCATCTCATGGTGCCCCCAATGAAGAGAAGTCTTGTATTGTTCTCTACTTCTTCTAAGAGGGGGGAGATGTTACACTCATAGGGTGGCAATGATAGGCCAGAAGTGGAGGGTGGTAGTCCCGGCCATCTCATGGTGCTCCCCCATGAAGGGAAGTCTTGTATTGTTTTCTACTTCTTCTGAGAGGGGGGAGATGTTACACTCATGGGGTGGCAGTGATAGGCCCGTAGTGGAGGGTGGTAGTCCCGGCCATCTCAAGGTGCCCCCAATGAAGAGAAGTCTTGTATTGTTCTCTACTTCTTCTGAGAGGGGGGATATGTTACACTCATAGGGTGGCCGTGATAGGCCGGAAGTTGAGGGTGGTAGTCCCGGCCATCTCATGGTGCCCGCACTGTGCTCTGTAGATTAGCAGCTTTGCCAAGTCTGTGTTGTTAACAAGCTTATTTGCACATTTGTACAGGAGCAGCTTCTGCAAACCTGGAGGACGGAGTTCACGAAGGGAGTGGGGGGAACGGTATTGTATCCCCAATTTATTTTATCTTCTTTTATTTCTTGGGATAGGGTGTTGTCTGCAATCATTCTCTAATACAGCGGGAATGGGTGGAGGGAGACAAAGGGGACCATGGGTATTTTCAGTGAGTCATTGTAACATTGACACTCTCCTATAGCTATGATGAGGAACTCGGGACTCACTGGTGGAGTGTTGCATTGTTTCTGTGTAACACCACCCAATAATCAGACCCCAACCTGCATACAACCCCCCCATTCATCAGATTCTCCCTCTGCTAACATCTTTTCTGCACTAGTTGTGTTTCTTCCTTCCAACGTGGGGTGACGGTCCCTAGCCTTTAACCCTTTCCGCATGGAGCCCTCAGTGATTGGGTCATCAAGGTACCGTGTCACCATTTTCACCACTTTCTATGTTTTGTTTTCTATAGATGCACCAGGAGTGTACGGGTCATACTTCTCAGATGACTCCTACATAGCTCTACCCAAGCAGATGTTCCCTCGCAGGTAAGAGGCCCCCCATCCGTCTCCTTCTACAAAGAATGTGGCCTTCACATACAGATTCCAGGACTCCACCAGTTCTCAGTTAGGGGCTCATTTACACTTTGCTTCGACTTTAACACACATTAAAGTGCCTACCGCTTCAACATGCTGTATTGATGTGTTTCTGGTGCTTTGGTGATGCTTTTTCAAGCTTTAAAGAGGCCCAGTAGAACCCCAGCTTATTAGTACCCTCACTCTGCAGATCCCCAGCTCATTAATACTCCCATTAGGATGATTGCCAGCTCATTAGAACCCCCCGGCACCAGATCCCCAGCTCACTAGTACCCCTGTTCAGTATATCCCCAGCTCATTAGTACTCCTCTTCAGCATATCCCCAGCTCATTGGTACCCTCATTCAGCAGATCCCCTGCTTAGTAGTACCCCCACTTGGCAGAACCCCAACTCATTCGTACCCCAGTTCAGCAGATCCCCATTTTATTAGTATCCCCGTTCAGCAAATCCCCAGCTTATTAGCACCCCTCTTAAGCAGATCCCCGGCTTGTTAGTACTCTCGTTCATTAGATCCCCAGCTCATTAGCACCCCTCTTCAGCAGATCCCCAGCTCATTAGCACCCCGCTTCAGCAGATTCCAAGCTCAAAAGCACCCCCCCTCTTCAGCAGATCCCCAGCTCATTAGCACCCCTCTCTTCAGCAGATCCCCAGCTCATTATCACCCCTCTTCAGCAGATCCCGAGCTCATTGGTACCCTCGTTCAGCAGATTTCCAGCTCAATAGTAACCCCAGCTCTGCTGATCCTCCTATTGCTCTTCAGTCCCCGCTCACCTCCCACGCTGCATACCACATGTGACATTGATAGTTTCTCCTGCTCCGGTCCCCCAAATCTGCTGATCCTCTGCCACTCAGTCCTCCCTCTCCGGTCCCCGCTCTGCTTCTGTTGTTTCCCATATTGCACACTACGTGTGCCATCTAATAGTTGTTCCTCTCCAGTCCGACGTCTTTCTGGTTCAGTTTGATGGTTTTCCAGTGCATCCTGGGATATCTCATACCTCCAATACCTCTAAAACAAAGCAAAGCAAATACTGAATAAAAGCCTCTCAAAAGCTTCAGATGCTGTAAGTGAGCTTTGTCATAGACTTCTATGGAGACTTTGGAGACGCTTTGACGCACCAAGAAAGTGGCAAGGTGGATCATTTTTGAAGCAAAGCAAACACAACGTGTGACCAGGACTTTAAGGTGACCATTTAATTTAGTGACAGGAGCTTTCATTGGCATTGAGTGCTTTAAAAAAGCGCGTCCAGTTCCACATTTTGAAGCAAGTGTAAATAAGTCCTGAGAGGTTCAGTCATCCGTCTTCCGGAACGGCTTTCTATACTTTGGAAACATTTGACCTGAAAGAGATTTTCTGAAAAAATATTTTCACAAAGAGTCAGGGGTCCTTCCATGCAATCCCTACTGACTCCTCCCTTTCTGCAATTCCAAGATAGTCTATGACGCCATCTGGTGGTGGAGTACAACAATGCGGCCCCTCCAGTTACACATACAAATTTATTTATTACATATGGTAGCTCCTTCATTAATATGCAGAAGCATTGGGGCCCTCACAGTGGCTTACTTGGGGGGGGTAAAAAAGTAATATCCAGGTGGTTGCAAATGCAAAATCTTCTTTAACTCTAACGCCATATCATCATAAAATGTTATCTTTATATTGCACACATTTTTATTCCACTCACATGTAGAAGTATTTGTAGATTTGGATGCCGACTAAAATCCAATCTATTTCAGCCGACCAGACGCACCGGAGACGATTGAGTTGGAGATCCGAACAACGTCTACAGACGGCGTCATTTTTTGGCAGGGAATGGTAAGTTTATGCATTTTGTTTTCACTTTTGTAACATGGACAGCGAAGTAGTCATCGGCTCTTTAAAGGATAGGTTCACCTTTTGGAGCAACATTCCATGAGTACTCAACCTGTGGCCCTCCAGCTGTGACAGAACTACAAGTCCCATGAGGCATTGCAAGGCTGTCAGGTAAACAAGCATGACTCCCAAAGACAGAGGAATGATGGGACCCATACTTAGGGTAGAGGTGCATGGTCCAGCTGATGTTCTCCTCACCCAACCCCAATAAACCAAAGTGAACTTGGCCTTCATAGAAGCATTTATTACAGATCTTCCTCTCCTCCATCTTTAATGCCTCGTTTCCACTGAGCAGATCGGTTGGGGTCAGTTCGGTACGGTACGCTATTTTGAGTGTTTCCATTATGAATGTGGCCCATACAACCGAACCAAACCGCACCATTCCTGGTCCTCCTTCAGATGTAGGGCCATAGTAAATGGTACGGTACGGTTAGGGCGGAGCTACAGGGATCACACGATACATTCCACTGATTGGTGGACAGGAAAACGTCAATGCTCACGTCAAATGAAAGCACAAAACAAACACCACGTTTGGTGTGAACCCCGCATGGCCCCTGGCGGTCCAACTTGCAGTAAAAACGCTCGCCTGAATAGGCCGGACCATTCTAACCCTTCCAAACTGTACCGACCCGAACCGTTCCGCTCAGTGGAAAGGAGGCATTAGTGTATACCATGCCCAGGGCTTCAGATTACGTTTCTTATCTCAGGACACAGTGACGTCTATATGTGTGGAGCTAACAGTTCTGCATGGCGATGAACACAGCACAGCCCACCATGGTTAGGTCCAGATGATGGACAGCGAGGAGGACAGCACCTCCATCTTCTGAGATCTCCTCCTGCTTTCCATACAGATAATTGACAGATGAGCTCCTGGTATAGGAAACGCTGCACAACATGCACCAACTCCTCTGTATGTCTTCGTCACATTTATCCCAACCCCCCCCCCCATTTTCCTGACCATCTACTAGAGAGAGACAAAGGTCCTGTGTGCACATGAGGTTAGGGAAGACGGGTACTGACAGCCAGGTGTCTGCAATGAGAATTGTCCGCATTGCCCTAGAGGAGAAAGTCATATCCCTGCTTTCATTCTCCATATTATCTGCCACTGGAGAGTTAAAGTCCCTCTGAATCATTTTGGGGCAACATAGATCCTAAATGTTCTGTCATTTGGTAGCAATACAAAGGAGAGACACGTCACATCCAGGCAGCAGTACGATACAAGGGGTAGAGATGTCACATCCAGGCAGCAGTATGATACAAGGGGTAGAGACGTCACATCCAGGCAGCAGTATGATACAAGGGGTAGAGACGTCACATCCAGGCAGCAGTATGATACAAGGGGTAGAGACGTCACATCCAGGCAGCAGTACGATACAAGGGGTAGAGACGTCACATCCACTCAGCAGTACGATACAAGGGGTAGAGACGTCACATCCACTCAGCAGTACGATACAAGGGGTAGAGACGTCACATCCAGGCAGCAGTACGATACAAGGGGTAGAGATGTCACATCCACACAGCAGTACGATACAAGGGGTAGAGACGTCACATCCGCTCAGCAGTACGATACAAGGGGTAGAGACGTCACATCCAGGCAGCAGTACGATACAAGGGGTAGAGACGTCACATCCACTCAGCAGTACGATACGTGGGAGAGACACGTTACATCCACTCAGCAGTACGATACAAGGGGTAGAGATGTCACATCCACTCAGCAGTATGATACAAAGGGTAGAGACGTCACATCCACTCAGCAGTACGATACAAGGGGTAGAAACGTCACATCCACTCAGCAGTACGATACAAGGGGTAGAGACGTCACATCCAGGCAGCAGTACGATACAAGGGGTAGAGACGTCACACCCACTCAGCAGTACGATACAAGGGGTAGAGACGTCACATCCACTCAGCAGTACGATACAAGGGGTAGAGATGTCACATCCACTCAGCAGTATGATACAAGGGGTAGAGACGTCACATCCACTCAGCAGTACGATACAAGGGGTAGAGACGTCACATCCAGGCAGCAGTACGATACGTGGGAGAGACACGTCACATCCACTCAGCAGTACGATACAAGGGGTAGAGACGTCACATCCAGGCAGCAGTACGATACAAGTGGTAGAGACGTCACATCCACTCAGCAGTACGATACAAGGGGTAGAGACGTCACATCCACACAGCAGTACGATACAAGGGGTAGAGACGTCACATCCACTCAGCAGTACGATACCAGGGGTAGAGACGTCACATCCACACAGCAGTACGATACAAGGGGTAGAGACGTCACATCCACACAGCAGTACGATACAAGGGGTAGAGACGTCACATCTGCGCAGCAGTAGGATACAAGGGGTAGAGACGTCACATCTGCGCAGCAGTACGATACAAGGGGTAGAGACGTCACATCTGCGCAGCAGTACGATACAAGGGGTAGAGACGTCACATCCGCGCAGCAGTACGATACAAGGGGTAGAGACGTCACATCCGCTCAGCAGTACGATACAAGGGGTAGAGACGTCACATCCAGGCAGCAGTACGATACAAGGGGTAGAGACGTCACATCAAGGCAGCAGTACGATACAAGGGGTAGAGACGTCACATCCGCACAGCAGTACCATACAAGGGGTAGAGACGTCACATCCACTCAGCAGTACGATACAAGGGGTAGAGACGTCACATCCGCTCAGCAGTACGATACAAAGGGTAGAGACGTCACATCCAGGCAGCAGTACGATACAAGGGGTAGAGACGTCACATCCACTCAGCAGTACGATACAAGGGGTAGAGACGTCACATCCAGGCAGCAGTATGATACAAGGGGTAGAGACGTCACATCCACTCAGCAGTACGATACAAGGGGTAGAGACGTCACATCCAGGCAGCAGTACGATACAAGGGGTAGAGACGTCACATCCAGGCAGCAGTATGATACAAGGGGTAGAGACGTCACATCCACTCAGCAGTAGGATACAACGTAGAGACGTCACATCCACACAGCAGTAGGATACAAGCAGCCATCCACGTAACTGCAAGCTGCCATGATTAAAGCCTCTATTTCCATCACTCATCATGCCCCCCCCCCCCATCCCCCATGAAGCCTTCTGGTCTCAGCATGGCCTGCATGATTCTAATCAGGTACTTCCGTCTTTTATGGGTAATTAATACTGACCAAACAAAGCCCCCGCCACGCCTTAATGATGGCTTCTATAATGAGGCCGAGTGCACCAACACCTACCAACCAATCAGAAGACTGCAATCAGACTCCTCTACTCCTCACATGGCTTCATTACATAAACCCGAGGGCCTCATACACTACTCTGTGCATATTATTACTTCTGTCTGTGCAAAATAATAATCACCCCGACTGCAGGTTTAACACGCCGCATTGTTCACTCTATAACATCTCCGGGTTCTGTGAGGAATATCGGCTTCTCATGTCTGTAGGAATATGCAGAACTGGCCAATAGGAATAGTTCATACCTTCTCCTAAATGCAGAAATGGCCAATAGGAATAGCTCATACCTTCTCCTGCAGTAGAGTCATAGGCATCATTTCCGATGGTTCAGTCAATGTTTGTCTTGCAGGAGGTTAGAGAACAAGGCCGGGAGAGGGATTTCATCAGCCTGGGCCTGAAGGACGGTCACCTCCTCTTCAGGTAAGAACTACCATGACCCTCATTCTGTGATTGGCCCTCGTGGGTGGGACAGGACTGGAGCTGAGCCAATACAAAGTTCAGAAAAGGAGAAGAGTTGCCCATAGTGGACTCCTACCACCCAATCCATGAAAACTGAACATTGCTGCAAAATATCCTCAGAGAATGTCACTTCCCTGAAGTAACATCCCCAAACCCCCCCCCCAAAATAACACAACATTTTTATTGAAAAGCTCCTAAAATAAAAAGATTGACACCTACCGGTCTCGTGATTAAAGCCCCCCCCCCCCCCGCAGGTCCAGGCTCCAGGTATTGTTGGCTCAATAAAAAGCTTTAGGTCAGTTTGAAGAATTTCCTAAACCTTTTTTTTTTTTTTTACCTTCAACAAACACTGAAATCTGATTGGTTGTTAGGGACCATCTATATCTGTCCTGCTGTGCTTCCAGTCCTCAGTATTAGGACAAAAAATGGGGTTCCCCTTGTGGGACTTTATAGGCACATAAAATATAATGTATATGAAATTATATGAAAAAAGGTATTTGAAAAAATATAAATTTTATTATAAACACAAATATGTATTAATAATTAAAAACAGTACAGGCAAAGAAAAGAGACAGATAAATCAACCGTAGTAGTCTGAACTGAAACCCAACATGTTTCGAAGCCAAAGGGAAAATTTGCTTCTTCTTCAGGGGAGGGGTTCAAACGGTACTCTAGTGAATAAGAGAATATAAACAATACAAAAACCATGAATTTTTGAAGGTTTTTTGAGGAAGAAAATATTCCAACACGACTCTTTAGAGTTTTACATAGTGGTTATGATGGCAATGACGAGTACTTACAGGGTTGAAAAATAACTGTACTTAGGTAGCCTGCACGGTTAAAAGCATCTGGTGGGTGCGAGTGTCCTTGCGATCAAAATGCAATGAGTAAGATGGTAGGTGGGTATACTGGTCAGTAAACCAACAGCTGTTGACATCAGGTGTGTAGCCCCCAATCAATGGACGTCTGAAGTCCTTAATTAGGAGAAGCCAGGGGCAGCCTTTGAGCATAGGTGAATGGCAAGGATGTAGGTAGCGCCGGTCTGAAAAGTGAACAGATCAGGGCTAAGTACATTGATATGTATAATGAAATGAACAAAAAAAGAAAATACATATACTAATGAATGTCGGCATGTAAAGTAGCCACATATCTATAAATGATATAGTAAATATATAGGAAGCATTATAGCAAAATATATGCAAAAAGGTAGCCCAACATAAAGCAGGCAATAAGGCCGCAATAGGGTATGACTAGAAATGCAAAGCCGATCAGAAAGAAAGGGGGGTTTTTTTTGGAAGGACTAGGTAAAAAATATAGAGTCAATACCTGAATGTAAATGATGGTGAAGCAAACAGCGTCCTCTCAGCACCACAGCCAGCAAACAAATGCGCTGGCTGTGTGTTGTGAGAGGTGCACTATAAGAGTGCTAATTGATTAGTGCAAGACGTAAAACAGCTGGCTTCAGAGGAAGGGCTTCCCGGAACGCCGGTGCCGAGCCCGCCCACAAACAGCATGCGTCACACATGACGCAACGTGGGCGGGATCGGCATCTGCGCTCCACCGACACGGGGGTCAGAGCCGGAAGTGCAGATGCACTAAGGCTGCCGATTGGTCCGGGCTGAACCCCAAAGGGCACAGAGAATAGAAAATAGGACCAAGCTACCGCGATAACGCGGTATATGTCTCCCCGTGTCGGGACGCACACTGGAGGAGGGGCAACACCCGGAGTCAACATAGATTGCTGAAAAGAATTTACAAAAACCAAATTAATTGGAAAAAATGCAAAAAGAATACAAAAAAGAGTGTATCATAATTGTATCAATTAAACATGATTAGAAATTGTGGTTTTATGTGTAAATATCAGCAAGGACACGACCCACAGATGAAGCGCTAGGCTGAAGCACCCCATTCAGTCCTCAGTATTACAACCACTCTTTTCTTCCCTTCTTTTACCAGTTATCAGCTGGGCAGCGGAGAAGCCAAAATTATGACAGAAGATCCCATCAATGATGGTGAATGGCACAAAATCACCGCCATCCGGTAAGTGTTTGAAGCTTTCATGATGATATTACCCCACTGAGCACTCTGGCATAGCCGAGCTCAGGATGACAGGCAAGCTGTATGTGTCTCTATAGTCTTCCTACACAAGGTATCAAACACTGCCCACTCCACTTCTAGTATTACAGACCCCTGCACTACCCAACTTCCATTTATTACACTTCTGGTAAGATAGACTCCTGCGCTACCCAACTGCCGTCTATTCCATTTCTAGTAATACAGACCCATGCACCACCCAACTAGTAATACAGAACCCTCTGCTACCCAACTGCCTTCTATTCCACTTCTAGCAATACAGACCCCTGCGCCACCCAACTGCCGTCTATTCCACTTCTAGCAATACAGAGCCCTGCACCACCCAACTAGTAATACAGAACTCTCTGCTACCCAACTGCCTTCTATTCCACTTCTAGAAGTACAGATCCCTGGGCCACCCAACTGCCATCTATTCCACTTCTATCAATACAGAGCCATGCGCCACCCAACTGCCGTCAATTCCACTTCTAGCAATACAGATCCCTGCACCACCGAACTTCTGTCTTTTCCACTTCTAGCAATACAGACCCCTGCGCCCACCCAACCGCCGTCTATTCCACTTCTAGCGATACAGACCCCTGCGCCACCCAACTGCCATCTATTCCACTTCTTTCAATATAGAGCCATGCGCCACCCAACTGCCGTCTATTCCACTTCTAGCAATACAGATCCCTGCGCCACCTAACTTCCGTCTATTCCACTTCTAGCGATACAGACCCCTGCACCCACCCAACTGCCGTCTATTCCACTTCTATCAATACAGACCCCTGCGCCACCAAACTGCCGTCTATTCCACTCCTAGCAATACAGAGCCATGCGCCACCGAACTGCCGTCTATTCCACTTTTAGCAATACAGAGTCCTGCACCACCCAACTACCATCTATTCCACTTCTAGTACTGCAGACTGCTGTGCGTTACACAACCACAGTCCATTCTGCTCCCAGTAATGCATATTCCTATGACCTTGTACATTGGCTGTGTAATGTCCTCCCTGCTTCTAGTAATACAAACACACATTCTACAACCTGTATGGTCTGCTCTGTGGTTTTCTAAGAAGCTTTCCAGGCACAATGTAAGGGGGAGATTGGCCATAATCTCTGCAAGGAGGGAAAGTTCTAGAAATCAGGACTGAGAGATCTGGGCAGTGTTACGATTAGCTCATTAGTAAAAAATGGAGGGAAGAAAAAAGTTTGTCTTGACCAAGGCACCCAATCAGATCCTGACTTTTATCATTACTGAAGTCAGGAATAAAAATGGCTGCCTCCTCAGGAACTGTGGACGCTTTCCTCCAAATACACAGCTTACAGATATAACTTGCCTTTGTACTCCACAGGGAAGGGAAGTCCGGATCCATACAGGTGGATGGTGAGGAAGTCGTCTCTGGAAGTTCACCCGGTAAAAACATCATGGTGGACACCAAGGCAAGCGTTTACATTGGTGAGTTCTCTGTGACTGATCACCATGCCATAAGTTCCTTCTCTATCTATGACATTACAGACCAGGGCCTCATCCTGCACCACAATTCTGTGGGACGATCATCCTCCATATAGACAGGCACAATCCACGTATAACTTCATCCTCCATGTAGATGGCCACAATCCACGTATCTTTTTATCCTCCATGTAGATGGCCACAATCCACGTATCTTTTTATCCTCCATGTAGATGGCCACAATCCACGTATCTTTTTATCCTCCATGTAGATGGCCACAATCCACGTATCTTTTTATCCTCCATGTAGATGGCCACAATCCACATATCCTTTTATCCTCCATGTAGATGGCCACAATCCACGTATCCTTTTATCCTCCATGTAGATGGCCACAATCCACGTATCTTTTTATCCTCCATGTAGATGGCCACAATCCACGTAACCTTTCAATCTCCATGTAGGGCAGGCGCAATCCACGTAGCCTTACATAATCACACCCATGATGACAAAGCTCCTTGTATATGGTGGTCAGGGAGGAGACCTAGTAACATCCTTTCTTACATTGGTGGTCAGTGGGGATCCTTAGTGACATAAGAATACAATTGGGTGTCTATACATAGACATATGAAAGCATACACCATTCATTGCACAGCCATGTTGTTGATTATTACATATGTGTCGTGTTCTCTCCAATAACCCTACACGTTTCTGGTTTGAACACCTTTCTTCAGGGGCTTAAACACGGAGATCAGTATTCGTTCAACACTTCTATTAATAGAAAAGATCATATCATTTACATTGTTACTCACATGATTCTGGTGGTATATAACCATAAACATGGTGAGAAGCAGGAATGGAATTTGTCTGCCACTGAATGGGTGGAAGGTATGGCAAGGGGCACCTCCAATACAGGCCCTCCCAAACCCCTATGGAAGACCCCAAAAAACCACTAGAAAAGGCACATTCAACCAGAAACACATTGGGTTATTGGAGACAACACGACACATATGTACTCAACAACAACATGGCTGTACAATGAAAGGTGTATGCTTTCATATGTCTATGTATAGACACTCAATTTTATTCTGATGTGTAATTACAATATGTATTAATAAAAGATGTTTTTTAGCTAATGAATGGTGGTGATCCGGTCGCTTTTAAAGTCCTGCTTTCAAATGTGGGGTAGCAATTATTTCCTTATCCATATTGGGATGTTGGAGACAGGACACTATATTTTTGGAACAACGGAGATTATTTGTTTTGTGAGGATCCTTAATAACATCCCCTCTCGCATTGGTGGTCAGTGGGGAGCACCTCTTTGGTTGGTGGACGGTGAGGATCCTTAATAATACCCCCAGGGCCGCTGATAGGGGGGGACCACCAGCCCTCTTGTAGGGGGCCCGAGCACACAGGGGGGCCCACACAGAGAGGGGGATTAGTGATGGACAACAAATACAGAAATCCCTACTATCAGCTTTTACCTGTTGAGAAAGAGACTCACTAATCCCCCTCCCTTGTGTGGGCCCCCTCCCATCACTGGCTCTAATGTTATCTCTGCTCAGGAGTTTATTTGTAAATTGTAACTTTGTTTCTCTCTCTCTGATCACTGAGCTCCAACTGCCCAGCCTGTATATTTTTCTCATCTTCTTTTTTATTTAACATAGTTGTTTTTTTTTTTCGAATTAGCAGGAATTATGTGAGTTATGTTATATTTGTGTCTGCTAATAGTGATTTTGTTGTAATTTTAGCTAAATATATCTTTAATATTTGCTTGGGGGGGCCCTGCTAGGTAGTCTGTATGGGGCCCCGCGATTTCTAAAAGCAGCCCTGAATACCCCCTCTCACTTTGGTGGTCAGTGGGAAGCCCCTCTCAGGTTGGTGGACAGTGAGGATCCTTAATAACCTCCCCTCTCGCATTGGTGGTCAGTGGGGAGCCCCTCTTAGGTTGGTGGTCAGTGAGGATCCTTAATAACATCCCCTCTCGCATTGGTGGTCAGTGGGGAGCCCCTCTTAGGTTGGTGGTCAGTGAAGATCCTTAATAACATCCCCTCTCGCATTGGTGGTCAGTGGGGAGCCCCTCTTAGGTTGGTGGACAGTGAGGATCCTTAATAACATCCCCTCTCGCATTGGTGGTCAGTGGGGAGCCCCTCTTAGGTTGGTGGACAGTGAGGATTCTTAATAACATCCCCTCTCGCATTGGCGGTCAGTGGGGAGCCCCTCTTAGGTTGGTGGACGGTGAGGATCTTTAATAACATCCCCTCTCAGACTAGCGGTCAGTGGGGAGCCCCTCTTAGGTTGGTGGTCAGTGAGGATCCTTAATAACATCCCCTCACGCACTAGCGGTCAGTGGGGAGCCCCTCTTAGGTTGGTGGTCAGTAAGGATCCTTAATAACATCCCCTCACGCACTAGCGGTCAGTGGGGAGCCCCTCTTAGGTTGGTGGACAGTGAGGATTCTTAATAACATCCCCTCTCGCATTGGTGGTCAGTGGGGAGCCCCTCTTAGGTTGGTGGACAGTGAGGATCCTTAATAACCTCCCCTCTCGCCTTGGTGGTCAGTGGGGAGCCCCTCTTAGGTTGGTGGTCAGTGAGGATCCTTAATAACATCCCCTCTCGCATTGGTGGTCAGTGGGGAGCCCCTCTTAGGTTGGTGGTCAGTGAGGATCCTTAATAACATCCCCTCTCGCATTGGTGGTCAGTGGGGAGCCCCTCTTAGGTTGGTGGACAGTGAGGATCCTTAATAACATCCCCTCTCGCATTGGTGGTCAGTGGGGAGCCCCTCTTAGGTTGGTGGACAGTGAGGATTCTTAATAACATCCCCTCTCGCATTGGCGGTCAGTGGGGAGCCCCTCTTAGGTTGGTGGACGGTGAGGATCTTTAATAACATCCCCTCTCAGACTAGCGGTCAGTGGGGAGTCCCTCTTAGGTTGGTGGTCAGTGAGGATCCTTAATAACATCCCCTCACGCACTAGCGGTCAGTGGGGAGCCCCTCTTAGGTTGGTGGTCAGTAAGGATCCTTAATAACATCCCCTCACGCACTAGCGGTCAGTGGGGAGCCCCTCTTAGGTTGGTGGACAGTGAGGATTCTTAATAACATCCCCTCTCGCATTGGTGGTCAGTGGGGAGCCCCTCTTAGGTTGGTGGACAGTGAGGATTCTTAATAACATCCCCTCTCGCATTGGTGGTCAGTGGGGAGCCCCTCTTAGGTTGGTGGACGGTGAGGATTCTTAATAACATCCCCTCTCGCATTGGTGGTCAGTGGGGAGCCCCTCTTAGGTTGGTGGACAGTGAGGATCCTTAATAACCTCCCCTCTCACATTGGTGGTCAGTGGGGAGCCCCACTAACATCTCCTCTTGCATTGGTGGTCAGTGGGGAGCCCCTCTTAGGTTGGTGGTCAGTGAGGATCCTTAATAACATCCCCTCATGCACTAGCGGTCAGTGGGACGCCCCTCTTAGGTTGGTGGACAGGGAGGATCCTTAATAACCTCCCCTCTCACATTGGTGGTCAGTGGGGAGCCCCACTAACATCCCCTCTTGCATTGGTGGTCAGTGGGGATTCTGTATAACATCTCCTCTTGCATTGGTGGTCAGTGGGGAGCCCCTCTTAGGTTGGTGGTCAGTGAGGATCCTTAATAACATCCCCTCATGCACTAGCGGTCAGTGGGGAGCCCCTCTTAGGTTGGTGGACAGTGAGGATTCTGTATAACATCTCCTCTTGCATTGGTGGTTAGCGAGGAGCCCCTCTTACACTGATGGTCAGTGGGGAGCCCCAGTAACATCCACTCTCACATTGGTGGTCAGTGAGCCCCTCATTATAGTATTAATAAGTAACTTCATTGCCACCATCATGCCCCCCCATTATGCAGAGTGGCGGTTAGACATAAATACATGTTCTAGGGCACTGGTCCCCGCTGACCCGCCTATGTGACATCACATACAAGCACCCAAGATGGACATGAGAGAAGGATTGTGGGGACCAGTACCCCAGAACAGGTAGCTATGTCTCGCCTGAGCTTCCTTACTGCACTCTACAAATGTAAGAAATCCCTTGTGCGGAGGGTCAGCGTGGAAATGACATGATCTGCTCATAACATAGTGGTAATGTATGGGTAGATGATGACTGACCTGTTGCCAACCCCCGTTGTAGAGAACACATGGACCATGTGCTATGTCTCTGGTATAAATGCCACAATACACAGACCGTCTCACCAACTGAACACACCTTCTGCTACATATAGAGAAAGTAGAAGACCTTCTGTCTTACCTGTACGACATCTGACTTCCTTCTCTTTTTTGCGGCAGGCGGGGCTCCCGACGTACAGCTGACAACAGCTGGGAAGTTCTCGAGCGGAATCACCGGATGTATCAAGAACCTAGTGATCCTGAACGCAAGGCCCTCCGACCAGCTCCACCAGCCCATCGATTTGAAGCACAATGCCGAGTCAGGTCATAACACCAAAGATTGCCCCTCGTAGGCGGAGACTGTACCCCCACCCCCGCTGGCCGCGCCAGGGCAATCCACAGACTATTCTTTTATTGTTCTCAAAGAGACAATGACAAATCGAGAATCATTGTAAATGGTGCTTCTGCTGCTACCAAAAAACCAAACCAGAGGTGGTGCTAAAGAAAAAAAGTATTTGGATTGCGCATCTTTGTATTACCTACCACGGATTTTCTTCTTTTTAATTATTATTATTATTATTGTTATTTTTTTTTTTTTAATGTCTTCAGATTTCCACGTGTTTTACAGCTGGATGAAGGAAATATGTATGTATTGAAACAGATGTATGTTTTTTAAAAAGAACCCCTAACCAAAAAAACCCCCCAAAAGCTAACAAAACCACGCTGTATGTTTAATGTCAGCAATGCCGGAAGATTCTCTATTCTGTATATAGAAATGGCCACTCGCTGGACAGTGGCTGAAGCCCCAGACCAGGTCTTGGTCCAGTAGTGTTGGCCCCATGTTCTCTATGATGGGGATTTGGGATGTGTAGTCTGGAGAGGGTTTCAGAATGTTTAGGTTGGAGGAGAAGGTGCCACAGGGGCTTTACCCCCTGTTCCCAGAGGCCTCATAGGCAGAGACAGGGTGGAATTAAAGGGGACAATCGGTCCTCTTTGGGAAGGGGTCTGCACTATTCTTTACATCTCATTAGGTCTACTGCCGGCAGCTGGCTTCTTACTTGGAACCATATTTATGTTATTTAGCTAACAGACACGAGTGTATTTTAAAGGTGCATCGACTCTTAGTTCAGGTCAGATACAAGATTTCCAATAAAATCATTCCTCTCCATCTGTCTTTTGTTGCCCTCTTTCTCGTATCTCTATTCATACAAAGACGTTGGCAAACCCCCTTCTCACCTTTTGTGGGACCAACATAAAGCCAGACAACAGGGTCCTTTGTCAGAAGCTGTAGCATTGACTTTCTGTTATCCAGTGAAGATAAACCAGGACCGCCCCCCCCCCCCCCCACCTACATAAGCCTCCATAGCCATCATCAAGCATACAATCGGTAGGATAATGATTGGTTTTAACCTTAGACCTAAGAGTGTATGCACCTTTCCGAGCGGGCCAAGAGCTGTACACCTGTATGTGAATAGGAGATAGTTCCCAGGATTTGGCAGGAACCGATCCTGGGATCTCATGTTTAGAATGGAAGGACGATAAACTACTGATAAATCCAGATTGCTCTGGATTTGTGTAATTGGGGATGCGCACTGTATATAGGATGCGGAGGAGGGGTCAAGCACTGATCGTTGTATGTTGGGGAGGTCACAGATCAGCTGACATGGACTAAGGACAAGCCATTGTCCTCCTAGAATTTGTAGTTCAGACACCAGTTTCCTCACCTTCATTGGATATAAAGACAAGGTAGAAACATAGGACTCCATCCTAAACCAGACCCTGCAGAATGGATGGGAGGGGAGCATGCAGCACTGGGATGGGCCGCATCTATGCAAGTCTAGAGGGTAGTGTGCACACCACCAAGATGGGCCGCATCTACGCCAGTCTAGAGGGAAGTGTGCACACCACCAAGATGGGCCGCATCTACGCCAGTCTAGAGGGAAGTGTGCACACCACCAAGATGGGCCGCATCTATGCAAGTCTAGAGGGTAGTGTGCACACCACCAAGATGGGCCGCATCTACGCCAGTCTAGAGGGTAGTGTGCACACCACCAAGATGGGCCGCATCTATGCAAGTCTAGAGGGTAGTCTGCACACCACCAAGATGGGCCGCATCTATGCCAGTCTAGAGGGGAGTGTGCACACCACCAAGATGGGCCGCATCTATGCAAGTCTAGAGGGTAGTTGCACACCACTAAGATGGGCCGCATCTATGCCAGTCTAGAGGGTAGTGTGCACACCACCAAGATGGGCCGCATCTATACAAGTCTAGAGGGTAGTGTGCACACCACCAAGATGGGCCGCATCTATACAAGTCTAGAGGGTAGTGTGCACACCACCAAGATGGGCCGCATCTACGCCACTCCATCTACATCCCAGTAATAGATTTACAGAAATATTATAACCCAGTATTATGCATTCTGAGTCAGATTTGTCCACCAAAACTCCAATTCCCTCAGAAACAGCATGTCAGATGGCTGACCACTTCCATCCCTTCCACTCCACCCCCATCACCCAGGCCGGATCTCATTTCCTGACCATTTCACAGCTGAATAGTTTGGAAATGTGTTCCAGGAACATTGGCGAGGGTTACATTGGTGCAGTTATGTAACACACAAATTACAGATATTACTGCCCCCTCTTCTTATATGAACAAGTCCTAACCCCGGAAGTGGTGACACTATTTGTTTCATCCAATTCTGATTTTGTTTAGAAAGTTGCAAATACACAAAACCAGCCAAAGCACCCATTCTTAACCAATAACCTCAGAGGAACCCTTCAAATGATTTTCAGCCCTCAGGGAACCCTGTTAAAACCAATCCATTGGTGGTCGATGGGAAGAATGTCACTTACGTTGCCAAAGCAACCACCAAGGTAAGGGAAATATATCCCTTACCTTGGTGGTTGGTGGGAAGAATAACCCTTACGTTGGCGGTCGGTGGGAAAAATGTCCCTTACGTTGGCAGTCAGTGGGAAGAATGACCCTTACGTTGATGGTCAGTGGAAAGAATGAGCCTTCCACTGGTGGTTGGTGGGAAGAATGACCCTTACATTGGCAGTCGATGCCAAGAATGACCCTTACATTGGTGGTCGGTGGGAAGAATGAGATTCCACTGGTGGTTGGTAGGGAAGAATGACCATTACGTTGGTGATCGGTGGGAAAAATGCTCATTAAGTTGGCGGTCGGTGGGAAGAATGACCCTTACATTGGCGGTCGGTGGGAAGAATGTACCTTTTGGTCTTTGGGAAGAATGCCCTTTATGTTGGCAGTAAGTGGGAAGAATGCTCCTTACATTTGTGGTCAGTGGGAAGAATGTCCCTTATTTTGGCGGTCGGTTAGAAGAATGTCCCTTATGTTTGCGGTCAGTGGGAAGAATGACCCTTACGTTGGTCAGTGGGAAGAATGACCCTTACGTTGGTCGGTGGGAAGAATGACCCTTACGTTGGTCGGTGGGAAGAATGTCCCTTACGTTGGTGGTTGGTGGGTAGAATGCCCCTTACGTTGGCAGTTGGTGGGAAGAGTGTTCCTAACAAGTCTTAACCCCGGATGTGGTGGCACTATTTGCTTCATCCAATTCTGATTTTGTTTAGAAAGTTGCAAATACACAAAACCAGCCAAAGCAACCATTCTCAACCAATAACCTTTAGAGGAACCCTTCAAATGAATTTCAGCCCTTGGGGTACCCTTGTTAAAACCAATCCATTGGTGGTCGATGGGAAGAATGTCCCTTACTTTGGCGGTCATTGGGAAGAATGTCCCTTACGTTGGTGGGTAGAATGCCCCTTACGTTTGCAGTCGGTGGGAAGAATGTCTCTAATGTAGGTGGTTGGTGGTAAGAATGCCCCTTACATTGGAGGTGGGTGGAAAGAGTGACCTTTACGTTGGCAGTAAGGGGGAAGAGTGCTCCTTACATTGGTGGTCAGTGGGAAGAATGACCCTTATGTTGGCGGTCGGTCGGAGAAATTACCTTCACATTGGTAGTAAGTTGGAAGAATGCCCCTTTCGTTGGTGGTTGGTGGGAAGAATGCTCCTTACAATGGAGGTCAGAGGGAAGAATACCCTCTTTACAGATTGCTACCCTTACAGACCACTAAAAATATCACTGTTATCATGCAGCTGGCTCTGCCTTGCTCATCTATAGTATTTACTGGCAGCTACCCATCATACAAGTAGAGCCGTCTATGAATTGTACATTTCCTTCATAAAGTTTGTATTAAATGAACTGACTGCTGGCTTCATCCCCCCCCCCCCACCATACCAGAGGGGGCAGCATTGTGGTCTCACAGGAACCAATCCGAACTTTCTTTTATTTTCTAACCTGTACTGACTGGTGACAATGAGGACCACAGACACCTATACACCATGGTCTATGTGGCTGGGTATAGAGCACACAGAGGGGCCTATTTATTGTATACTCGTTCCTGACACTGGATGGGGGGGAGGATAGTGGGGGACAGACTTCCTTGTTCCTGACACTGGAGTGGGGGGGGGGGGGCAGGCTTCCCTGTTCCTGACACTGGAGTGGGGGAGGAGGTTGCTAGGCTTCCCAGCACTCAGTTCTGTCTCCACTTTGCCTTGAGTTTCTCCACTAACCAATAAACCAGAAGTTGGAACACCGAATGTCGTATGGTCTTGTGCTGTCACCGCCACAACCCAGCAAACCAAGAGTCATGTGGGCTCCATGAAGGTGTATATACTCTGTATTTACAGAAAAAAGAATTTGTACACAAAGCTAATAAATATAAAAGATCAGCAGTATGCCATCGTCTTGTTGTCCGACAATTCAGAAATCTGTGTCTTATGATAATCTGAGTGATTGTGATTGGAAAGAGGTAGATATGTACTCACAACCTCCAGCAAGAGTTCCCACTTCTCCATATGAGCCATATAATTGGTCCACCATATGGCACAGGAACCGGTAACAAGTCATGTTTTGGTCCATCATATAGCACAGGAATTAGAAACAGGCTATGTTGGATCCATCATATGGCACAGGAACCGGGAATTAGCCATGTTAGGTCTATCATATGGCACAGGAACCGGGAACTAGCCATGTTAGGTCTATCATATGGCACAGGAACCGGGAACAAGCCATGTTAGGTCTATCATATGGCACAGGAACCGGGAACAAGCCATGTTAGGTCTATCATATGGCACAGGAACCGGGAACAACCCATGTTTTGGTCCATGCCATCTTGGGTCAATCGCATGGCAGAGAGGTCAAATATCACACTGGCACAGTTGATGCCGTGCTCTGAGGCGTCACTTTACTAGGCCGACTTTTGTCCCTCAGAACGCAGCTGCGGGTGCAGAGGTGGCAGGAGGCGCAGAAAGAGTTACAACAAGGGATGAAGCGACAGACGCTGATCCTCCATATAAACCAGCCTGGCGACCAGCAACACCAAAACAAGAGAGCCACACCGACCACTAATCCCAGGATGATGTACAAGTAGAGGAACGATCTTCTTTCTGAAACAAGAATACACGATAGAGGACTGATTACCATTAAATACATCACATTCTCCACACTACTCACAGTCCCGTTTAAAAGAGTAATATGGGGGGGGGGGGTTTCATGAAAGAGGAAATATTGTTATACCAAAGAGGGCCACAAACATGACACAACCTGTCCATGCTCTGTGGGAGCTCATGTGTGGAGGACACTATGGACAGGAGACACCCAATAACATTCCTCCACTGTGCTCCCCAAACCCGGAGAACATAAAATATGCAAATACTGACTTTACTCCAAGTCAGACCTGAACCACCCACTCCCCCGGATCCCATAACGCAGGTTCCTGAGATGCTCTGTGGGATAAAGGGTGGAGTGTATGAGCTCCAACTATCATGTTCAATCATGTCATACTGGTGAAGCCTGCACTCACACATTGCCCCCTTATATCTGGAGAACACCTATAAGAGACATGTGAAGGGGGAGGGGGGTACCTGTGTTTGATCCGTGAGGCTGGACACTTTCTGGAAAAGACAGCTTCCCCTCCCTCCCGCAGCTCAGGTTGGAAGATGGGGTGGAATGCAGGATGGTGGAAGTGGCTGGGCTGGTGGCCATGGCCTCTATGGGGGTCCTGGATACCATCATTCCTGCAAAGTACAATCATACAACACACAGTTATCAGTGGATTTCCAGGTAGAAGCACATGATGTAACAAATACGTATGGTGTCAGCAATGGTGTCCTGGATGATGTCCCCTGAATGGTGTACTGGATGATGTCCCCTGAATGGTGTCCTGGATGATGTCCCCTGAATGGTGTCCTGGATGATGTCCCCTGAATGGTGTCCTGGATGATGTCCCCTGAATGGTGTCCTGGATGATGTCCCCTGAGTCAGATGAAGCTGGCCAGTCAGAAATGAAGGAACTGATTATTCTATGTATCCAAGCAATGGAATATACAAAATAACCATCAATCTCCCTTGGTCTGGAGCTCCATGCAGGATTTCACCTTATGGGGTAAGAATGATCATGCGAAAAGTGAGGGATTGGCCCAGAACTACACGGGAGGAGACTGTGAATGATCTCAAGCCATTTGGGCCCACAGTCACCAAACAAACCATTGGTAACACAATACGCCGCCATGGATTGAAATCCTGCAGTGCCCGCAAGGTTCCCCTCCACAAGAAGGCACATGTACAGCCCATCTGAAATTGGCAATGAACATCTAAATGATTCAGAGAAGGATTGGGAGAAAGTGCTGTGTTCAGATGAGACCAAAATTGAGCTCTTTGACATTAACTCGACTCGCTGTGTTTAGAGGAAGGAAAATGCTGACTATGACCCTAAGAACACAATCCCTACAGTCACCATCCCTACAGTCACCATCCCTACAGTCACCGTCCCTACAGTCACCGTCCCTACAGTCACCATCCCTACAGTGAAGCACGGAGGTGGAAACATGATACTTTGGGGCTCTTTCTCTGATAAAGGTACAGGTCGGCTTTGCCGCATTGAGGGGGCCAATGAACGGGGCCATGTATTGTAAAATAATGGATGAAAATTTCTTCCCTTAGTCAGAACACTGAAGATGGGTCATGGATGGGTCTTCCATCACTTGAATCTCAATCAGTGGACAGAAATAAATACAGGAATTAGAGGCGGAGCACTTACCCTTCCCCCCGTCTCGCTGGCAGTTTGCGGGAGGACTGGCGGACTGGTCGCTGCCATCCCCGCAGTTATCAATGTCCCATTCATCACACACCAGGCTGGAGGGGACACATTTCCCATTGTGGCAGTAGAAGTACGGCTCCGGCCTGCACTCAGAGGTGTTGAATCCTGCGGGGGGGGGGGGGGGGGAGAATAGGTTATAAGGAGGGGATTCCATGCGCTTCACCAATATCTGTGGCTGGATCACTCAGGACTGACACCGCCATGAGACCCCTTCATACAGGGAAGTAGAGCAAACTGCTAATACCTGCCAATCAGCCCTGTTATACCTATTTCTGGACCAGCAACGTACCGGTACATCACTGGACTTGGTGGTTGTACTGGGAGGATATGCAGCTACAGGCATCACCCCGGTCCGGTTTTCTTAATACCAGCAGGCAGCTCTCTTGTAAAAGCAATCCTAGAGGCTAACTAACTAACGCCCCCACCTCCTGCAACCTTCCACGGCTTGCACGGGCTTTCCCATTCCACTGGGAGACCCAAGCAACCAGCTGGCTAGTTGGAAAGCCAAACCAAGCCGGGATTGGCTGTCTGCTATGGTGACCCGGAAGCAATGACCTGCCATCCCTTCTGGTTTACCCGGATGTAAGTGGCGCCATTTTCACCGTGTAGCAATCACTTTTGTTCCAGTAGCAGATAGGAAGTTGCCAGCTTTGCTGACGGAACACACAGAGCCGTGAGGGGAAAAAAGTATTTGAACCCCTGCAGATTTTGTAGGTTTGCCCACTGAGAAAGAAACAATCAGTCTATAATTTATTGGTCGGTTTATTTTACCAGTGAGAGACGGAATAACAACAAAAATATCCAGAAAAACACAATTCAAAAAAGTTCTAAATTGATTTGCATTTTAATGAGTGAAATAATTATTTGATCCCTGATCAATAAGCAGATTTCTGGCTCCCAGGTGTCTTCTATACAGGTAATGAGCTGAGATTAGGAGGATTCTCTTATAGGGAGTGCTCCTAATCTCAGCTTGTTACCTGTATAGAAGACTCCTGTCCACAGAAGCAACCAATCAGATTCCAATCTCTCCACCATGGCCAAGACCAAAGAGCTGTCCAAGGATGTCAGGGAGAAGATTGGAGACCTACACAAGGCTGGAATGGCTACAAGACCATCGCCAAGCAGCTTGGTGAGAGGTGACAACAGTCGGTGCGATTATTCACAAATGGAAGAAACAGAAAAAAACTGTCAGTCCCCCTCAGTCTGGGGCTCCATGAAAGATCTCACCTCGTGGAGGTTCAATGATCATGAGAACGGTGAGGAATCAGCCCAGAACTACACAGGAGAATCTTGTCACTGATCCCAAGGCAGCTGGGACCATAGTCACCAAGAAAACAATTGGTAACACACTACCCTGTGAAGGACTGAAATCCTGCAGCACCCGCAAGGTTCCCCTGCTCAGGAAATCACATGGTACAGACCGTCTGATGTCTGCTAATGAACATCTGAATGATTCAGAGGAGAACTGAGTGAAAGTTTTGTGGTCAGATGAGACTAAAATTGAGCTCTTTGGCATCAACTCAACTGGAGAAGGAGGAATGCTGCCGTTTGATACAGTTCCCCACAAGCGCTTAATTTATAAAATAAGGTCTGCAGGTATCGACAGCAGGGTTTGCTCTTGGATACGGAATTGGCTAAAAGGCCGTGTCCAAAGGGTAGTAATAAACAGCGCATACTCAGACTGGTCTGAGGTAGTAAGCGGGGTGCCCCAGGGCTCAGTCCTGGGACCAACCTTGTTCAATTTATTCATAAACAGCATTGAGGAAGGGATCAGTAGTTCTATATCAGTTTTTGCAGATGACACAAAATTGGCCAGGGCGATAACTGCACAGCATGAAGCAGATATCCTACAGAATGACCTGGACAAAATTACGGAGTGGGCAACGACATGGCAAATGAGGTTTAATGTGGAGAAGTGTAAGGTTTTGCACTTGGGGACCAAAAACATAAAAGCACAATACACGTTAGGAGGGGAACCCTTGGGGGAATCAAAAATGGAGAAAGATTTGGGAGTCTTAGTTGATGATAGATTAGGCAACAGCATGCAATGCCAAGCGGCAGCTTCCAAAGCCAACAGAATATTAGCATGCATAAAGAAAGGGATGTATTCCAGAGATAAGACTATAATCCTTCCACTTTATAAAACTCTGGTCCGACCGCATCTGGAGTATTCTGTCCAGTTCTGGTCGCCAGTCCTCAGGAGGGATGTGTTGGAGCTGGAGAAAGTCCAGAGAAGGGCAACTAAACTGATTAGGGGGTTGGAGGACCTTACCTATGAAGAGCGGCTGCAATCGCTCGATTTATTTTCCCTGGAGAAAAGACGTCTGAGAGGGGACATGATAGCAATTTATAAATATCTTAATGGGGATCTCAGCTTAGAAGAAAAGCTGTTCATTCGAAGGAATTGCATGAGGACTCGAGGACATACAATGCGATTAGAGGAGAAGCGTTTTAACCTCAGGCAACGTGGGGGGTTCTTTACTGTTAGGGCTACAAGATTGTGGAATTGTCTACCACAAGAGGTGGTTTCTGCGGGTAGTATGGTGACTTTCAAAAGACTCTTAGACTTACATCTCAAGGATCAGGAGATTGAGGGCTATGTTAGATGATTACAGTCACACACACCTACACAGGTTGAACTGGATGGACTATTGTCTTTATTCAACCTCGCCTACTATGTAACTATGTAACTATGACCCCAAGAACACCATCCCCCACCGTCACACATAGAGGAGGAAACATTATGCTTTGGGGGTGTTTTTCTGCTAAGGGGACAACTTCACCGCATCAAAGGGATGATGGGCGGGGCCATGTACCATCAAATCTTGGGTGAGAACCTCCTTCACTCAGCCGCGGGGCATTGAAGATGGGTCATGTATGGGTATTTCAGCATGACAATGACCCAAAACACACGGCCAAGGCAACGAAGGAGTGGCTCAAGAAGAAGCACATTAAAGTCTTAGATTGGCCTAGCCAGTCTCCAGACCTTCATCCTATAGAAAATATGTGGAGGGAGCTGAAGGTTCGAGTTACCAAACTTCAGCCTCCAAACCTTAATAACTTGGAGAGGATCTGCAGAGAGGAGAAAATCCCTCCTGAGATGTGTGCAAACCTGGAGGACAACTACAAGAAACGTCTGACCTCTGTGATTTCTATTAAGGGTTTTGCCACCAACTAATAAGTCATATTTTGCGAAGGGATCAAATAATTATTTCACTCATAAACTGCAAATCAATTTTATAACTTTTTTGAAATGCTTTTTTCTGGATATTTTTGTTGTTATTCTGTCTCTCACTAGTAAAATAAACCGACCAATAAAATTATAGACTGATCATTTCTTTGTCAGTGGGCAAACGTACAAAATCAGCAGGGGGGTCACATACTTTTTCCCTCACTGTAGAGGCTAAGTAATGTCCCACCCCCGGTCCTGCTGTATATTATACCGCCCTGACCACAGCTGGGTCCCTTACTGATGGAAATAGCTTATCTGGGCCAGATTGGCCCCAATAAACAATTTAAAGTGTAGGTTCAGCTTTACCAAAAATCTGTAAGGTGACCTTACACTGGATCCCCTCCCCATCCATCCTCCCCCCCCACCCCCGGTCCTGATGTACCTGAATCACGCAATCCCACCCCCTTCGCACACCGGCAAACTGCTTTATCAGTCCAGAAATTTGAAACCCCCGCGGCTTGTTCTCCTCTCCTCACCTCGCACTAAGGACAGGGTGGGCTAGACAGATTCTGATTGGTTGGCGTCGTCGATGTAATGGTGCTGACCAATTAGAATGCCTCTTTTCCATACATGGTGATAGGTACAGATAAGAGATTAAGCTGCAGGAATTTTAAATCCCCGGACCGGTAAAGTGGGATGGGGGGGGGGGGTCACCTTACAGGTTTTCTGTAAAAGGTGAACTTACGCTTCAAAGAGACAGGAAATATGGACTGCAGCTTTAATATGATGAATATTCTCTGCCCCTTCTATATGTGTGGATATGGGACAGAGAATGCCTTTGCCACATATGATTGGCTGTTGGCAACTTTCCAGTAGGACATCTGAGATGGGTTCGGACCAGTGTCTGAACAAATCTGCACCCATCCCATCATGCTCGGAGTTCCTCTTTACAGCCAGTCAGATTCTATATTATTCATATAACCTGGCCGGTGTAATTCTGGAATCTTAGCACCGGATGATCCCCCCCCCCCCCCCTCACAGAAACAAGCTTATTCGGGGTAATACACAAGATCTCAGAACCCCTCTGATTGTAAAGTATGAAATCCCCCGGGGGGGTTCTTACCAATCCGGAAGGAGGTGAAATCTCCCACAAAGTCCACTCTGGGCTGCTGGCCCCGGGTGACCAGGCGTAGGGTCAGGTAGTTGCCGGTGGATAGGACAGGGCGGGGGATGGTCTTTCCACATAGCGGGGTGCCTAGAGGTTCGCTATGGAGGTCTTTTCCATCATAGAACTGGACGTAGGAGCCGGCATTACAGGGGTCACTGACAGAGCCGGGGGGTCCGGGGGTCTCCAGAGAGGACGGAGCGTGCGCACTGCTGTTCTGCCCCGAGCTCCTCATATTGGACATTCGCAGGAGACTGTACACCAGGAAGAACCGGAACTGGAACTGAACCTTGTCCTTCGGAGTCGCAGCTTGCATAGTGAGTCGGCAATCCGTCCCCACCGACACAAAGTAATATTTCCTGGAGTCCGCGTGAGAATTCACTATCATCCCGTCCCCTTTAATTGTCTGACCGCAGAAATCCACCATATTCACTGCAAGAGAGAGAGGAAACCGGTCACATCCGCACCATAGGAGCTTACACTCTAATTATTATACATGTATATAGCTCTGACATATACCGCAGTGCTGTACAGAGATCACTGAGCCAATCACATCAGTCTCTGTACCATAGGAGCTTACACTCTAATTATTATACATGTATATAGCTCTGATATATACCGCAGTGCTGTACAGAGATCACTGAGCCAATCACATCAGTCTCTGTACCAGAGGAGCTTACACTCTAATTATTATACATGTATATAGCTCTGATATATACCGCAGTGCTGTACAGAGATCACTGAGCCAATCACATCAGTCTCTGTACCAGAGGAGCTTACACTCTAATTATTATATATGTATATAGCTCTGACATATACCGCAGTGCTGTACAGAGATCACTGAGCCAATCACATCAGTCTCTGTACCAGAGGAGCTTACACTCTAATTATTATATATGTATATAGCTCTGACATATACCGCAGTACTGTACAGAGATCACTGAGCCAATCACATCAGTCTCTGTACCAGAGGAGCTTACACTCTAATGTCCCTTCCCCCCACAGTCACATCAGTCTCTGTACCAGAGGAGCTTACACTCTAATGTCCCCTCCCCCACAGTCACATCAGTCTCTGTGCCAGAGAAGCTTACACTCTAATTATTATATATGTATATAGCTCTGACATATACCGCAGTGCTGTACAGAGATCACTGAGCCAATCACATCAGTCTCTGTACCAGAGAAGCTTACACTCTAATGGCTCCTCCCCCACAGGCACATCAGTCTCTTTGCCAGAGGAGCTTACACTCTAATGTCCCCTCCCCCACAGTCACATCAGTCTCTGTACCAGAGGAGCTTACACTCTAATGTCTCCTCCCCCACAGTCACATTAGTCTATGTACCAGGGGAGCTTACACTCTAATGTCCCCTCCCCCCCAGTCACACACTATTATACATGTATATAGCTCTGACATATACCACAGTGCTATACAGAGATCACTGAGCCAGTCACATCAGTCTCTGTACCAGAGGAGCTTACACTCTAATTATTATACATGTATATAGCTCTGACATATACCGCAGTGTTGTACAGAGATCACTGAACCAATCTCATTAGACTCTGTACCAGAGGAGCTTACACTCTAATGTCCCCTCCCCCACAGTCACATCAGTCTCTGTACCAGAGGAGCTTACACTCTAATCTCCCCTCCCCCACAGTCACATCAGTCTCTGTACCAGAGGAGCTTACACTCTAATGACCCCTCCCCCACAGTCACATCAGTCTCTGTACCAGAGGAGCTTACACTCTAATGTCCCCTCCCCCACAGTCACATCAGTCTCTGTACCAGAGGAGCTTACACTCTAATGTCCCCTCCCCCACAGTCACATCAGTCTCTGTACCAGAGGAGCTTACACTCTAATGTCCCCTCCCCCATAGTCACATCAGTCTCTGTACCAGAGGAGCTTACACTCTAATGACCCCTCCCCCACAGTCACATCAGTCTCTGTACCAGAGGAGCTTACACTCTAATGTCCCCTCCCCCACAGTCACATCAGTCTCTGTACCAGAGGAGCTTACACTCTAATGTCCCCTCCCCCACAGTCACATCAGTCTCTGTACCAGAGGAGCTTACACTCTAATGACCCCTCTCCCACAGTCACATCAGTCTCTGTACCAGAGGAGCTTACACTCTAATGTCCCCTCCCCCACAGTCACATCAGTCTCTGTACCAGAGGAGCTTACACTCTAATGTCCCCCCCCCAGAGGAGCTTACACTCTAATGTCCCCTCCCCCACAGTCACACACTATTATTATTATACATGTATATAGCTCTGACATATACCGCAGCGCTGTACAGAGATCACTCTCCATGCTATAGTTAGTCACCAGTAGGAGATTTACTATCTGGGTTTCCTGGGAGATGTGACTGGTGGAATCTCAGTGTGAGAAGGGGGAAGGGTGGGGGGGACTCCATGTATACAATGATGGGGGTGACACTGCGGCAGGTTGGGTGGGAAGTGTGAGTCATTCCTAGATGGTTATATAGTAGGAAAGGTTGAATATAGACAATAGTCCATCCAGCTGGCCCTGTATTTGTATGTGAGTGCGCTCATGTCAGAAATCATTTCCTGTATCTCTGTATATTGCCATCGCTAAGATGCCCATCTAAGGGTCCTTTCAGTCGGCCGCTCCTCTGTTTGCGTCCGCTGCGGGACTTTTTTTTTTTTTTCACGGAGCGGATGACACAAATGTCATCCGCTCCGTGTGTCCGCATATCATCCCATCCGTTTGCGGATGATATGCGGACATAATGTAAGTATATGGCACTGCGGATGTCAGAGGATGACACCGCTGACATCCGATTTTCCTTCCTTTCCGTTTTTTTACACGGATGAAAAATAGGGTTCTGTTCCGTTCCAAAAAACGGAACAGAACTGAAAGGACGAAAATCGGATGTCAGCGGATGGTATTCCGCTGACATTCGCAATGCCATTCACTTACATTATGTCCGCAAATCATCCGCAAATGGATGGGATGATTTGCGGACACACGGAGCGGCCGTGTGAAAGGACCCTAAGAGTTTTTTAAAACAATCAATAAAAATAAAATCCACACAGCTTAAGCCCCCATTCACACTGGGGCGACGCTACTTCGCACCGCGACCTCGGAGGTCGCGGTGCGAGCAGCGCGCCGCTACCTCGGAGCGGCCGCCACGGACTTCGTAACATTGAAGTCTATGGCGGTCGCCTCCTAGTCGCCCCAAAGAAGCTCCGGACCCTTTTTCTGAGTCGGAGCGACTTGTGTCGCTCCTATCAGAACGGGTCCGCAGCTTCCCTATGGGAGGCGACCTGCGGCGACCTGTGAGGCGACCAGGTCGCCTCACAGGTCGCCCCAGTGTGAACGGGGGCTAAAGTGATTGTATAATCTGGTTTATAATAATAAAAAACAAAAAAACAAACATGTTATACTTACTTACCTGCTCTGTGTAGTTGGCTTTGCAAAGAGCAACCCGGATCCTCCTCTTCTCAGGTGCCTCTATGGTGCTACTGGCCCCTCCCTCCTGTCGAGTGCTCCCACAGCAAGCAGCTTGCTATGGGGACACCCGAGCCGAGCTGCAGCTCAGTGTGTCCATTCAGACATGGAGCAGTGGTTCTGTCCCGCCCCTTCTCTCCCCTGATTGGCTAACTGACTTTGATTATCAGCCGCGGGAGCCAATGGCGCCGCGGCTGTGTCTCAGACAATCAGGAGAGGAAGTCCAGCCACTAATATGACATTATGTAATGATATTACAACTACTGGTTGAGGCACTCTTATCCCCTTTGCTGGTGGTGGTGTGTGTATGGCAGGGGTTACATAAACCCAATGCTTGTGTCCTTTGAATCCTGAGGCGGTCATGTTCTTAGATTTATTTATTGAAGTTGCAGAAACTCATAGTGACCAATTGGCTTTCAGACTAGGTACTGGGTTGTTGGGGGCTACTGCACTTTGTAGGCAGCAGTTGAGATGGTGCCCTGCAGTTCAAGGCAATGGAGTCTTGAAAGTGCACATAGGAGGAGGCAAAGTGGGAGACTACTCTGGGTCTGATGGTAGCAGTTTAATAAATTATGTCAATATTTATCCACTAGTCATATGGTATTCCATTAAATTAAAGATCTAGGTTTGAGCACCACCCATCATCTGAGGCAATAGCTCAGTATGTAAGATGCTGGAATAGTAAGTGAAATGGTTGCAAGTTCAAATCTCCAGGTGACTATCTTTTCGGATCAATTTATTGCAAAAGCCTAAAGCAACCGATCAACTTTCAGAGGGTGTATCTTTTCTTATTGATTGCTATGGATTATTGCACTTTGTAGGCAGCAGTTGAGTGCCTTGTGGTTGGTGGCAATGGACTCTTGAAGGTAACATTTTACCGGATAGGAATTTCTTCTAGGCTGAGTGAGAGCTTTGTCTAGGTCTGATCGTAGCATTTTAATAAATTATGTAACTAGTTATCCACTAGTCATATGGTATTCCATTAAATTAAAGATCTAGGTTTGAGCACCACCCACCATCTGAGGCAATAGCTCAGTATGTAAGATGCTGGGCTAGTAAGTAAAATGGTTGCAAGTTCAAATCTCCAGGTGACCATCTTTTCGGAATCATTTATTCCAATCAACTTTCAGAGGGCGTATCCTTTCTTATTATTTGCTGTGGATTACTGCACTTTGTAGGCCGCAGTTGAGATAGTGCCCTGAGGTTCATGGCAATGGACTCTTGAAAGTACAGTTTTACCATATTGGAATTTCCGCTAGGCCAAGTGGCAGACTAGTCTAAGCTCTGATGGTAGCAAAATTTAGTAAAATATTCAAATGCTTAACCCACCACCTGAGACAATGGCTCTGCATGTATACTGCTGACCTCAGAAACGATAAGTTTGCAAGTTCAAATCCCCAAGCAACCACCTTTTCATGATTCCTTTATTAAAGTAAAAAAAAACTGAAGAAGCCAGCTATAACCAATAAACTTTCAGACTAGGTATTATTTCATTATGGTTGCTTTGGGTTATTGTTCTGTGCAAGCAGCAATTAAGATAATGATCAAGGTAACGTATTCTTGAAAATAGAGTTTTACCAGATGGGAATATCCTTTGGAAGGTCAACTGGGAGACTCGTTTTCTTTAGATTATAGTTATTTAGTACAACGCCTCAACATTAATCCACTGATGATATGGTATGTCATGATATTACAACTCTGGTTTGGGTCTCTCCCACCCGTCTAGACTATAGCCTAGTGGGTATGTTGGTGATCTCCCAACCAGGGGGGCTGAGAGTTCAAATCCTAAGGCTGTCACCTTTCCAATTTTATTTATTAACGTACAAATATCCTTTGGAAGGTCAACTGGGAGACTAGTTTTCTTTAGATTATAGTTATTTAGTACAACGCCTGAACATTAATACACTGATGATATGGTATGACATGATATTACAACTCTGGTTTGGGTCTCGCCCACCCTCTAGACTATAGCCTAGTGGATATGTTGGTGATCTCCCAACCAAGATGGCTGTGAGTTCGAATCCTCAGGCTGTCACCTTTCTAATTTTATTTATTAACGTACAAATTGCTGAAACCAGTAGCAACCAATTCTCTTCATATTGGTTGCTATGAGTTACTACACTTTGCAGCTTGAATTTAGGATGTATAGGCATTGCTGGCAGGCTTGTGCATCCAGTCCTGTGGCGCAGCATGTAGGGCAGTGACTGCGGAATCTCAAGGCCATGAGATCGATTCCCTAAGCAGACCAGATGTGTCTACTCAAAGCTGTTTGAGGTGGAACAGCAACTATGTGCTTGGTGGCAAAGGTGCATCCCTGCGTAAAGAGAGGCTAAGGAGTGGACCTGTCTCACTGTGTAACCATGATGTGGATGACCCTAGCACCATATGAGCAAACCCTTGAAATCAGTTATAAGGCTGAGGTGCAGCGCAATGAATGGAAAATCTCACTGTGTAACCATGAAGAGGGTGACCCTTAGCACCATATGAGCAAACCCTAATGAGCTACAGGGCTGAGGTGCAGCACAATGAATGGAAAATCTGAAGGCCGTGAGTTGGATTTCCAAAGCAGACCAAACATGTGTCAACTCAAAGCTGTTTGGGGTGGAACAGCAACTAAGTGCTCGGTGGTGCCTCTGTGTAAGGAGAGGTTAAGACATAGCTTTCGCTGTGTAACCATCAAGTGGGTGTCCTAGAAACCATGTGATTGCAAACCACCAACTGTGAATACTGAGTATAATGGAAAGCTTGAACAGAGAAGGCACAGGAGTTGATAGTGTACCATCAAGGGTGTCCGTGAAACCATGTGATTGCAAACCACCAACTGTGAATACTGAGTATAATGGAAAGCTTGAACAGAGAAGGCACAGGAGTTGATAGTGTACCATCAAGGGTGTCCGTGAAACCATGTGATTGCAAACCTCAAACTGTGGCAAGTTACAAAGTTTGAACAGAGAAAGCACAGAGATACATGGATGGGGAAAGCTTGAGAACCTCAAAGGTCAACCAATAAATGCCAAGTAACATCTAAGACGAAGAAAGATTTATTTTTGGCTATTTTACCATGAATCTCATATTTTTCACCAACATGCCCTTCTCCTTCACCGTATTTCTGCCCCCAGACATAGGGTCACAGGATCACTCAAGCACAACCAATGGTGGTCCACACCACCAACTTAGCCAAGTCCTGATCACTTCATGGTAGTCTTTACAATTTCTTTCGCCCTTCACACAAGCCCCAAAGTCCTGCAGGCTTCTTCGCTCACTCATGGGATTCGAACCCACAGCCCTCTGAGTCAAACATTCAGGAGCTTACATGCTGTGCCACAGAACCAGCAGACAACAAAAGCCGTTGCTATTGCACCTATATCATGGATCTAGACTCTCTAAGCCTTTGAAACATAAAAATACAAACACATCAAGAGATTCAAACTAAGAACTCTAGGACTTCCACATTCAACAGCAGCACACCAACACCACGCACCACAGGCTTTAACTAGAAATACAAATTCTTTGTAGAACTTTATACTTAAGACATGATGAGAACAACTGAAAAACATTGAGTGGCTCACCATACACTGGTTACCACATCAGACTTGAACCTGAAATCTGGGGCTTTCAGCATTCAACAGCAGCACACCAACAACACGCACCACAGGCTCTAGCCAGCAATACAACTTCTTTGTAGAACTTTATACTGAAGACATGATGAGAACAACTGAAAAAACATTTAGTGGCCCCCCACCATACAATTGTTACCACGTCAGACTTGAACCTGAAATCTGGGGCTTTCAGCATTCAACAACAACACACCAACACCACGCACCACAGGTTCTAGCCGGCAAAATACCTTCATTGTAGAACTACACTAACCGGCCACTTTATCATTAGGCACACCTTGCCTAATGATAAAGTGGCCATATCATTATGGGTTGGACCCCCTTTTGCCTTCATTCTTGGTGGCATAGATACAACAAGGTGCGGGAAACGTTCCTCAGAGATTTTCCTCCATAGTGACATGATAGCATCACACAGTTGCTGCAGATTTGTCGGCTGCACATCCACGATGCCAATCTCTCGTTCCCCTACATTCCAAAGGAGCTCTATTGGATGAGATGTGGTGAGTGTGGAGGCCATTGGAGGACAGTGACCTCATTGTCATGGTGAAGAAACCATTGGTGAGATGATTGGAGCTTTGTGACATGGTGCATTATCCTGCTGCGAGGAGCCATCAGAAGATGGGGACACTGTAGTCATAAAGGGATGGACATGGTCAGCAACAATACTCAGGGAGGGGGTGGTGTGTAAACCATGCTCAATTGGTACTAAGGGGTTCAAAGTGTGCCAAGAAAATATCCCCTACACCACTACATCAACCCCACCAGCCTGTACCGTTACCCCCCCCCCTCCTCCCCCACACCATTACACCACCAGCCTGAACTGTTACGCCCACCCCCTGCTCCCCCACACCATTACACCACCAGCCTGAACTGTTACCCCCACCCCCTGCTCCCCCACACCATTACACCACCAGCCTGAACTGTTACCCCCACCCCCTGCTCCCCCACACCATTACACCACCAGCCTGAACTGTTACCCCCACCCCCTCCTCCCCCACACCATTACACCACCAGCCTGAACTGTTACCCCCACCCCCTGCTCCCCCACACCATTACACCACCAGCCTGAACCGTTACCTCCCCTCCTCCCCCACACCATTACACCACCAGTCTGAACCAATGATACAAGGCAGGATGGATCCATGTGCCATATTCTGACCCTCCCATCTGAATGTCGCAGCTGAAATCCAGACTCATCCAACCAAGCAACGTTTTTCCAATCTTCTATTGTCCAATTTTGGTGAGCCTGTGGGAATAGTAGCCTCAGTTTTCTGTTCTAAGCTTAGAGGAGTGGCACCCGGTGTGATCTTCTGCTGCTGTAGCCCATCTGCTTCAAGGTTGGATGTAATATAGTATATTACTAACAGTGCAATGTCCCACGGGGTGTAATAGGGGTGCTATCCGTACTACCCAGAAAAAACAAGAGAGGGTGAGTAATGAAATTGCATGTGAAAGCTATGTGTGTGATAAATCAAATAAATAACATATATAGAATATATAATACCATAAATTAATATGTGCAAAATTGCAATTCACATAATATACATATAAAGTGCATCCCAATATATAAGGATAAAGTGCATCCCAAGATATAAGGATAAAGTGCATCCCAAGATAAAAGGTGCATCCAGTATAATTTAAAGTGCATCCGTGATGATCATGAAAATCATATACAATACATCATAATGCTATATATGAGGTGCCCATAAAAAAGTGCATCAAAAATATTGTAAACGTTGCAAGAGCTGACCACAGGAGACCACAGAGGCAGGAGCTGAGGCGCCACCTGATAGAGACAGGCAGTGTGTCATCTAGGCTTCTCCATCAGCCACACTAGCCCGCTCCATTACCATCAACAGGGCTACCTCGTGTCAGGACCGTTGGACAGAGCAACTACTTCAAATACACCGATCACAGGACCATCTAGGACCACCCTGGCATGGACAAGGGGGATATACTTCTGGATACATACCCTAAGCCTGTATTGACCTCCTTACTGTACGGTATTGGGGGTCAACATCTTCTGGTGAGTTTGTATTCTTACCATACCTCACGAGCACAGAGGGTGACACCACCATTGCTTCAGACCTGCACAATACAGTGATTGGAAGATCCACCTCACTAGTCCATGTTATTGAGGAGTTTTTTTACTGGTGTTTATATTAAACACACTAATAGTCTATTTACTTTGAAATTTTTGGACACTTACATGAGCGTTTTGTTTGTGCAATAACACGTTATAAGGACATTTTCACGTTTACAATATTTTTGATGCACTTTTTTATGGGCACCTCCTATATAGCATTATAATGTATTGTATATGATTTTCATGATCATCACGGATGCACTTTAAATTATACTGGATGCACCTTATATATTGGGATGCACTTTATCCTTATATATTGGGATGCACTTTATCCTTATATCTTGGGATGCACTTTATATGTATATTATGTGAATTGCAATTTTGCACATGTTAATTTATGGTATTATATATTCTATATATGTTATTTATTTGATTTATCCCACACATAGCTTTCACATGCACTTTGGTTTCATTACCTACCCCCCCCCCTTGTTTTTTCTGGGTAGTACGGATAGCACCCCTATTACACCCCGTGGGACATTGCGCTGTTAGTAATATACTATATTATATTTTTTCTCATTCTATACCATTGTTGGTTGGAACAGCAGCAGTCCATATAATTATTTGGTGTAACAGATTATTACACATACTTTTTTCTTGGTGCGAGTGATTTATCACATATCAAGGTTGGATGTGTTGTGCGTTCAGAGATGGTATTCTGCATACCTTGGATGTAACGAAGGGTTATTTTAGTTACTGTTGCCTTTCTATCATCTGGAACCAGTCTGCCCATTCTCCTCTGACCTCGACAAGGCATTTTCCTCCACACAACTGCCGTTCACTGGATATTTTCTCTTTTTCCCACCATTCTCTGTAATCCCGAGAGATCCCAGAAATACTCAGAGGAGCCCGTCTGCCACCAACAACCATGCCACGTTCAACGTCACTTCAATACCCTTTCTTCCCCATTCTGATGCTCGGTTTGGAGTTGTCTTCACTATGTCTAGATGCCTAAATGCATTGAGTTGCTGCCATGGGATTGGCTGATTAGCAATTTGTGCTACGAAGCCATAGAACAGATGTACCTAATAAAGTTGCTGGTGAGTGTATACAGTATATCAAAAAGGACATGATGAGAACAATTGAAAAACATTTGGTGGCTCAGGAAACACAAAATTGGGTTTTCTGCATGCAGATTTGAACATACAACCTTTAAGACGAGCGCACTACTCCACTGTTGGCGTCGGTGGGGGGAATATTGTCCCATTGTTGGGGTCAGTGGGGGGAATATTGTCCCATTGTTGGGGTCGGCGGGGGAAACAGGCATCAGTGGGAGGAATAGTGTCCCACTGTTGGTGTCGGTGGGAGGAATAGTGCCCCACTGTTGGCGTCGGTGGGAGGAATAGTGTCCCACTGTTGGTGTCGGTGGGAGGAATAGTGCCCCACTGTTGGCGTCGGTGGGAGGAATAGTGTCCCATTGTTGGTGTCAGTGGGGGGAATAATGTCCCACTGTTGGGGTCGGTGGGAGGAATAGTGTCCCACTGTTGGTGTCGGTGGGAGGAATAGTGTCCCACTGTTTGGCGTCGGTTGGAGGAATAGTGCCCCATTGTTGGTGTCAGTGGGGGGAATAATGTCCCACTGTTGGGGTCGGTGGGAGGAATAGTGCCCCATTGTTAGTGTCGGTGGGAGAAATAGTGCCCCACTGTTGGTGTCCGTGGGAGAAATAGTGCCCCACTGTTGGCGTCGGTGGGAGGAATAGTGTCCCACGGTTGGTGTCAGTGGGCAGAATAGTGCCCCACTGTTGGTGTCGGTGGGAGGAATAGTGTCCCACTGTTGGTGTCTGTGGGCAGAATAGAGCCCCATTGTTGGTGTCGGTGGGAGGAATAGTGCCCCACTGTTGGCGTCGGTGGGGGAAATAATGCCCCACTGTTGGTGTCAGTGGGAGGAATAGTGCCCCACTGTTGGCGTTGGTGGGGGGAATAGTGCCCCACTGTTGGTGTCAGAAGAATATATAGTGCCCCGTTGCAGAAATAATGCCTCAAGGGCCAGATAAAGGTAAGCAAAAGGCTGCATCCGGCCCCAGGCCACAGTTTGGAGATCACTGCATTAGAGAATGTACCGATACCCTTCACTGGCTGAAGAGTGACACCACTCATAAATATATGGCGGGGGAGGGAGTGACACCACTCATAAATATATGGCAGGGGAGTATGGCATGAATAGGGTTTATCTTCCCTCCTCCCCCACACACACTCGGTATCTCAGGTCCCCGGCCCACACTATACACACAATACAGAGACAATAATTCATCACCAGCTTTGTAGGAGAATGAATGGGACGCGTGTCCCTCCTGAATCTACATCCACAACAAAGACCAGAGCCACGCCGCCAACCTTCCCAGAGGCCAAGACATACAGGATCATTAATCCCCACTTTCTATCAGTCTGTAGGGATGGCGGGAGGAATATCGTCTGATAGATATAGACTGATCTCCGTAGATCTGTGAGATGTGCTTGGAGGAATGGAATATGGAGACCTCTATAGAGCTTCCAGGAGAAGCAGATACTCCGGTCACACCCCGCACTGCCTTATACATGGAGGGTGCAACGCGGGGAGATGGCGGGAAATAAATCGCTATTGTCACTTCCTCCAAGGAACCCTCAGATCATCGAATATTCAGATCATGGAGTATTCCCATCATGGAGTATTCCAATCATCGAATATTCAGATCATGGAGTATTCCCATCATAGAGTATTCCAATCATGAATATTCAGATTATGGAATATTCAGATTATGGAGTATTCCGATCATCGAATATTGAGATCATGGAGTATTCCCATCATAGAATATTCCAATCATCAAATATTCAGATCATGGAGTATTCCCATCATCGAGTATTCCAATCATCGAATATTCAGATTATGGAGTATTCCCATCATCGAATATTGAGATCATGGAGTATTCCCATCATGGAGTATTCCAATCATCGAATATTCAGATCATGGAGTATTCCGATCATTGAATATTCAGATCATGGATTATTCCCATCATCGAGTATTCCAATCATCGAATATTCAGATCATGGAGTATTCCCATCATCGAATATTGAGATCATGGAGTATTCCCATCATGGAGTATTCCAATCATCGAATATTCAGATCATGGAGTATTCCGATCATGGAATATTCAGATCATGGAGTATTCCCATCATGGAGTATTCCCATCATCGAATATTCAGATCATGGAGTATTCCCATCATGGAGTATTCCGATCATGGAGTATTTCCATCATGGAGTATTCCAATCATCGAATATTCAGATCATGGAGTATTCCAATCATCGAATTTTCAGATCATGGAGTATTCCCATCATAGAGTATTCCAATCATGGAGTATTCCCATCATGGAGTATTCCGATCATCGAATATTCAGATCATGGATTATTCCCATCATCGAGTATTCCAATCATCGAATATTCAGATCATGGAGTATTCCCATCATCGAATATTGAGATCATGGAGTATTCCCATCATGGAGTATTCCAATCATCGAATATTCAGATCATGGAGTATTCCGATCATGGAATATTCAGATCATGGAGTATTCCCATCATGGAGTATTCCCATCATCGAATATTCAGATCATGGAGTATTCCCATCATGGAGTATTCCGATCATGGAGTATTTCCATCATGGAGTATTCCAATCATCGAATATTCAGATCATGGAGTATTCCAATCATCGAATTTTCAGATCATGGAGTATTCCCATCATAGAGTATTCCAATCATGGAGTATTCCCATCATGGAGTATTCCGATCATCGAATATTCAGATCATGGACTATTCCCATCATAGAGTATTCCGATCATCGAATAATCAGATCATGGAGTATTCCCATCATGGAGTATTCCAATCAATCATGGAGTATTCCGATCATTGATTATTCCAATCATGGAGTATTCCGATCTCGTGTGTTGTCATAATGTCCAATCACTCCTTATAGCTTCATGCAGCTTCCCTGAACTTCTGCTTGGGAAAAGTAGGGAGTGCATAATGTAATGTCTCATATTCGTCACATAGCCCCTCCCCCCAGTGATAACACAACGCATGTGAGCCCCTCCCACATCAGGAAAACAAATTCCCTCCCCCCCAATGAGAACACAACGCATGTGAGCCCCTCCCAGATCAGGAAAACAAATTCCCTCCCCCCCAATGAGAACACAATGCATGTGAGCCCTTCCCACATCAGGAATACATGGCCCCTACCCCCAGTGAGAACACAATGAATGTGAGCCCCTCCCACATCAGGAATACATGGTCCCTCCCCCAAGTAATAACACAACACATGAGCCCCGCCTACATGAGGAATACATGGTCCCTCCCTAATGATAACATTAAAAATGAGCACCGCCTACATCAGGAATACATAGTCCCTCCCCCCAGTGATAACAGCACACATTAGCCCCGCCTACATCAGGAATACATAGTCCCTCCCCCCATTGATAACACAAGAGCCCTGCCTACATCAGGAACACATAGTCCCTCCCACCAGTGATAACACCACACATGAGCCCCGCCTACATCAGGAATATATAGCCCCCCCCCCCCCCCCCCAGATCATACCTGTAACGGAGGGGGATGAACAGGAACGTGTCCCCCATCATACCTGTAAGCCCCCCCGCAGTGAGATGAACAGGAACGTGTCCCCCATCATACCTGTAAGCCCCCCGGAGTGGGATGAACAGGAACGTGTCCCCCATCATACCTGTAAGCCCCCCGGAGTGGGATAAACAGGAACGTGTCCCCATCATACCTGTAAGCCCCCCGGAGTGGGATAAACAGGAACGTGTCCCCCAAGATCATACCTGTAAGCCCCCCGGAGTGGGATGAACAGGAACGTGTCCCCCATCATACCTGTAAGCCCCCCGGAGTGGGATGAACAGGAACGTGTCCCCCATCATACCTGTAAGCCCCCCGGAGTGGGATAAACAGGAACGTGTCCCCCATCATACCTGTAAGCCCCCCGGAGTGGGATGAAGAGGAATGTGTCCCCCATCATACCTGTAAGCCCCCCTGGAGTGGGATGGACAGGAACGTGTCCCCCAAGATCATACCTGTAAGGCCCCCGGAGTGGGATGAAGAGGATCGTGTCCCCCCATCATACCTGTAAGCCCCCCGGAGTGGGATGAAGAGGAATGTGTCCCCCATCATACCTGTAAGCCCCCTGGAGTGGGATGGACAGGAACGTGTCCCCCATCATACATGTAAGCCCCCCCGCAGTGAGATGAAAAGGAACGTGTCCCCCAAGATCATACCTGTAAGCCCCACGGAGTGGGATAAACAGGAACGTGTCCCCCAAGATCATACCTGTAAGCCCCCCCGGAGTGGGATGAACAGGAACGTGTCCCCCCCATCATACCTGTAAGCCCCACGGAGTGGGATGAACAGGAACGTGTCCCCCATCATACCTGTAAGCCCCCCTGAGTATGATGAACAGGAATGTGTCCAGTGGTGGGATTCAAAAATTTTAGTAACCAGTTCCGACTTTCCCAGCAGAATGACCAGTGTGCCCCCTTTCAATGCACAGTGACCAGCGTGCCCCCTTTCAATGCACAGTGACCAGCGTGCCCCCTTTCAATGCACAGTGACCAGCGTGCCTCCTTTCAATGCACAGTGACCAGCGTGCCCCCTTTCAATGCACAGTGACCAGTGTGCCCCCTTTCAATGCACAGTGACCAGCGTGCCCCCTTTCAATGCACAGTGACCAGCGTGCCTCCTTTCAATGCACAGTGACCAGCGTGCCCCCTTTCAATGCACAGTGACCAGTGTGCCTCCTTTCAATGCACAGTGACCAGTGTGCCCCCTTTTAATGCAGAATGACCAGCATGCCCCCTTTCAATGCACAGTGACCAGCGTATGTGTCCCCCATCATACCTGTAAGCCCCCCCCCCAGAGTAGGATGAACAGGAACGTGTCCCCCCATCATACCTGTAAGCCCCCCGGAGTGGGATGAACAGGAACGTGTCCCCCATCATACCTGTAAGCCCCCCGGAGTGGGATGAACAGGAACGTGTCCCCCCATCATACCTGTAAGCCCCCCCAGAGGGGGATGAACAGGAACGTGTCCCCCCATCATACCTGTAAGCCCCCCCGGAGTGGGATGAACAGGAACGTGTCCCCCCCATCATACCTGTAAGTCCCCCGGAGTGGGATGAACAGGAACGTGTCCCCCATCATACCTGTAAGCCCCCCGGAGTGGGATGAAGAGGAACGTGTCCCCCATCATACCTGTAAGCCCCCCGGAGTGGGATGAACAGGAACGTGTCCCCCCCATCATACCTGTAAGTCCCCCGGAGTGGGATGAACAGGAACGTGTCCCCCCCATCATACCTGTAAGTCCCCCGGAGTGGGATGAACAGGAACGTGTCCCCCATCATACCTGTAAGCCCCCGGAGTGGGATGAAGAGGAATGTGTCCCCCCCATCATACCTGTAAGCCCCCCCGGAGTGGGATGAACAGGAATGTGTCCCCCCATCATACCTGTAAGCCCCCCCCGGAGTGGGATGAACAGGAACGTGTTCCCCATCATACCTGTAAGCCCCCTGGAGTGGGATGAAGAGGAACGTGTCCCCCCCATCATACCTGTAAGCCCCCCCGGAGTGGGATGAACAGGAACGTGTCCCCCATCATACCTATAAGCCACCCCAGAGGGGTATGAACAGGAACGTGTCCCACATCATACCTGTAAGCCCCCCGGAGTGGGATGAACAGGAACGTGTCCCCCATCATACCTGTAAGCCCCCCGGAGTGGGATGAACAGGAATGTGTCCCCCATTATACCTGTAAGCCCCACGGAGTGGGATGAAGAGGAACGTGTCCCCCAAGATCATACCTGTAAGCCCCCCAGAGGGGTATGAACAGGAACGTGTCCCCCATCATACCTGTAAGCCCCCCGGAGTGGGATGAACAGGAATGTGTCCCCCATTATACCTGTAAGCCCCCCCGGAGTGGGATGAACAGGAACGTGTCCCCCTATCATACCTGTAAGCCCCCCCAGAGGGGTATGAACAGGAACGTGTCCCCCATCATACCTGTAAGCCCCCCCCCGGAGTGGGATGAACAGGAACGTGTCCCCCCATCATACCTGTAAGCCCCCCCGGAGTGGTATGAACAGGAACGTGTCCCCCCATCATACCTGTAAGCCCCCCCAGAGGGGTATGAACAGGAGCGTGTCCCCCCCATCATACCTGTAAGCCCCCCCCCGGAGTGGGATGAAGAGACGATACAAGTGAATGACCGGCCAAACTTCTCCGAATGCCAGAGGAAAACTGTGAAAAGAAATCTGATAGAGAAAATCCTACGAACAGAATCCTGGAACCCCCCCGAATGAATGCCGGGACCACAGACAGACAGACTGACAACAACACATTATCAATTACCCCCCCTCCCCCGTTCCAGTTACCAACCTGTTTCTAGGGGGTAGGCTGCCCCGATCATTAAACTCATGACTACAAATAGTGGTGGCAGCATTGGTGAAGTCTTCCCCCTCTTCATCGCCATGTCCACATTCCTTTCTCCACGCCGGTGATCTGAAGCGAGGGTACGGGACCTCCGATATTGGGGGGGGGGGGGGGGGGGGGGTAACAGCTAGGCTTTGGGGCGCTCTGACACCCTTCACTTCCAGTAAGTAAACTTGTGTCTCCTCTGCACCCCTCACTTCTCTGGCTGAAGGCTTTGCTTTGGTCTTGTGTCCACAATGACTTGTCGAGGTCGGCTTTTGTCTGCGGCCGGGGTGGCTTTGTGCTCGGCGTTTGTGTCTCCTGGTAACCATGACGACGATGAGAGTTTGATGGAGCGCTGGGTGATAAACAATGTACCACCCTATTTAGGAGCGGGGTCTGTCTTCCCTTCATTATGTCTGCCTTCTGACTGCTGGGGAATAAATCATCTCCGGACAGGCCGAGGGTCTACAGAGCCTTGTAAAAGTATTCACACCCCCTGAAATCTCCCACATTTTCTCATGTTATAACCAAAAACGTAAATGTATTTTATTGGGATTTTATGTGATAGACCGACACAAAGTGGCCATAATTGTGAAGGGGAAGGAAAATGATAAATGATACAAATAAATCTGTGAAAAGTGTGGCTGCATTTGTATTCACCCCCCCCCCTTTACTCTGATAACCCGAACTAAAATCTAGAGCAGGGGTCTCCAAACTACGGCCCTCCAGAGCTAGGATCTCCAAACTACGGCCCTCCAGAGCTAGGATCTCCAAACTACGGCCCTCCAGAGCTAGGATCTCCAAACTACGGCCCTCCAGAGCTAGGATCTCCAAACTACGGCCCTCCAGAGCTAGGATCTCCAAACTACGGCCCTCCAGAGCTAGGATCTCCAAACTACGGCCCTTCAGAGCTAGGATCTCCAAACTACGGCCCTCCAGCTGTTGTGGAACTACACATCCCATGAGGCATTGTAAAACTCTGACTTTCACAGACATGACTAGGCATGATGGGAATTGTAGTTCCTGAACAACTGGAGGGCCATAGTTTGGAGACCCCTGATCTATTGGAACCAATTGCCTTCAGAAGTCACCTAATTAGTAAATAGAGCCCATCTGTGTGTAATGTAATCTCAGTATAAATACAGCTGTTCTTTGAAGCCCTCAGAGGTTTGTTAGAGAACCTTTGTGAACAAACAGCATCATGAAGGCCAAGGAACCCACCAGACAGGTCAGGGATAAAGTTGTGGAGAAGTGTAAAGCAGGGTTAGGTTATAAAAAAAATCTCCCAAGCTTTGACCATCTCACAGAGCGCTGCTCAATCCATCATGGGAAAATGGAAAGAGTATGGCACAACTGCAACCCTACCAAGACATGGCCGTCCACCTAAACTGACCACCCGGGCCCCTACCAAGACATGGCCGTCCACCTAAACTGACCAGCCGAGCCCCTACCAACACATGGCCGTCCACCTAAACTGACTGGCTGGGCCCCTACCAAGACATGGCCGTCCACCTAAACTGACCACCCGGGCCCCTACCAAGACATGGCCGTCCACCTAAACTGACCGGCCGGGCCCCTACCAACACATGGCCGTCCACCTAAACTGACTGGCTGGGCCCCTACCAAGACATGGCTGTCCTCCTAAACTGACCGGCCAGGCCCCTACCAAGACATGGCCGTCCACCTAAACTGACCGGTCGTGCCCCTAGCAAGACATGGCCGTCCACCTAAACTGACCGGCCGGGCAACCATACCAAGACATGGCCATCCACCTAAACTGACCGGCCGGGCCCCTACCAACACATGGCCGTCCACCTAAACTGACTGGCTGGGCCCCTACCAAGACATGGCTGTCCTCCTAAACTGACTGGCTGGGCCCCTACCAAGACATGGCTGTCCTCCTAAACTGACTGGCTGGGCCCCTACCAAGACATGGCCGTCCACCTAAACTGACCGGCCGGGCCCCTACCAAGACGTGGCTGTCCACCTAAACTGACCGGTCAGGCAACCCTACCAAGACATGGCCATCCACCGAAACTGACCGGCTGGGCCCCTACCAAGACATGGCCGTTCACCTAAACTGACCGGCCGGGCCCCTACCAAGACATGGCCGTCCACCTAAACTGACCGGCCGGGCAAGGAGAGCATTCATCAGAGAAGCAGCCAAGAGGCCCATGGGAACTCTGGAGGAGCTGCAGAGATCCACAGCTCAGGTGGGAGAATCTGTCCACAGGACAACTATTAGTCGTGCGCTCCACAAATCTGCCCTTTATGGAAGAGTGAGAAAAAGAAAGCCATTGGTGGAAGAAAGCCATAAGAAGTCCTGTTTGCGCTTTAGAATTGCGCAGACTCGTGGAATGGCACCAAACTGCGGTACTTAAAAATCTCCATAGGCTGCGCTTTAAAAATTTCTACAGGTTACCAGGTTATAGTTACAGAGGAGGTCGGGGGATGGAATTATTGTTCTCGCTCTGGCGATTGCGGCGATTCCTCACATGTGTGGATTGAACGCCATTTACATATGCGGGTGCAACCTACTTTTGTGTTCACTTCTGTGTGCAAGCACGAGGGGATGGGGGGGCGCTTTACTTTTTTTTTTTGTTTTTACTTTTTTTTTTCTTTCCTTTTTTGATCACTTTTATTGCTATTACAAGGAATGTAAACATCCCTTTAGTAATAGCGCATGACAGGTCTTCTTTATTGAGAGATCGGGGGTCTATAAGTCCCCACATCTCTCCTCTATCCTGGATAACATGAGATAAAAAAAATAAATAAAGATCAATCTCAGTTTTCCCAGAAAAAAACAGCAGTGTTTACATCTGCCGGCGCCAAAAGTGACGTCATGACGTTGCTTCCAGCCTCCGAGGGTCATAGAGATGGGCAGGGACCATCAACTCTATGGCAAACTGCCCCCTATAGGTCATCAGTTTGGCGTTATGAAGGAGGTCTGGTGTAGAATTATTGCTCTCACTCCGGCGCGCGCGGCAATATGCACTGCGTGCGCCCTGCCGCGTGCGTTTATGTTTGTACATGCGTATATATGCAGGGGGCCTCAATTTTTATTTTGGGGGGGGGGGGGTTTATTTTTAAAAAAATGTTTTTATTTAACTTTTTTTTCCCATCACATAAAGGACAACTATTACCCTATGTCAGGGATGGGGAACCTTGGCACCCCAGATGTTTTGGAACCACATTTCCCATGATGCTCCACTACACTGCAGAGTACACAAGCATCATGGGAAATGTAGTTCCAAAACATCTGGGGTGCCAAGGTTCCCCATCACTGCCCTATGTGATGATTATTCTGGTGACAGGTTATCTTTAATGAGACATTTGGGGTCTAAAATACCCCCATTGCCCCCCCTGTGCTCCCCCCAATGTATTGCAAATCGCACAGCAGCAGATACTTTCCTGGCCTTAACGGCTGGAGAAACAGAACGGGGGGACCCGAAAGTGATGTCACACGTGTGTCCGCTCTCCCCCCCCCCTCTACCCGCTATGCCAGTCCCTCAGAGCCCGGGATATATAGCGAGGGGGCGTAGGGAGAATTCAGGTGGCACCCCAGGTGCCAGCATGCAACTTCTGGTCCCTGTGGTGCGTTTTTGTCGCCTTTTCCCTGCATTTCAATGGGGAGGTGCGTATTTCTTTTTTTAACCACTTGCCGACCTCCAGCAGTACTTATACTGGCAGGTCGGCTCCGTCCCGCGAAATGACGTAACTGTAGGTCGCTTTGCGGGACCGTGAGAGGGGGAACACGCCCATTCGTCACAGGGGGAGCCAATCAGCGAAGGCCGGTGCCCATGATTGCCCCCGGCACCCGCGATGGTTCCCCGTGGAGACAGAACGATGTAAACGCAGCAGATCGCTGTTCTGTCAGAGATGAACACAGGAATCCTCTTATTTAGGAGATTGGATCTCTGTGTTCATGCACCAAGCCCCTCCCCCACACAGTTAGAAAGCACTCCCTAGGGACACATTTAACCCTTTGATCCCCCCATGTGCTAACCCCTTCTCTGCCAGTGTCATTATTACAGTAACAGTGCATATTTTTAGCACTGATTACTGTAGTAATGTCACTGGTCCCCCCAAAAGTGTCAAAAATGTCAGTTAGGGGTCCGATCTGTCCGCTGCAATGTCGCAGTCCCGCTAAAAATCGCAGATCGCCGCCATTGTAAAGAAATAAATAAAAATGACATAAAATCTTTCCCCTACTTTGTAGATGTGATAACTTTTGTGCAAACCAATCAAAATACGCTTATTGGGATTTTTTTTTTACCAAAAATATGTAGCAGAAAACAAATTGGCCTAAAATGACGAAAAATTTAGATTTTAAATTTTTTTTATTGGAATTTTATATCGCAGAATGTAAAAAATGTTTTTTTTTTTTTTTTCAGAATTGTCGCTCTTTTTTTGTTTATAGTGCAAAAAATAAAAACTGCACAGGTGATCAAATACCACCAAAAGAAATCTCTGTTTGTGGGGAAAAGAGGACATCGATTGTATTTGGGTACAGCGTCGCACGACCGCGCAATTGTCAGTTAAAATAACGCAGTGCCGAATCACAAAATATGGCCTGGGGTCATTAAGGGGGGTAAAACCTTCCAGTCCAGAAGTGGTTAACCAAATATGCACCAAAAATGCGGGAAGCAGGATTACCACGGCAACGGACCAGTGCGAGGACAGAATTTAACCCCTTCAATACCGGACACTTTCCCCTCTTCCTGCCCAGGCCAGTTCTCAGCTTTCAGCGCTCTCACACCTTGAATGACAATTACTCAGTCATGCAGCACTGTACCCTCATTACATTTTATCATTTTGGTTTTTTTTTACACAAATACCTTTATTTTGGTGGTATTTAATCAACGCTGGGGGAAGGGGGGAAGGGGGGAAGGGGGGGAGGGGTTATTCTTTTCCTAAACAAAAAAAGATTTTGAAAAAAAAAATTTTTTTCTTAGTTTCTGTTATACAATTTTGTAAATCTTTCACTGATGAGGCTGCACTTATTGACAGTGATAGGCTGCACGGATGAGCACTGATAGGCTGCACTGATGAGCACTGATAGGCTGCACTGATGAGCACTGATAGGCTGCACTGATAGGCTGCACAGGTGGACACTGATGAGCACTGATGGACACTGATAGGCTGCACAGATGGACACTGATAGGCTGCACAGGTGGACACTGATGGACACTGATAGGCTGCACAGATGGACACTGATAGGCTGCACAGATGGACACTGATAGGCTGCACTGATTAGCACTGATAGGCTGCACAGGTGGACACTGATGAGCACTGATGGACACTGATAGGCTGCACTGATGGAAACGAATAGGCTGAACAGATGGAAACTAATAGGCTGAACTGATGGACACTGATAGGCTGTACTGATGGACACTGATAGGCTGCACTGATGAGCACTGATAGGCTACACTGATGGACACTAATAGGCTACACTGAAGAACACTGATGGACACTTACAGGCTGCTCTGATGAGCATTGATAGGTTGCACTGATAGGCTGCACTCATGAGTACTGATGGACACTGATAGGCTGCACTGATGAGCACTGATAGGCTGCACTGATGAGCACTGATAGGCTGCACTGATAGGCTGCACAGGTGGACACTGATGAGCACTGATGGACACTGATAGGCTGCACAGATGGACACTGATAGGCTGCACAGGTGGACACTGATGGACACTGATAGGCTGCACAGATGGACACTGATAGGCTGCACAGATGGACACTGATAGGCTGCACTGATTAGCACTGATAGGCTGCACAGGTGGACACTGATGAGCACTGATGGACACTGATAGGCTGCACTGATGGAAACGAATAGGCTGAACAGATGGAAACTAATAGGCTGAACTGATGGACACTGATAGGCTGTACTGATGGACACTGATAGGCTGCACTGATGAGCACTGATAGGCTGCACTGATGAGCACTGATAGGCTACACTGAAGAACACTGATGGACACTTACAGGCTGCTCTGATGAGCATTGATAGGTTGCACTGATAGGCTGCACTCATGAGTACTGATGGACACTGATAGGCTGCACTGATGAGCACTGATAGGCTGCACTGATGAGCACTGATAGGCTGCACTGATAGGCTGCACAGGTGGACACTGATGAGCACTGATGGACACTGATAGGCTGCACAGATGGACACTGATAGGCTGCACAGGTGGACACTGATGGACACTGATAGGCTGCACAGATGGACACTGATAGGCTGCACTGATTAGCACTGATAGGCTGCACAGGTGGACACTGATGAGCACTGATGGACACTGATAGGCTGCACTGATGGAAACGAATAGGCTGAACAGATGGAAACTAATAGGCTGAACTGATGGACACTGATAGGCTGTACTGATGGACACTGATAGGCTGCACTGATGAGCACTGATAGGCTACACTGATGGACACTAATAGGCTACACTGAAGAACACTGATGGACACTTACAGGCTGCTCTGATGAGCATTGATAGGTTGCACTGATAGGCTGCACTCATGAGTACTGATGGACACTGATAGGCTGCACTGATGAGCACTGATAGGCTGCACTGATGAGCACTGATAGGCTGCACTGATAGGCTGCACAGGTGGACACTGATGAGCACTGATGGACACTGATAGGCTGCACAGATGGACACTGATAGGCTGCACAGGTGGACACTGATGGACACTGATAGGCTGCACAGATGGACACTGATAGGCTGCACAGATGGACACTGATAGGCTGCACTGATTAGCACTGATAGGCTGCACAGGTGGACACTGATGAGCACTGATGGACACTGATAGGCTGCACTGATGGAAACGAATAGGCTGAACAGATGGAAACTAATAGGCTGAACTGATGGACACTGATAGGCTGTACTGATGGACACTGATAGGCTGCACTGATGAGCACTGATAGGCTGCACTGATGAGCACTGATAGGCTACACTGAAGAACACTGATGGACACTTACAGGCTGCTCTGATGAGCATTGATAGGTTGCACTGATAGGCTGCACTCATGAGTACTGATGGACACTGATAGGCTGCACTGATGAGCACTGATAGGCTGCACTGATGAGCACTGATAGGCTGCACTGATAGGCTGCACAGGTGGACACTGATGAGCACTGATGGACACTGATAGGCTGCACAGATGGACACTGATAGGCTGCACAGGTGGACACTGATGGACACTGATAGGCTGCACAGATGGACACTGATAGGCTGCACAGATGGACACTGATAGGCTGCACTGATTAGCACTGATAGGCTGCACAGGTGGACACTGATGAGCACTGATGGACACTGATAGGCTGCACTGATGGAAACGAATAGGCTGAACAGATGGAAACTAATAGGCTGAACTGATGGACACTGATAGGCTGTACTGATGGACACTGATAGGCTGCACTGATGAGCACTGATAGGCTGCACTGATGAGCACTGATAGGCTACACTGAAGAACACTGATGGACACTTACAGGCTGCTCTGATGAGCATTGATAGGTTGCACTGATAGGCTGCACTCATGAGTACTGATGGACACTGATAGGCTGCACTGATGAGCACTGATAGGCTGCACTGATGAGCACTGATAGGCTGCACTGATAGGCTGCACAGGTGGACACTGATGAGCACTGATGGACACTGATAGGCTGCACAGATGGACACTGATAGGCTGCACAGGTGGACACTGATGGACACTGATAGGCTGCACAGATGGACACTGATAGGCTGCACAGATGGACACTGATAGGCTGCACTGATTAGCACTGATAGGCTGCACAGGTGGACACTGATGAGCACTGATGGACACTGATAGGCTGCACTGATGGAAACGAATAGGCTGAACAGATGGAAACTAATAGGCTGAACTGATGGACACTGATAGGCTGTACTGATGGACACTGATAGGCTGCACTGATGAGCACTGATAGGCTACACTGATGGACACTAATAGGCTACACTGAAGAACACTGATGGACACTTACAGGCTGCTCTGATGAGCATTGATAGGTTGCACTGATAGGCTGCACTCATGAGTACTGATGGACACTGATAGGCTGCACTGATGAGCACTGATAGGCTGCACTGATGAGCACTGATAGGCTGCACTGATAGGCTGCACAGGTGGACACTGATGAGCACTGATGGACACTGATAGGCTGCACAGATGGACACTGATAGGCTGCACAGGTGGACACTGATGGACACTGATAGGCTGCACAGATGGACACTGATAGGCTGCACAGATGGACACTGATAGGCTGCACTGATTAGCACTGATAGGCTGCACAGGTGGACACTGATGAGCACTGATGGACACTGATAGGCTGCACTGATGGAAACGAATAGGCTGAACAGATGGAAACTAATAGGCTGAACTGATGGACACTGATAGGCTGTACTGATGGACACTGATAGGCTGCACTGATGAGCACTGATAGGCTACACTGATGGACACTAATAGGCTACACTGAAGAACACTGATGGACACTTACAGGCTGCTCTGATGAGCATTGATAGGTTGCACTGATAGGCTGCACTCATGAGTACTGATGGACACTGATAGGCTGCACTCATGAGTACTGATGGACACTGATAGGCTGCACTGATGAGTACTGATGGACACTGACTGGCTGCACTGATGAGCACTAATATTTGGCACTGAAAAGGCATCACTGATGATCAGTGTTGATGTCCCCACTGAGGAATGCCACTTCCCGGCTCTCTCCTCTCCTCGGGCGCTATCAGTGTGAGGGGAGGAATGCCCAGAACCGGCATTTTCTGATTACTCTGTGATTGGACACAGCGGACACACTAGGTCACAGGCTCTTTACTGTGATTGGTGATGTGCGATGTCCCAGGGCGAACAGGTGTGGCAAGAATGGGATCAAATCGTATGGTGCCCTCCCAGAACGGGGGAGTGTTCCCGCCCACCTGTCCGTCATTTCACTATACGGCGGGCGGGGAACAATTACAGGGATGCATTTTTCTTGTGCTTTTTGTTTTAATAAAAACACAAAAGCACTTAAATAACTGCTGAGCGTGAAAGCAGCCAATCGTAAAAGTGCTGCTAATGGCCGAAAAAAATAAATTCACATTCATTTAAATGTATGATATTAATTAAAACTTTGAATATTAGTGAGGGACTGAAATTTCGGCCGCTGAAAATTATCGGTCAAAAATAGAGTTTCCAGCGTTCTGCCGAAAGAAAGGTGCCGAAAATGGCTGCCGCCCGCGATTTTCCTCCGATTTACCTCTGCTTATGGGGTGCTTTTCTTGGGTCATGGGACTCAAAAAAAATACACCAATAGAGTTACATGGGGTGCATTTTTGATACGTTCTTCCTGCATTTTCAATGGGGAGGTGCGTTTTTGGTGCGTTTTCAATAGGGAGGTGCGTTTTTTGGTGCGTTTTTTTAAACTTATCAAATATTTACCAAAAATGCACCAAGCAGGAATATTAACACCACGTCAAAAGGTGCCGATAACGGCCGACAATAAATTATATTCATTTAAATTCATGATATTGATCAAAAAGTCGAATATAATACAATTATGCATTTGTTTTTTGTTTTTTTAAAACATAATTTTCAGTTTCGGCCAAATGCATCCTGAAGTCCTGGTTCTGTGGTAATACAATGATCTAGGTCCCAGTCTGTGGTAATACAATGATCTAGGTCCCGTTCTGTGGTAATACAATGATCTAAGGTCCCGTTCTGTGGTAATACAATGATCTAAGGTCCCGTTCTGTGGTAATACAATGATCTAAGGTCCTCGTTCTGTGGTAATACAATGATCTAAGTCCTCGTTCTGTGGTAATACAATGATCCAAGTCCTCGTTCTGTGGTAATACAATGATCTAGGTCCTCGTTCTGTGGTAATACAATGATCTAAGGTCCTCGTTCTGTGGTAATACAATGATCTAAGGTCTCGTTCTATGGTAATACAATGATCCAAGTCCTCGTTCTGTGGTAATACAATGATCCAAGGTCTCGTTCTGTGGTAATACAATGATCTAAGGTCCTCGTTCTGTGGTAATACAGTGATCTAGGTCCTCGTTCTGTGGTAATACAATGATCTAAGGTCCTCGTTCTGTGGTAATACAGTGATCTAAGTCCTCGTTCTGTGGTAATACAATGATCTAAGGTCCCGTTCTGTGGTAATACAATGATCTAAGGTCTCGTTCTGTGGTAATACAATGATCCAAGTCCTCGTTCTGTGGTAATACAATGATCTAGGTCCTCGTTCTGTGGTAATACAATGATCTAGGTCCTCGTTCTGTGGTAATACAATGATCCAAGTCCTCGTTCTGTGGTAATACAATGATCTAAGGTCCCGTTCTGTGGTAATACAATGATCTAGGTCCTTGTTCTGTGGTAATACAATGATCTAAGGTCCCGTTCTGTGGTAATACAATGATCTAGGTCCTCGTTCTGTGGTAATACAATGATCCAAGTCCTCGTTCTGTGGTAATACAATGATCTAGGTCCTCGTTCTGTGGTAATACAATGATCTAGGTCCTCGTTCTGTGGTAATACAATGATCTAGGTCCCAGTCTGTGGTAATACAATGATCTAAGGTCCCGTTCTGTGGTAATACAATGATCTAAGGTCCCGTTCTGTGGTAATACAATGATCTAAGGTCCTCGTTCTGTGGTAATACAATGATCTAAGTCCTCGTTCTGTGGTAATACAATGATCCAAGTCCTCGTTCTGTGGTAATACAATGATCTAGGTCCTCGTTCTGTGGTAATACAATGATCTAAGGTCCTCGTTCTGTGGTAATACAATGATCTAAGGTCTCGTTCTATGGTAATACAATGATCCAAGTCCTCGTTCTGTGGTAATACAATGATCCAAGGTCTCGTTCTGTGGTAATACAATGATCTAAGGTCCTCGTTCTGTGGTAATACAGTGATCTAGGTCCTCGTTCTGTGGTAATACAATGATCTAAGGTCCTCGTTCTGTGGTAATACAGTGATCTAAGTCCTCGTTCTGTGGTAATACAATGATCTAAGGTCCCGTTCTGTGGTAATACAATGATCTAAAAGGTCCCGTTCTGTGGTAATACAATGATCTAAGGTCTCGTTCTGTGGTAATACAATGATCCAAGTCCTCGTTTACAATGATCTAAGTCCTCCTTCTGTGGTAATACAATGATCTAAGGTCCTCGTTCTGTGGTAATACAATGATCTAAGGTCCTCGTTCTGTGGTAATACAATGATCTAAGTCCCGTTCTGTGGTAATACAATGGCTATCGAGTAAGGTCCCGTTCTGTGGTAATACAATGATCTAGGTCCTCGTTCTGTGGTAATACAATGATCTAAGGTCCTCCTTCTGTGGTAATACAATGATCTAAGTCCTCGTTCTGTGGTAATACAATGATCTAAGGTCTCGTTCTGTGGTAATACAATGATCTAAGGTCCCGTTCTGTGGTAATACAATGATCTAAGTCCTCGTTCTGTGGTAATACAATGATCTAGGTCCTCGTTCTGTGGTAATACAATGATCTAAGGTCCCGTTCTGTGGTAATACAATGATCTAGGTCCTCGTTCTGTGGTAATACAATGATCTAAGGTCCTCGTTTTGTGGTAATACAATGATCTAAGGTCCTCGTTCTGTGGTAATACAATGATCTAAGGTCCTCGTTCTGTGGTAATACAATGATCTAAGTCCTCGTTCTGTGGTAATACAATGATCTAAGTCCTCGTTCTGTGGTAATACAATGATCCAAGTCCTCGTTCTGTGGTAATACAATGATCTAAGGTCCTCGTTCTGTGGTAATACAATGATCTAAGGTCCTCGTTCTGTGGTAATACAATGATCTAAGGTCCCGTTCTGTGGTAATACAATGATCTAGGTCCTCGTTCTGTGGTAATACAATGATCTAAGGTCCTCGTTCTGTGGTAATACAATGATCTAAGGTCCCGTTCTGTGGTAATACAATGATCTAAGTCCTTGTTCTGTGGTAATACAATGATCTAAGGTCCTCGTTCTGTGGTAATACAATGATCTAAGTCCTCGTTCTGTGGTAATACAATGATCTAAGTCCTCGTTCTGTGGTAATACAATGATCTAAGGTCCTCGTTCTGTGGTAATACAATGATCTAGGTCCCGTTCTGTGGTAATACAATGATCTAAGGTCCTCGTTCTGTGGTAATACAATGATCTAAGTCCTCGTTCTGTGGTAATACAATGATCTAAGTCCTCGTTCTGTGGTAATACAATGATCTAAGGTCCTCGTTCTGTGATAATACAATGATCTAGGTCCTCGTTCTGTGGTAATACAATGATCTAAGGTCCTCGTTCTGTGGTAATACAATGATCTAAGTCCCGTTCTGTGGTAATACAATGATCCAAGTCCTCGTTCTGTGGTAATACAATGATCTAGGTCCTCGTTCTGTGGTAATACAATGATCTAAGTCCTCGTTCTGTGGTAATACAATGATCTAAGTCCCGTTCTGTGGTAATACAATGATCCAAGTCCTCGTTCTGTGGTAATACAATGATCTAGGTCCCGTTCTGTGGTAATACAATGATCTAAGGTCTCGTTCTGTGGTAATACAATGATCTAAGTCCTCGTTCTGTGGTAATACAATGATCTAAGTCCTCGTTCTGTGGTAATACAATGATCTAAGGTCCTCGTTCTGTGGTAATACAATGATCTAAGGTCCTCGTTCTGTGGTAATACAATGATCTAAGTCCTCGTTCTGTGGTAATACAATGATCTAAGGTCCTCGTTCTGTGGTAATACAATGAACTAAGTCCTCGTTCTGTGGTAATACAATGATCTAAGTCCTCGTTCTGTGGTAATACAATGATCTAAGGTCCTCGTTCTGTGGTAATACAATGATCTAAGGTCCTCGTTCTGTGGTAATACAATGATCTAAGTCCTCGTTCTGTGGTAATACAATGATCTAAGGTCCTCGTTCTGTGGTAATACAATGATCTAAGTCCTCGTTCTGTGGTAATACAATGATCTAAGTCCTCGTTCTGTGGTAATACAATGATCTAAGGTCCCGTTCTGTGGTAATACAATGATCTAAGTCCTCGTTCTGTGGTAATACAATGATCTAGGTCCTCGTTCTGTGGTAATACAATGATCTAGGTCCCGTTCTGTGGTAATACAATGATCTAGGTCCCGTTCTGTGGTAATACAATGATCTAAGGTCCTCGTTCTGTGGTAATACAATGATCTAAGGTCCTCGTTCTGTGGTAATACAATGATCTAGGTCCTCGTTCTGTGGTAATACAATGATCTAGGTCCCGTTCTGTGGTAATACAATGATCTAAGGTCCTCGTTCTGTGGTAATACAATGATCTAAGGTCCTCGTTCTGTGGTAATACAATGATCTAAGTCCTCGTTCTGTGGTAATACAATGATCTAAGGTCCCGTTCTGTGGTAATACAATGATCCAAGTCCTCGTTCTGTGGTAATACAATGATCTAGGTCCTCGTTCTGTGGTAATACAATGATCTAAGTCCTCGTTCTGTGGTAATACAATGATCTAAGTCCCGTTCTGTGGTAATACAATGATCCAAGTCCTCGTTCTGTGGTAATACAATGATCTAGGTCCCGTTCTGTGGTAATACAATGATCTAAGGTCTCGTTCTGTGGTAATACAATGATCTAAGTCCTCGTTCTGTGGTAATACAATGATCTAAGTCCTCGTTCTGTGGTAATACAATGATCTAAGGTCCTCGTTCTGTGGTAATACAATGATCTAAGGTCCTCGTTCTGTGGTAATACAATGATCTAAGTCCTCGTTCTGTGGTAATACAATGATCTAAGGTCCTCGTTCTGTGGTAATACAATGATCTAAGTCCTCGTTCTGTGGTAATACAATGATCTAAGTCCTCGTTCTGTGGTAATACAATGATCTAAGGTCCTCGTTCTGTGGTAATACAATGATCTAAGGTCCTCGTTCTGTGGTAATACAATGATCTAAGTCCTCGTTCTGTGGTAATACAATGATCTAAGGTCCTCGTTCTGTGGTAATACAATGATCTAAGTCCTCGTTCTGTGGTAATACAATGATCTAAGGTCCCGTTCTGTGGTAATACAATGATCTAAGTCCTCGTTCTGTGGTAATACAATGATCTAGGTCCTCGTTCTGTGGTAATACAATGATCTAAGGTCCTCGTTCTGTGGTAATACAATGATCTAGGTCCCGTTCTGTGGTAATACAATGATCTAAGGTCTCGTTCTGTGGTAATACAATGATCTAAGGTCCTCGTTCTGTGGTAATACAATGATCTAGGTCCCGTTCTGTGGTAATACAATGATCTAGGTCCCGTTCTGTGGTAATACAATGATCTAAGGTCCTCGTTCTGTGGTAATACAATGATCTAAGGTCCTCGTTCTGTGGTAATACAATGATCTAGGTCCTCGTTCTGTGGTAATACAATGATCTAAGGTCCTCGTTCTGTGGTAATACAATGATCTAGGTCCTCGTTCTGTGGTAATACAATGATCTAGGTCCCGTTCTGTGGTAATACAATGATCTAAGGTCCTCGTTCTGTGGTAATACAATGATCTAAGGTCCTCGTTCTGTGGTAATACAATGATCTAAGTCCTCGTTCTGTGGTAATACAATGATCTAAGGTCCCGTTCTGTGGTAATACAATGATCCAAGTCCTCGTTCTGTGGTAATACAATGATCTAGGTCCTCGTTCTGTGGTAATACAATGATCTAAGTCCTCGTTCTGTGGTAATACAATGATCTAAGTCCCGTTCTGTGGTAATACAATGATCCAAGTCCTCGTTCTGTGGTAATACAATGATCTAGGTCCCGTTCTGTGGTAATACAATGATCTAAGGTCTCGTTCTGTGGTAATACAATGATCTAAGTCCTCGTTCTGTGGTAATACAATGATCTAAGTCCTCGTTCTGTGGTAATACAATGATCTAAGGTCCTCGTTCTGTGGTAATACAATGATCTAAGGTCCTCGTTCTGTGGTAATACAATGATCTAAGTCCTCGTTCTGTGGTAATACAATGATCTAAGGTCCTCGTTCTGTGGTAATACAATGATCTAAGTCCTCGTTCTGTGGTAATACAATGATCTAAGTCCTCGTTCTGTGGTAATACAATGATCTAAGGTCCTCGTTCTGTGGTAATACAATGATCTAAGGTCCTCGTTCTGTGGTAATACAATGATCTAAGTCCTCGTTCTGTGGTAATACAATGATCTAAGGTCCTCGTTCTGTGGTAATACAATGATCTAAGTCCTCGTTCTGTGGTAATACAATGATCTAAGGTCCCGTTCTGTGGTAATACAATGATCTAAGTCCTCGTTCTGTGGTAATACAATGATCTAGGTCCTCGTTCTGTGGTAATACAATGATCTAAGGTCCTCGTTCTGTGGTAATACAATGATCTAGGTCCCGTTCTGTGGTAATACAATGATCTAAGGTCTCGTTCTGTGGTAATACAATGATCTAAGTCCTCGTTCTGTGGTAATACAATGATCTAGGTCCTCGTTCTGTGGTAATACAATGATCTAAGGTCCTCGTTCTGTGGTAATACAATGATCTAGGTCCCGTTCTGTGGTAATACAATGATCTAAGGTCTCGTTCTGTGGTAATACAATGATCTAAGGTCCTCGTTCTGTGGTAATACAATGATCTAGGTCCCGTTCTGTGGTAATACAATGATCTAGGTCCCGTTCTGTGGTAATACAATGATCTAAGGTCCTCGTTCTGTGGTAATACAATGATCTAAGGTCTCGTTCTGTGGTAATACAATGATCTAAGTCCTCGTTCTGTGGTAATACAATGATCACAGGCCGATGGCGGGGTCCTCTGACCCTTTTCTCTGGGTAACGGGGTGAATTCTGGTCATTCAAATCCAGCTGAGAGCACAGAGTCATATTGTGGGTGCCGCGGTGCCGTTGGGGTACAATGAGAGCTTAGAGGATCCTCGCCCCCCTCTGTGGGGATCCGGGGTGCCACCTCACCTCTATAATCCAGGACACATTTTATTACACCGGTTCTGGGGCTGATATAACAACCATAAAGCACTGAGTCAGTGTAATTACCACCTTATCTGCCCCAGAACCAGGGTAATAATAGGTGTCCTGGAATATAGGGGTGAGGTGGCAACCCTAGAGGGGACACATAGACCAGGGGGAGGAAACATCTGTGCTGGAACTACAATTCCCATCATCCCTCCACCACTGGGCTTGTCACAGACTTTCAATGCATCATGGGACTTGTAGTTCTACTGCAGCTAAAGTTCAAAGGCTGTTTACCATTGTCTGACCAATCCATGGACAGAAGATAAGACCCCTCCCATTACACAGAGACCACTCCTATTACAGGTCCTTCACAGTGATAGGATAGTCCGTGCCATGCAGTGTGTTCTGTATATGACAATCAAACAGTCTGAGTACTCACCCACTCATAGCCCCGCCCCTTCCTCCTCCTCAATCACTCCCCGCCCTACTACTCACTCACCTCCAGCCCCGCCCCTTCCTCCTCCTCAGTCACTCCCCGCCCTACTATACTCACTCACCTCCAGCCCCGCCCCTTCCTCCTCCTCAGTCACTCCCCGCCCTACTGTACTCACTCACCTCCAGCCCCGCCCCTTCCTCCTCCTCAGTCACTCCCCGCCCTACTGTACTCACTCACCTCCAGCCCCGCCCCTTCCTCCTCCTCAGTCACTCCCCGCCCTACTACTCACTCACCTCCAGCCCCGCCCCTTCCTCCTCCTCAGTCACTCCCCGCCCTACTGTACTCACTCACCTCCAGCCCCACCCCTTCCTCCTCCTCAGTCACTCCCCGCCCTACTGTACTCACTCACCTCCAGCCCCGCCCCTTCCTCCTCCTCAGTCACTCCCCGCCCTACTGTACTCACTCACCTCCAGCCCCGCCCCTTCCTCCTCCTCAGTCACTCCCCGCCCTACTACTCACTCACCTCCAGCCCCGCCCCTTCCTCCTCCTCAGTCACTCCCCGCCCTACTATACTCACTCACCTCCAGCCCCGCCCCTTCCTCCTCCTTAGTCACTCCCCGCCCTACTGTACTCACTCACCTCCAGCCCCGCCCCTTCCTCCTCCTCAGTCACTCCCCGCCCTACTGTACTCACTCACCTCCAGCCCCGCCCCTTCCTCCTCCTCAGTCACTCCCCGCCCTACTATACTCACTCACCTCCAGCCCCGCCCCTTCCTCCTCCTCAGTCACTCCCCGCCCTACTACTCACTCACCTCCAGCCCCGCCCCTTCCTCCTCCTCAGTCACTCCCCGCCCTACTATACTCACTCAGCCCCGCCCCCTCATCTCGGCGGGCTCAGTCGGACGTCCCTTCTCGAAGTGGGCGGGGTCAGTTTATCCCGCGCTCTGCTGCGATTGGCTGCGGCGTCCGTACGTCATGACGCCGCCTGGTTGGTGCGTGTGAGGCGCCGCCGTAGTCTGTCAGGCCGCTATGGCTCCCCGGCTCCAGCTGGAGAAGGCGGCCTGGAGATGGACCGACACCGTCCGCCCGGAGGAGGTGACCCGGGAACACATAGAGACCGCCTACCGAATCCTCCTAGAGCCGTGTGTGAGGGGGGTGTGCAGGTGAGGGGGGAGGGGAGGCAGCTTCCCGCCTTCTACTGTCTACATACAGCTACCTGACATTACCCCTCCCCCCAACTCATCCCCTCCCCCTCCATCATCCCTATCCTCCCCCCCCTCCATCATCCCTATCCTCCCCCTCCTCCATCATCCCTATCCTCCCCCTCCATCATCCCTATCCTCCCCCCTCCATCATCCCTATCCTCCCCCTCCATCATCCCTATCCTCCTCCCTCCATCATCCCTATCCTCCTCCCTCCATCATCCTATCCTCCCCCCTCCATCATCCCTATCCTCCTCCCTCCATCATCCCTATCCTCCCCCTCCATCATCCCTATCCTCCTCCTCAATCATCCATATCCTCCCCCCCCTCCATCATCCCTATCATCCCCCCCTCCATCATCCCTATCCTCCCCCCTCCATCATCCCTATCTTCCCCCCCCTCCCATCATCCCTATCCTCCTCCTCCTCCATCATCCCTATCCTCCTCCTCCTCCATCATCCCTATCCTCCTCCTCCTCCATCATCCCTATCCTCCTCCTCCTCCATCATCCCTATCCTCCTCCTCCTCCATCATCCCTATCCTCCTCCTCCTCCATCATCCCTATCCTCCTCCTCCTCCATCATCCCTATCCTCCTCCTCCTCCATCATCCCTATCCTCCTCCTCCTCCATCATCCCTATCCTCCTCCTCCTCCATCATCCCTATCCTCCTCCTCCTCCTCCATCATCCCTATCCTCCTCCCCCTCCTCCATCATCCCTATCCTCCTCCCCCTCCATCATCATCCCTATCCTCCTCCCCCTCCATCATCATCCCTATCCTCCTCCCCCTCCATCATCCTATCCTCCTCCTCCTCCATCATCCCTATCCTCCTCCTCCTCCATCATCCCTATCCTCCTCCTCCTCCATCATCCCTATCCTCCTCCTCCTCCATCATCCCTATCCTCCTCCTCCTCCATCATCCCTATCCTCCTCCTCCTCCATCATCCTATCCTCCACCTCCTCCATCATCCCTATCCTCCTCCTCCTCCATCATCCCTATCCTCCTCCTCCTCCATCATCCCTATCCTCCTCCTCCTCCATCATCCCTATCCTCCTCCTCCTCCATCATCCCTATCCTCCTCCACCTCCTCCATCATCCCTATCCTCCTCCTCCTCCATCATCCCTATCCTCCTCCTCCTCCATCATCCCTATCCTCCTCCTCCTCCATCATCCCTATCCTCCTCCTCCTCCATCATCCCTATCCTCCTCCTCCTCCATCATCCCTATCCTCCTCCTCCTCCATCATCCCTATCCTCCTCCTCCTCCATCATCCCTATCCTCCTCCTCCTCCATCATCCCTATCCTCCTCCTCCTCCATCATCCCTATCCTCCTCCTCCTCCATCATCCCTATCCTCCTCCTCCTCCATCATCCCTATCCTCCTCCTCCTCCTCCATCATCCCTATCCTCCTCCTCCTCCTCCATCATCCCTATCCTCCTCCCCCTCCATCATTCCCTATCCTCCTCCCCCTCCATCATCATCCCTATCCTCCTCCCCCCTCCATCATCATCCCTATCCTCCTCCCCCTCCATCATCCATCCCTATCCTCCTCCCCCTCCATCATCATCCCTATCCTCCTCCCCCTCCATCATCATCCCTATCCTCCTCCCCCCTCATCATCATCCCTATCCTCCTCCCCCTCCTCATCATCCCTATCCTCCTCCCCCTCCATCATCATCCCTATCCTCCTCCCCCTCCATCATCATCCCTATCCTCCTCCCCCTCCATCATCATCCCTATCCTCCTCCCCCTCCATCATCATCCCTATCCTCCTCCCCCTCCATCATCATCCCTATCCTCCTCCCCCTCCATCATCATCCCTATCCTCCTCCCCCTCCATCATCATCCCTATCCTCCTCCCCCTCCATCATCATCCCTATCCTCCTCCCCTCCATCATCATCCCTATCCTCCTCCCCCTCCATCATCATCCCTATCCTCCTCCCCCTCCATCATCATCCCTATCCTCCTCCCCCTCCATCATCATCCCTATCCTCCTCCCCCTCCATCATCATCCCTATCCTCCTCCCCCTCCATCATCATCCCTATCCTCCTCCCCCTCCATCATCATCCCTATCCTCCTCCCCCTCCATCATCATCCTATCCTCCTCCCCCTCCATCATCATCCCTATCCTCCTCCCCCTCCATCATCATCCCTATCCTCCTCCCCCTCCATCATCATCCCTATCCTCCTCCCCCTCCATCATCATCCCTATCCTCCTCCCCCTCCATCATCATCCCTATCCTCCTCCCCCTCCATCATCATCCCTATCCTCCTCCCCTCCATCATCATCCCTATCCTCCTCCCCCTCCATCATCATCCCTATCCTCCTCCCCCTCCATCATCATCCCTATCCTCCTCCCCCTCCATCATCATCCCTATCCTCCTCCCCCTCCATCATCATCCCTATCCTCCTCCCCCTCCATCATCATCCCTATCCTCCTCCCCCTCCATCATCATCCCTATCCTCCTCCCCCCCCCCATCTTCCCTATCCTCCCCCCCCCTCCATCATCCCTATCCTCCCCGTCCTCCATCATCCCCCGTCCTCCATCATCCCCCGTCCTCCGTCGTCCCCATCCTCCGTCGTCCCCATCCTCCGTCGTCCCCATCCTCCGTCGTCCCCATCCTCCGTCGTCCCCATCCTCCGTCGTCCCCATCCTCCGTCGTCCCCATCCTCCGTCGTCCCCATCCTCCGTCGTCCCCATCCTCCGTCGTCCCCATCCTCGTCGTCCCATCCTCCGTCGTCCCCATCCTCCGTCGTCCCCATCCTCCGTCGTCCCCATCCTCCGTCGTCCCCATCCTCCGTCGTCCCCATCCTCCGTCGTCCCATCCTCCGTCGTCCCCATCCTCCGTCGTCCCCATCCTCCGTCGTCCCCATCCTCCGTCGTCCCCATCCTCCGTCGTCCCCATCCTCCGTCGTCCCCATCCTCCGTCGTCCCCATCCCTCCGTCCGTCCCCATCCTCCGTCGTCCCCATCCTCCGTCGTCCCCATCCTCCGTCGTCCCCATCCTCCGTCGTCCCCATCCCCTCCGTCGTCCCCATCCTCCCCCTCCTCCGTCGTCCCCATCCTCCCCCCTCCTCCGTCGTCCCCATCCTCCCCCCTCCTCCCCCCCCTCCAGCATCCCTATCCTCTCCTCTGGTATACGGTGACCTCTCTCTCTCTCTCTCTCTCTCTCTCTCTCTGTAGGAGGAACTGTAAGGGGAACCCCAACCTGTCTGGTTGGAGTCGGGGAACATGTGTGGTTGGGGAGATCGATGAGAACACTTTCCACAATATTGACGATCCCAACTGTGAGAGACGCAAGAAGGTCAGTGTGTGTCCCCGCCCTCCATCTGTGTTACCCCGCCTCGGCTTAGTAGGGCCAGGAACATGGTGTTGGGGGACATGGTGTATTGTCGCCAGTCAGGGAGCGTGGTGTTGGGGGGGGGGGGGGTGTCGCCAGTCAGGGAGCGTGGTGTTGGGTGGGGGGGTTTGTTATGTCGTCGGGCCGGGGAGCGTGGTGTTGGGGTGGGGGGTGTCGCCGGGCCGGGAGTTTGGTGTTGGGGGGGGGGGGGTGTCTCCAGGTGGGGAGCGGGATGTCTCCGGGTCAGAAGCGTGGTGGTGTTGGGGTGTCTCCGGGCCGGGAGCGTGGGGGGGGGGGTTTCGTCGGGCCGGGAATGTGGGGGGGGAGGTGTCGGGGTGTCGTCCGGCTTAGAGCGTGGTGTTTGGGGGGGGGGGGTTGTCACTAGGCCGGGGTGTGTGTTGTTGGGGGGGGGGTGGGGAGTCGTCTGGCTTGGAGCGTGGTGTTGGGGGGGGGGGGGTTGTCACTAGGCAGGGTGTGTGTTGTTGGGGGGGTGGGGAGTCGTCTGGCTTGGAGCGTGGGTGTTGGGGGGGGGGGTTGTCACTAGGCAGGGTGTGTGTTGTTGGGGGGGTGGGAGTCGTCTGGCTTGGAGCGTGGTGTTTGGGGGGGTTGTCACTAGGCAGGGTGTGTGTTGTTGGGGGGGGTGTCACTAGGCAGGGTGTGTGTTGTTGGGGGTGTGTCACTAGGCAGGGTGTGTGTTGTTGGGGGGGTGTCACTAGGCAGGGTGTGTGTTGTTGGGGGGGTGGGGAGTCGTCTGGCTTGGAGCGTGGTGTTGGGGGGGTTGTCACTAGGCCAGGTGTGTGTTGTTGGGGGGGGGTGGGGAGTCGTCTGGCTTGGAGCGTGGTGTTGGGGGGGGGGGGGGGGGGTTTCACTAGGCAGGGTGTGTGTTGTTGGGGGGGGTGTCACTAGGCAGGGTGTATGTTGTAAGGGGGGGTTTCACTAGGCAGGGTGTGTGTTGTTGGGGGGTGTCACTGGGGGCCGGGTGTCACGTCTTCACCATTCTCTCTCTCAGGACACGTTTGTGGGGTTGACCAATCTGGGGCCACGTTGTTATGTGAACACCTTTGTCCAGGTGTGGTTCCTGAACATGGAGCTGCGGAGGGCGCTCTACCTGTACGAGGATTCCTCCAGTGTGGAGAAGGCGGAGGAGTGCATCCAGGAAGATAAAGGTGGACTGCGGGTTCAGCATTGGGGGTGGGGTCATCCCGGGCTCCCAGCATGTGGGGGTGTGATGCCTGGGGGAGCAGAGTACACACCACCAGTCTTCTCCCCTCCCCCCGTCTTTTGTGACTTTCTGGTAGGTAACAAGTAGCAAAGATAAAAATGATGAAATCTTTTATTACAATCGGTAAAAACATGGAAATAAGTAAAAGCATCGATCTGTGGAGCCGTTTATAATGGAGGAGATCGCAATCTACAACATAAACATAATGCAAAGCAGGCGGACGGGATCAACGCGTTTCACTAATACGGCTTCATCAGGATCCGCGCCATCCAGAAGCAGCAAATGGCTTTATATTATAGAAAACAATCAGAGAGCGGTAAAATCACAGCAAAATAAATCCTATAAACAAAACAAGTATGGTGGACATTATAGAGTGGGGGGAGGGGAAAAGTCTCTCTCTCTCTCTCTCCAATTTCCACTTGGGTACAAAAAATACCCAACAATAAAGATAGCCGGTAAGGAGACCCAGAAACCATCCAAGCTTTCATATGTAGCGGGAATACATCTAATCATTTACATATATATATTTTCCCCAGTCATCTTCCAGGACAGCTGTAATGAGAAATAGGCTCCTCCCCCCCCCCCCCCCAGCACAGGAATAATCCACATTGGTATAAATAGCGGGGAGAGACGGAGATCCTCGGAAATTTGTGCTTCTCGGCCACACAGGATCACTTCATGCTGTCAGGCCTCCATGCTAGGTGGGAGGAGCCAGAGACCCTGGCCTTTCCTAAACTGGGGGGGGTTGTAGCTGGGGAATTGGGGGGGCCTTCTGGTATGCAGGGGGGGGGGGTGGAGGGAACCCTCTCCCTCTTGACTCAATGTCCTTTAGAGGGAGACACAGTGGAGAATTCCCCAGTTCCTGGAGGATTGCAGGGGTTGTAGTTGCGGTACAGTGGTGTTATCTGTCTCAGGCCTCCTTCCTGGGTGCTGGCAGTGTGGAGGTTCTCAGGAGTCGGGAACGCTGGGGCCGCGTCATTTCCAGCCTCGAGGAGTGTGGTGGAAGTGTCACATCGGCCATTTTGGTTTTGGGCCGCTGGTGTTTGGAAAGCCTGGCGGCCGGGGGGGGGGGGGGGGGGGAACCGGCCACAAACGTGGGGACAGATTCTGCAGCACTGAACCGGTCCCAATCCACAGGGCCGGTCCGGAACCTCAGAGAACGGACAGAAAAAGGGGCGGTGCCAGTGAACGGTCTAGGCAAAAAGGACCAAAATAGACCCTGGCAGCACAGGAAGGGTGAAGGCAGAGGGGGATTCTGTTTAACCACTTGCTGACCGCTCACTGTGCTGCTACTGCAGCACAGCGCTCCCCTGGGTCCGGGAACATAGACCTACATCGCTGGACTCCTAGCTGTCTCCGCAGAGCGATCCCCTGGGTCCGGGAACATAGACCTACGTCGCTGGACTCCTAGCTGTCTCCGCAGAGCGCTCCCCTGGGTCCAGGAACGTAGACCTACGTCGCTGGACTCCTAGCTGTCTCCGCAGAGCGCTCCCCTGGGTCCAGGAACATAGACCTACATCGCTGGACTCCTAGCTGTCTCCGCAGAGCGCTCCCCTGGGTCCGGGAACGTAGACCTACGTCGCTGGACTCCTAGCTGTCTCCGCAGAGCGCTCCCCTGGGTCCAGGAACGTAGACCTACGTCGCTGGACTCCTAGCTGTCTCCGCAGAGCGCTCCCCTGGGTCCGGGAACATAGACCTACGTCACTGGACTCCTAGCTGTCTCCGCAGAGCGGTGCGGGAACATAGACCTACGTCACTGGACTCCTAGCTGTCTCCGCAGAGCGGTGCGGGAACATAGACCTACGTCACTGGACTCCTAGCTGTCTCGGCAGCGTGCTCCCCTGGGTCCAGGAACGTAGACCTAAGTCACTGGACTCCTAGCTGTCTCCGCAGAGCGATCCCCTGGGTTCGGGAACATAGACCTACGTCACTGGACTCCTAGCTGTCTCGGCAGCGTGCTCCCCTGGGTCCAGGAACGTAGACCTAAGTCACTGGACTCCTAGCTGTCTCCGCAGAGCGCTCCCCTGGGTTCGGGAACATAGACCTACGTCACTGGACGCCTAGCTGTCTCCGCAGAGCGCTCCCCTGGGTTCGGGAACGTAGACCTACATCGCTGGACTCCTAGCTGTCTCCGCAGAGCGCTCCCCTGGGTCCGGGAACGTAGACCTACGTCGCTGGACTCCTAGCTGTCTCCGCAGAGCGCTCCCCTGGGTCCAGGAACATAGACCTACGTCGCTGGACTCCTAGCTGTCTCCGCAGAGCGCTCCCCTGGGTCCAGGAACGTAGACCTACGTCGCTGGACTCCTAGCTGTCTCCGCAGAGCGCTCCCCTGGGTCCAGGAACATAGACCTACATCGCTGGACTCCTAGCTGTCTCCGCAGAGCGCTCCCCTGGGTCCGGGAACGTAGACCTACGTCGCTGGACTCCTAGCTGTCTCCGCAGAGCGCTCCCCTGGGTCCAGGAACGTAGACCTACGTCGCTGGACTCCTAGCTGTCTCCGCAGAGCGCTCCCCTGGGTCCGGGAACATAGACCTAAGTCACTGGACTCCTAGCTGTCTCCGCAGAGCGCTCCCCTGGGTCCAGGAACGTAGACCTACGTCGCTGGACTCCTAGCTGTCTCCGCAGAGCGCTCCCCTGGGTCCGGGAACATAGACCTAAGTCACTGGACTCCTAGCTGTCTCCGCAGAGCGGTGCGGGAACATAGACCTACGTCACTGGACTCCTAGCTGTCTCGGCAGCGTGCTCCCCTGGGTCCAGGAACGTAGACCTAAGTCACTGGACTCCTAGCTGTCTCCGCAGAGCGATCCCCTGGGTTCGGGAACATAGACCTACGTCACTGGACTCCTAGCTGTCTCGGCAGCGTGCTCCCCTGGGTCCAGGAACGTAGACCTAAGTCACTGGACTCCTAGCTGTCTCCGCAGAGCGCTCCCCTGGGTTCGGGAACATAGACCTACGTCACTGGACGCCTAGCTGTCTCCGCAGAGCGCTCCCCTGGGTTCGGGAACGTAGACCTACGTCACTGGACTCCTAGCTGTCTCGGCAGCGTGCTCCCCTGGGTCCGGGAACATAGACCTACGTCACTGGACGCCTAGCTGTCTCCGCAGAGCGCTCCCCTGGGTTCGGGAACGTAGACCTACGTCACTGGACTCCTAGCTGTCTCGGCAGCGTGCTCCCCTGGGTCCGGGAACATAGACCTACGTCACTGGACTCCTAGCTGTCTCGGCAGTGCACTCCCGCCGTGTTAAGACATGGTGGGAGACGGGCCGGAGGAGGAGAGGCAGCGATTGCCACCTCTCTTCCCCGATTGTCAGGGAAAGTGTGAGAAGATCCGCCTGCTTATGTAAACAAAGTAGGTGGATCTTCTCTGTCAGACAGGGACAGATCACAGGATTCAGCATAGCTCAACTGTCTGTGTCACAGAACCCCCTCCCCCCACACACATGTCAGTAAGCATGAGGCATACATTTAACCCCTTGATCACCAATAGTGTTAACCCCTTCCCTGCCAGTGTCATTAGTACAGTGACAGTGCATATTTATAGCCCTGATTACTGTAGTAATGTCACTGGTACCCCCAAAAGTGTCAGTCAGGGGTCCGATCTGTCCGCCGCAATGTCGCAGTCCCGCTAAAAATCGGACAGAAAAAGACAAAAGCCAACGACTCCCCTTGCAGGGTAGGAGGGGGCCTGGGGGCTTTTCTTCCCCTCTTGGCAAAGGGTTATAACCAACGAGTTCATCCTGGATCTAATCAGCAGTGGTTACAGGATAGAATTCCATCCTATACCCCCAAGGCATTCTTTGGGGACTCCACAGACATGGCAGCTGCCATGATAAGTGTTACCCTGGAGTGTCTGGATCAGGGAGTCCTTTCCCCCATTCCTCGAGAGCAAAGGTACCGGGATTCTTTTCCCATGTATTCATCCCATCGGGGAAATACAGGTTAATCCTGAGCTTAAAGGAGGTCAACAAAATCTGTACAAAAAATTCAAGATGGACACGACTTTCACAACAAGAGAGCTGTAATTCAGGGAAGCTTTCATGGCGACGATCGATATAAAGTTGCATATTCCGATCAGAGGCTGCGCCAAACCCTTCCTCCAGGTTTGCAGTGAAAGAACCAAGCCAGACAATCGGTTTATAATTCAACGTCCTTCCGTTCAGATTGGCATCTGCTCCTCGGATCTTCACACAGGTCCTGGCAGAAGCCTTGCGGGGGTTGAGGACCTCAGGTATCCGATAATACCCCAACGGGGGTACACATGCTGGTATTCAGAGTCATCCACAGAGCTAGAGAAAAACCTAACCTACACCATAAACCATCTACAATCACTGGGGTGGATTGTCAACTCGTAAAAATCTAATTTGCAGCCATCCCAAAAAGTTGTCTTCCTAGGAAAATCCTGAACTATATTTACCAGAAGAAAAGAAAGATCTATTGAATGTGAGGGAGAAAGATCCGTGCTTAGGATTCAGTCTGTACCTACAAATTATTATATGTAAATGGCTGCTGCCTTCCTCTAAACCATACAACAAATGTACAGTAGGGAAACTGAAAATAGAGCGAGGTGGGGGGCGCTGCCAATAGAAAAGGAAGGTAATCCTAGGGCTTATTGTATCCAAGGTCAAATCAGCCTTGTATGAGGTAGATAAATATATGCACCCTAAATTATGACGGTGACTGAGATCTGCACCCTAAATTATGACGGTGACTGAGATCTGCACCCTAAATTATGACGGTGACTGAGATCTGCACCCTAAATTATGACGGTGACTGAGATCTGCACCCTAAATTATGACGGTGACTGAGATCTGCACCCTAAATTATGACGCTGACTGAGATCTGCACCCTAAATTATGACGCTGACTGAGATCTGCACCCTAAATTATGACGCTGACTTAGATCTGCACCCTAAATTATGACGGTGACTGAGATCTGCACCCTAAATTATGACGGTGACTGAGATCTGCACCCTAAGTTATGACGGTGACTGAGATCTGCACCCTAAGTTATGACGGTGACTGAGATCTGCACCCTAAATTATGACGGTGACTGAGATCTGCACCCTAAATGATGACGGTGACTGAGATCTGCACCCTAAATGATGACGGTGACTGAGATCTGCACCCTAAGTTATGAAGGTGACTGAGATCTGCACCCTAAGTTATGAAGGTGACTGAGATCTGCACCCTAAATGATGACGGTGACTGAGATCTGCACCCTAAATGATGACGGTGACTGAGATCTGCACCCTAAATGATGACGGTGACTGAGATCTGCACCCTAAATGATGACGGTGACTGAGATCTGCACCCTAAATGATGACGGTGACTGAGATCTGCACCCTAAGTTATGACGGTGACTGAGATCTGCACCCTAAGTTATGACGGTGACTGAGATCTGCACCCTAAGTTATGACGGTGACTGAGATCTGCACCCTAAGTTATGACGGTGACTGAGATCTGCACCCTAAGTTATGACGGTGACTGAGATCTGCACCCTAAGTTATGACGGTGACTGAGATCTGCACCCTAAGTTATGAAGGTGACTGAGATCTGCACCCTAAGTTATGAAGGTGACTGAGATCTGCACCCTAAGTTATGACGGTGACTGAGATCTGCACCCTAAATTATGAAGGTGACTGAGATCTGCACCCTAAGTTATGACGGTGACTGAGATCTGCACCCTAAGTTATGAAGAGCACATGCAAACTTCACACATACAATACATAAATGAAAAATGAATGCATAAATAAGTGACGTCCGGTGTGATATAAATATGTTAAGGTGACTGAGTGATTCAGTTAGAAATCAATGAATGGTGATGAAATTACAAATCCAAATATAAAATGCTGATGTGCTTCAATATAGGAAGAAAAACCACAAAAAAGTGGATGTGCAGGCAGAAACATTATGGGACTTTTTCACTGCAAGTACCGACTCGGCTCTACTCGGCCCTGCTTGGTACGGTGTTGGAACGGTTCGGTACGGTATGGTTTGCTTCTCCACTAAAGTAGTATTAAAGTTTAGTGGGTGGGATAACGATTCTCTGACCAATCAGTGGCTAGTAGTGACTGCATGCAAAGGATTGTGGGATATGGTACCTCTTGGAACCACAATCGAGGTGGTACTGTTTCTGAGAGCCGTACCATTCGGTTCCATGCAGTGGAAAAGCGCCATTAGTGTCCATAATATAGTGACAATAGAATTTTTTTTTTTTTTTAGATTGAACTTTATTGTCATTACACATGTACAAGGCAACAAAATGCAGTAATAGATAAATAATTGCAAAAAATTGATGGGGTTAAATCTCAAAGGAGAAAACGTGAAACATTAAATATGTGAAACTTTTAATGGCAAAACTCGGTGAAGTCCAAATCGCACAACTAAAAAATTCCAGTGCAGGGTGGTGTGTAATAATAAATAGTCCCAAATCGCATGAAAAAAAGTGCTGCGGTGTGACTTCACAGCAGTGGTGATCTATACGTTTCCAGTGGATCCTTAAGTGTGGTGGGTCAGGGTGCTCCCCGCTCTCCCAGGACCGCACTTACCAGATGTAGTTACCCCTACAGGGGTAATGGGCCTGTATTAATTTGGCTCCAGTATCCTTCCTTGGTAATCAGCGGTTCCTCAGGTGTTGGTGGCCTCAGTAAGGGTCCTATCAGATGGATATAAACAGTACTGCAGGGCTTCCCAAACCTTTTTGGGCCGAGACCCACTTCTGAATACAATTATTTTTCGGGACCCACTTGCTTGTAATTGAATATTGTAAAGCACTACAGAATTTGTTGGCGCCATATAAATGCAAATAATAATAATAATTGTATTTTAAAGGTAGGGGGGATGTTAAAATAAAAATTTTACTACTTTTCAATTTCTTATTGAATCCACTTAATGTATAAATATAAGGCTATATGGTACTCACCCTCCTTCCTCTCCCAGGGGTCCACAGTGAAGGTGAAGCCACTGTTTGCCCTCTCCCGGGCCCAGCAACCCTCACCCATAGTTTCCATGATGAGGAGCTCTATGCTGGTCTTGGTGTCCTGACTCTTCTCCTTCAGACCCTCTACTGGGGTCACAGAAGCTGCCATGAACTCCTGACAACGCCGGGCCACCTGCTCCTCCTATGACACAGAGGCTGCTGTCTCTGCCCGCTATAGCTGAGAGAATCCTGCCGCCAGTCTAGCCACAAACACTGCCGCCAGCAGGACTGAGGAGCTCTGCACCCCATGAACATATCCTACATAACAGCTCACATACGTACTCACTGATGCAAGTATCCTCCTCGTGGGAAAGGCAGATCAGCCTCCGTAAACTGCGTGGCCGGGGTCCTGAATCCATCGCAATATGACTGCTCTGGCTCTCTGTAATTTGCGCGGGGCTCGCACGGCACAATTTAGGCAGGTCCGCTCTTAGTGATTTCTGGCTCATCGAGACCCACTCAAACACAGCTCGCGACCCACCAGTGGGTCCCAACCCACAGTTTGGGGACTCCTGGTGTACTGTATACCTCAAAATCCCAGGTGTGATGCGGGTAACATATATATGGAGAAAAAACTCCTATAGTGCAGTACTGTACTAAAATTATCCAAGTTTAATGAAATAAGTTCTCACATTTAAATGAAAAACATCGAGCATTCAAAATGAAGTAAAAGCCGGGAGAACGGCCGCGCTGGGGGACTTCCGGACCGCTGTGTGTTCCACGCAATCTGGAAGTGTGTATCAGAAAGGCGGAAGTGATACAGTGACGCTCTACGCGTTTCATCATGAAGACGTCATCAGGACTCCTTTTGTTGGTATTTAATCACCTGTGATTTTTTTATTTTATTTTTTTTCTTTGTTTTAGAGCGCAAAAAAAGAGCAACAATTCTGGAAAAAAAAACTCATTCTGCTATATAACATTCCCAATAAAAAAAAAAAAATGTACACATCAAATTTTTTTCTAACCAATATTGGCCAATTTGTATTCTGCTACATATTTTCGGTAAAAAGAAATCCCAATAAGTGTATTTTGATTGGTTTGTGCATCTACAAACTAGGGGAAAGGTTTGTCATTTATTTATTTTTTTTACTAGTAATGGCAGCGATCTGTGATTTTTTAGCGGGACTGCGACATTGTGGTGGACAGATCGGACCCCTGACTGACTTTTTTGAGATTTTTGAGGAGACCAGTGACATTACTACAGTAATCAGTGCTATAAATATGCACTGTCACTGTACTAATGACACTGGCAGGGAAGGGGCTAACACCAGGGGCGATCAAATGGTTAAATGTATACCTAGGGGGTGTTTTCTAACTGTGTGGGGGGTGGGCTTGTGGAACCAACGCAGATCTGGGATCCTAAATAGGAGGAACACAGGTGCTCTACTGATTACAGAGAGAACAATGGTGTGCGGTGTTTACAACAGCAGACCGCCGTTCTCTTTCCATGGGGAGGAGCGATCGCATTCGCCGGCCCCATGAGTCTGCTTCTCTGCTGGCTAATGGGGGCGGGCGTGCCCCTAGGATCTCTGTACAGGTACGGCAAATCGTGCAGCCGAGCCAGCCTGCTGTAGTACAACTATGGTGGGCTGTTGGCAAGTAGTTGAAGCTGTCCTGGAAATCAAGTTAACAGGTAATAACTTTGTCCCCCCCCACTCTGATGTCCACCATGGATTATACTTGTTTTGGTTTATATAATTTATTTTGTTGTGATTATACTGTGCTCTTATTTATTTATATATATATATATATGAATGGTTCGATGTATTCCCACCATTTTCTGCTTCTTGCTGTCACAGATCCTGATGAAGCCATATTAGTGAAACACTTTGATCCTGTACGCCTCTTCTTTTTTTTATTTTTTTTATTTGAATCCTGTTTTGACAAAAGCAAACAATCTGATGTGAATTGTGATCTCCTTCTACCTTTCCAATATCGCATCATATCCGGCTCCACACATCGACGCTTTCACATCTTTTCATGTGTTTACAGATTTGTAACAAAGATGTCATATTTTTTTTTTTTTTTTGTTATGGCACACAAAGTCCCTTTTTTATTCTTTCTCCCCTTGGTGGTGGTTGGGAGTGGAGAGAATAATTTGCTTCTATATACGCTCTATAACTAAAAGTATTGGGACGCCGGCCTTTACACACACATGACCTTTAATGACATCCCAGTCTTAGTCCGTAGGGTTCAATATTGGGTTGGCTCCGCCCTTTGCAGCTATAACAGCTTCAACTCTTCTGGGAAGGCTGTCCACAAGGTTTAGGCGTGTCTATGGGAATGTTTCACCATTCTTCCAGAAGAGCATTTGTGAGGTCAGGCACTGATGTTGGATGAGAAGGTCTGGCTCGCAGTCTCCAGTCGAATTCATCCCAAAGGTGTTCTATGGGGTTGAGGTCAGGACTCTGTGCGGGGCAGTCAAGTTCCTCCACCCTAAACTTGCTAATCCATGTCTTTATGGGCCCTGCTTTCTGCACTGGTGCGCAGTCATGTTGGAACAGGGAGGGGCCATCCGCAAACTCCTCCCACAAAGTCCAAAATGTCTTGGTATGCTGCTGCCTTTAGAGTTCCTTTCACTGAAACTAAGGGGCCAAGCCCAACCCCTAAAAAACAACTCCCCTCCACCAAATGATTGGACCAATGCACAAAGCAAGGTCTATAAAGACATGTTTGGGGTGGAGGAATGTGACTCGCTGTTCACTCTGGCTGAATGTGACCTAGGGGGTGGGGTCTCTGGATCTGTCTATCAGCTCCTATGATTGGATGCTGTGTGGGTGACTGACCTCCTGTGATTGGATGCTGTGTGGGGGACTGACCTCCTATGTTTTGTGTCCTCTCAGAATACGAGCCGCAGAGTATCTGTGAGCACCTGCAGTACCTCTTCGCTCTGCTACAGAACAGCAACCGCCGCTACATCGACCCCTCCGGGTTCATCCGAGCGCTGGGATTGGACACGGGGCAGCAGCAGGTGAGACTTCCTATGTGTGGAAGGGAGGGGGGAGCACCTTTCAGATTGGATAGGAATTGGCCAGACTTACACTTTAAGAAGCCCCTGGGGGGGGGGGGTTAATATTTATCAGTTGGGGTACTCGGGGGTGGGAGTGTTTGCCCGGGGGGGTGAGGGTGCTTTCCCGGGGGGGGGGGGGGATTGCTCGGATATTGATCAGTAGGGTACCCGGGGGTGGTGGGAGTGTTTGCCCGTGGGGTGGTGGGAGTGTTTGCTCGGAGGGGAGGGGGTTGTTTGGATGTATTGATCAGTAGGGTACCCTGGGGTGGGAGTGATTGCCCGGGGGGGAGGGGGTTGCTCATTGCTCGGATGTATTGATCAGTTCGGGGGTGGGAGTGTTTGCTCGGAGGGGAGGGGGTTGTTTGGATGTATTGATCAGTAGGGTACCCTGGGGTGGGAGTGTTTTGCCGCGGCGGTGGGAGTGTTTGCCCCGCTGACCGTTGCCCCCTCTTCCTGTATTTAGGACGCTCAGGAGTTCTCCAAGCTGTTCATGACTCTTCTGGAAAATACTTTATCCAAACAGAAGAACCCGGATGTGCGGAACATCATCCAGGACCAGTTCTGTGGGCAGTACGCCTACGTCACCATGTGAGTCCTGGGGGCGTGGCCATGGTGGTGGGAGACGTGATCTGTTTTATGTAATTGCCGCATGTATGGTCAGCAAATAGTGTCCCCTGCCCCCCACCAGAGGGTTTTTTTTACGCATTTCACTTTTTCTGTATTTATTGAACGGAGAGCCGGCTGAGCGCCTCCCCCCCCCCCCCCCCCCCCCCTGTAATCCCTATTGAAGGAGAACTCATGGAAAATCTTTAGGTTATTACCCCTGTAAAGGTTTTATTGTTTTCTGTATCCCTATCAGACGATTTCCCATGACTTCCTATTCCATAACCAAAACAGGAAGTGAGAGGAAATTCCTTAAATGAGGGAATGTCTGGATGTCACCAGAGCCAGTATCCCCCTTGGAAGATTTCCTAGTGACAGCCCCGGGTTTGAGATTCCTATGGAGCCAATGGTGGGAAGGCTGGCAGTGTGATGGTGTCAGGTGATCATATGGAGCCAATGGTGGGAAGGCTGGCAGTGTGATGGTGTCAGGTGATCATATGGAACCAATGGTGGGAAGGCTGGCAGTGTGATGGTGTCAGGTGATCATATGGAACCAGTGGTGGGAAGGCTGGCAGTGTGATGGTGTCAGGTGATCATATGGAACCAGTGGTGGGAAGGCTGGCAGTGTGATGGTGTCAGGTGATCATATGGAACCAATGGTGGGAAGGCTGGCAGTGTGATGGTGTCAGGTGATCGTATGGAACCAATGGTGGGAGGGCTGGCAGTGTTATGGTGTCAGGTGATCATATGGAGCCAATGGTGGGAAGGCTGGCAGTGTGATGGTGATCGTATGGAACCAATGGTGGGAAGGCTGGCAGTGTGATGGTGTCAGGTGATCATATGGAACCAATGGTGGGAAGGCTGGCAGTGTGATGGTGTCAGGGGTAATATAAGGAAATCTTTCCTCCTAGAGGTCAGAGCCCAGGTGTTGGGTGGTCTTAGGGGGTGGTGGGGGAAATCTTCAGGCAGCCCCGGTCTCTTCGTTCTATGTTAGATGTGGTCACACAAATTATTGAAGTCCTCCTTAGAAGGTGAGCCGTCCTCTTGCAGTCATGCAGGGCAATGCTTTGTTCTGTGAAGTCTCTCTGAGGACTCTGATGTTACATCAGTAAATCTTGTCATGTGACCTCCTCCTGCTGTGCGGGCAAAGATTGCTGCGCTCTCATTGTGCGTTCCCTGGATACCCCTCCCCCTCCTCTGACACCCCAGCACTGCCGGCGTACAGAAACATGCAGCCGGGGGGGACTGTCCATAACCGGATTTTATTTAACATTTTCGTGTTTAGGTAAATGAGCGCCTGACATGGAGAAGGGGAAAAATAATCAGAAAAATCTCGATACTTGTTTTATCAAAGGCGATAGATTGTTACATTGTAATTCCAGGAGAATTCTGGACTACCACCTGACTAGTCCGCCTACTGACCTGTGTAAGTATATACCTACCTATTCTCAGCCCGCTCCGCTCATGTGATCTGCTATGTCAGTCACCGCCAGCTGCAGGGGAGAGGAGAGCGGAGACATCAACCATAGGCTGCTATAGCCCATCCATTGTCAGTGCTACCTCCTCTCCCCTGCAGCCGAATCACAGGACTGGAGTAGAACAGGCTGAAAATATACTGTAAGTATATACATCTTTCTTACAAAGGTTAGTCAGAGAGGTCTTTGGAGGGGGAGGGGACTTTTAGAACATCAGTTAGGTGATAGGCTGGAATTCTACCTTTGATATTCTGCATACAGTTGTATATAAAGAGGCACCATGAAATGTGTGGGGCGGCATTGTCCGCCGTGTGTGATGAGATGTGTGGTGTGTTGTCACCCTCTGCCCTGTGTTGAGATGTGTGGTGTGTTGTCACCCTCTGCCCTGTGTGGTGTGTTGTCACCCTCTGCCCTGTGTGGTGAGATGTGTGGTGTGTTGTCACCCTCTGCCCTGTGTGGTGAGATGTGTGGTGTGTTGTCACCCTCTGCCCTGTGTGGTGCGACGTCCCTCCCTCTTCCCTGTGTGATGAGATGTGTAGTGTGTTGTCACCCTCTGCCCTGTGTGGTGAGATGTGTGGTGTGTTGTCACCCTCTGCCCTGTGTGGTGCGACGTCCCTCCCTCTTCCCTGTGTGATGAGATGTGTAGTGTGTTGTCCCTCCCTCTCCGCCCTGTGTGGGGCGGCAGCGGCGTCCCTCCCTCTCCGCCCTGTGTGTGGGGCGGCGACGGCGTCCCTCCCTCTCCGCCCTGTGTGTGGGGCGGCAGCGGCGTCCCTCCCTCTCCGCCCTGTGTGTGGGGCGGCGACGGCGTCCCTCCCTCTCCGCCCTGTGTGTGGGGCGGCGACGGCGTCCCTCCCTCTCCGCCCTGTGTGTGGGGCGGCGACGGCGTCCCTCCCTCTCCGCCCTGTGTGTGGGGCGGCGACGGCGTCCCTCCCTCTCCGCCCTGTGTGTGGGGCGGCAGCGGCGTCCCTCCCTCTCCGCCCTGTGTGTGGGGCGGCAGCGGCGTCCCTCCCTCTTCCCTGTGTGATGAGATGTGTAGTGTGTTGTCCCTCCCTCTCCGCCCTGTGTGTGTGGGGCGGCGTCCCTCCCTCTCCGCCCTGTGTGTGTGGGGCGGCGGCGTCCCTCCCTCGCCGCCCTGTGTGTGTGGGGCGGCGGCGTCCCTCCCTCGCCGCCCTGTGTGGTGTGTTGTCACCCTCTGCCCTGTGTGGTGCCGTGTTGTCACCCTTTGCCCTGTCTGGTGAGATGTGTGGTGTGTTGTCACCCTCTGCCCTGTCTGGTGAGATGTGTGGTGTGTTGTCACCCTCTGCCCTGTCTGGTGAGATGTGTGGTGTGTTGTCACCCTCTGCCCTGTGTGGTGCCGTGTTGTCACCCTCTGCCCTGTCTGGTGAGATGTGTGGTGTGTTGTCACCCTCTGCCCTGTGTGGTGCCGTGTTGTCACCCTCTGACCTGTCTTCCAGTTGCAGTCAGTGTGGCCGAGAGTCCAAGTTGGTGTCGAAGTTCTATGAGCTGGAGTTGAACATCCAGGGCCACAAGCAGGTGACGGACTGTGTCACAGAGTTCCTCAAGGTAGGTTCCCCCTCCCCACCCCCATTCATAGCCGCCATCTTTCCCTTCATTGCGTTGTTAGAACGTTGTTTTCTATGCAGGAAGAGAAGTTGGAGGGAGACAATCGTTATTTCTGTGAGAACTGTCAGAGTAAGCAGAATGCCACCCGGAAAATCCGATTGGTGAAGTTGCCACCAACCCTCAACCTCCAGCTCATGCGATTCGTCTTTGACAGGTGTGGTACTGACTGGCTCCGCCCCAGAATGTGTTGGCAATGATGACCAGAATCTGACTGCTTTGAGCAGTATAGTTTTCACTGACCCTCTGTGATACAGGAGGTGCGGTGTGCGATTTCTGTGTAATCCTATCTTCTGTCTGCAGACAAACCGGGCACAAGAAGAAGCTGAACACGTACATTGCCTTCTCCGAGACCCTGGACGTGGCCCCCTTCGTAGAACACGCAGGTTGGTGACCGCTCACATTTATAGGGACTCAGATGGTCCTCCGGTGCCGAGTCCTTTCCTGACATTTCCTGACCTTTCCTTCTCTCTTCAGGCATTGATTATACTTATGAGCTGACGGCGGTCCTCATACACCGGGGGGTGAGCGCCTACTCCGGCCATTACATCGCCCATGTGCGGGACCCCCACACCTCCGAGTGGTACAAGTTCAATGATGAGGAGATTGAGAAGATGGAGGGGAAGAAGCTCCAGCTGGGGATTGAGGAGGATCTAGGTAAAGGCTTTACGTTGTGAGTGCCCTTTTACCTCTCACTTTACTATGGCCGGTGTACTCACAACCCTCCCCATCCCCCTCCCCCTCACATATTGATGTCCTTTTTTTTCCCCCACAAATAGAGATTTCTTTTGGTGGTATTTGATCACCTCGGCAATTTTTATTTTTTGCGCTATGATTAAAAAAAAAGTTAGAATTCTGAAATGGTTAACACCAGGGGCAAAGGTTTAAATGTGTCCCTAGGGGGTACTTTCTAACTGTTAGGGGGATGGGCTTGCTGCATGAATACAGAGATCGGTGTTCCTAAATAAGAGGATCCCTGTGTTCATCACTGACATAACAGTGGTCTGTTCTGTTTATGGTGACACACCGCCGCTCCATCTCCATGGGGAGCGATCACGATGGCAAACATGGCTGCTGGACCCGCAAATTGGCTTCCCGTGTGGCGAATGGGCGCTCGCCTGCTGGCAGTCTCGTGAAGCGATGTACAGATATGTAGTTTGGCAGGACAGAGCGAACCCGCTGCAGTATATGTACTGAGGATGGTCGGGAAGTGGTTAATGGGCCATCTGACCCCAAATCAGAGTATTCAAAACTCCAAGATCGGCATTTTTGGATTTTTGAAAACGTGCGCAACACGTTGGCTTCTGTGTGATCCGGGAGTGATATTGTGACGATTCTTCTGGATTACTACATCTGAGACCCAATCACTCGAGTCTGTCTATGGGACGGGAGAGCCTGTGTGAGGGGGGGGGGGGGGCGTGTCTTCTCCCACTGCTTGTAAAAACAGCCGAGAGGCTGCTGAGCCGCTTCCATTATTAGAAGAGGGTGGACTCCTCCAATGTCCCCCCGCAGTCTGATCCCGACTCCTCCAATGTCCCCCCGCAGTCTGATCCCGACTCCTCCATTGTCCCCCCGCAGTCTGATCCCGACTCCTCCATTGTCCCCCCGCAGTCTGATCCCGACTCCTCCATTGTCCCCCCGCAGTCTGATCCCGACTCCTCCATTGTCCCCCCGCAGTCTGATCCCGACTCCTCCATTGTCCCCCCGCAGTCTGATCCCGACTCCTCCAATGTCCCCCCGCAGTCTGATCCCGACTCCTCCAATGTCCCCCCGCAGTCTGATCCCGACTCCTCCAATGTCCCCCCGCAGTCTGATCCCGACTCCTCCAACGTCCCCGCAGTCTGATCCCGACTCCTCCAACGTCCCCGCAGTCTGATCCTTAACTCCTCCAATGTCCCCCCGCAGTCTGATCCCTACTCCTCCAACGTCCCCCGCAGTCTGATCCCGACTCCTCCAACGTCCCCCGCAGTCTGATCCCGACTCCTCCAACGTCCCCCGCAGTCTGATCCCGACTCCTCCAACGTCCCCCGCAGTCTGATCCCGACTCCTCCAATGTCCCCCCGCAGTCTGATCCCGACTCCTCCAACGTCCCCGCAGTCTGATCCCGACTCCTCCAACGTCCCCGCAGTCTGATCCCGACTCCTCCAATGTCCCCCCGCAGTCTGATCCCGACTCCTCCAATGTCCCCCCGCAGTCTGATCCCGACTCCTCCAATGTCCCCCCGCAGTCTGATCCCGACTCCTCCAATGTCCCCCCGCAGTCTGATCCCGACTCCTCCAATGTCCCCCCGCAGTCTGATCCCGACTCCTCCAATGTCCCCCCGCAGTCTGATCCCGACTCCTCCAATGTCCCCCCGCAGTCTGATCCCGACTCCTCCAATGTCCCCCCGCAGTCTGATCCCGACTCCTCCAATGTCCCCCCGCAGTCTGATCCCGACTCCTCCAATGTCCCCCCGCAGTCTGATCCCGACTCCTCCAATGTCCCCCCGCAGTCTGATCCCCACTCCTCCAATGTCCCCCCGCAGTCTGATCCCCACTCCTCCAATGTCCCCCCGCAGTCTGATCCCCACTCCTCCAATGTCCCCCCGCAGTCTGATCCCCAACTCCTCCATTGTCCCCCGCAGCCTGATCCCCAACTCCTCCAACGTCCCCGCAGCCTGATCCCCAACTCCTCCAACGTCCCCGCAGTCTGATCCCCAACTCCTCCAATGTCCCCCCGCAGTCTGATCCCCAACTCCTCCAATGTCCCCCCGCAGTCTGATCCCCAACTCCTCCAATGTCCCCCCGCAGTCTGATCCCCACTCCTCCAATGTCCCCCCGCAGTCTGATCCCGACTCCTCCATTGTCCCCCGCAGTCTGATCCCCAACTCCTCCATTGTCCCCCGCAGTCTGATCCCCAACTCCTCCAATGTCCCCCCGCAGTCTGATCCCCAACTCCTCCAATGTCCCCCCGCAGTCTGATCCCGACTCCTCCCAACGTCCCCGCAGTCTGATCCCGACTCAGGATGTGCTGGAAAAGTAAATCCCATCCATGGAGGCCCCACCTCCCAAATTACTGGACTTAAAGGATCTGGTTAGTGACGGCTTGGTGCGTACTTTCAGGGGTCCAATGGAGTCCATAGCGGGGGGGGGGGGTTAGGAAAAGGGACAGTCATAATGTTATGGCTGGGTGTAGTGATGGTGATTGGTATACAGATAGATATGAAGTGACGTTTCCTGTATTCCATATTCTACTGATGTCATCTCTTCTGCGTTTTCTCTTCTTTCCTTACCAGAACCTTCTAAAGCCATCGCCCGGAAACCCAAATGTGCGAAAGGCTTTCACTGTTCTCGGAACGCCTACATGTTGGTGTACAGGCTGAAGGCGGAGAAGCAGCAGGAGGTGGAGTTTGAGGTTCCAGGTAAATGTGTGACGCCTTTTATCAGGGCCACTTTACACCGTCTGCAGTCCGGTGCCTTTATTTTCTCACATGGATAGCGGGGTTTATGGTTTCCAATGGCATGGTGCTGACTGGGGTGTTCCAGAAAAAACATGCTGCATTTTCCTGTACCGGAATCCATCAAAAATGCATCAGACCCCCCCCCCCCCAGTACAGTGAAAGAAAGAAATACAAGGAAACAAAAATGTAAAAAGGAGCTGCGCTATCGACTGTGATAATAAATGCTGGAAGAACAAGAACACTGCGTTTGTGTTGATGGAGCTGATGCAAATATTGAAGTTGTAAATATTCAAAGTACGTAACAATGATCAATAAAGTGCATGGGATCAATAAAGTGCATGGGATCAATAAAGTGCATGGGATCAATAAATAAATGCTCAATACAAATAGTAAAATAAATGATCATAATGCATAGATGAACAAAAAATTAAATAAATGTGTTGAATAAATGATGATAAAAGGTGGTGATAATAAAACTCCTTCACCTTGTGTTCATTGTGAATAAATACGGTACAAAAACCAGTGAGTTATCATTATCACCGCCTTATTTTATCCACTCCTCGGTTTTTGTACCGTATTTATTCACAATGAACACGAGGTGAAGGAGTTTTATTATCACCACTTTATCATTTTTTTATTCAACACGTTTATTTAATTTTTTGTTCATCTATGCGTTCTGATCATCTATTTTACTATTTATTTGTATTGAGCATTTATTTATACACTTCATGTTCACGTTTTATTGATCCCATGCACTTTATTGATCCCATGCACTTTATTGATCCCATGCACTTTATTGATCCCATGCACTTTATTGATCCCATGCACTTTATCGATCCCATGCACTTTATTGATCATTGTTACGTATTTTGAATATTTACAACTTCAATATTTGCATCAGCTCCATCACATCAACACGACAGTGTTCTTCTTCCAGCATTTATTATCACAGCCAGATAGCGCAGCGCCATTTTACATTTTTATTCCTGAATAGTTTGGGTAGACTGTATTGGCGCTGCTTGCTATAGTCAGGCTATCGCCCTATTTCCTACTTTGATAGCGCGGGAGTTACAAACTTTAATACTTAGCACCTGGAAACAATTATAAAAATGCATCTAAAACACTTAAACGTGTTAATATGTGCACGCAGGAACACATTTAGGGGGGATCTGGAGAGTTTTTGTGGTGTGAAGCAGCCCTTAGACCTGTCTGTAAAGTTGAGCAGAACATGACCAGTAAGGCCCGGTTCACACCTGTGGGTTGTTTTTTGTTTTTGCAGAAACGCACCACAGCTCATTTTAACATGGTTTCCTATGGGGCGCGGTCACATCTGCACTCTTTTCAGCCGCATTTTTTGGAAAGGGTCAGGGACTTTTTTAACGCAAAACTGTGCTTTTTTTTTTTTTTTTTTCTTTTTTTTGAAAAATGCGAAACACATCAACACGTAGGCAAAAAGCCTATGGCAGGCTGTATGAAGAACTATTATCCCTAATGGGCAGACCCTGGGGGGGTGGGGGGGAATATGACACCCTGTCAGGAAGGCTGTATGAAGAACTATTATCACTAATGATGTTTATGGAGAGACCCTGGGGGGGGGGGGATTTGACACCCTGTCAGGCAGGCTGTATGGAGACCTATTATCCCTAATGAAGTAAGTGTATAGGGAGACCCTGGGGGGGGGAGGGATATGACACCCTATCAGGCAGGCTGTATTGAGACCTATCCTACCCAATGAAGTAAAATGTGTTGGGGTGGGCAGTCCCTGTCCTGTGGGCTGTACGAGGCCCCATGATTTCTAATGGTGGCCCTGAGTGTGTCTTTCCTGGGTGCCCCTAGTGTATGTACTAGCGCCCTCTGCTGGTGTGTTGCAGGTTTCCTCCAGAAACTGGTGGAGCTGGATAACTGTAAGTTTGAGGAATGGTGCGTGGAGATGTCTGAGATGCGCAGACAGAGTGTGGACAAAGGGAAGGCCAAACACGAAGAGGTGAAGGAGCTGTACCAGAGGTTACCAGCTGGAGCTGGTCTGTAAGATCTTTTATCTCACATATCCATTCAATGCTCAGATTGTTCTCTTCTGTAAAATGAAGGTCATGTTAACCCCTTCCTGCCGGCTGTATGCATGTATGTGGTAGACCGGAGGTGGGTTTTATTCTGTGCTGCCACATATGTGTCTGTCTTTGTCCTGGGGGCCGTCCACCTCCAGCACTGACCGCTCCCACTGACACTCCAGAGCCAATCGTACAGGATTTTTGATCCCTGTGGCAGCCAATCAGTGATCACATGATTGGGACGCTCATGTCACACCTCTGGTGGCATCCGGCAGTAAGGAGTTACAGGAGATGGAATGTTTCTTTATTTGAATATTTAAAAGGGAAAGCCAATGAAAGCAGTAATAGGAAGACCACATTGCTGTGGTGCTCAGTCCCGTGGCTTGTGTCAAGGCAAGGGTCACATGATTGTTGCCGAGGCGCGGCTCACGTGGCCGTTGCCGAGGCGCGGCTCACGTGGCCGTTGCCGAGGCGCGGCTCACGTGGCCGTTGCCGAGGCGCGGCTCACGTGGCCGTTGCCGAGGCGCGGCTCACGTGGCCGTTGCCGAGGCGCGGCTCACGCGGTTCCTGTCTGAGGTTCTCGGACTGCCTGGCCCGTGCAATGTTCTGTGTGCTCCCTTGCATTGGATTGCCATATATGGAGCTGAAGACTGAACTCCCAGAGAGCTGTGGGGTCAGACCATGTGACCTTTGCCGTGGCAGTGCCCCACATGACTAGAAAAGAGATCAAAACATTATTTCTATGAAATGTATTTATGTGGAATCTCTATATTTCGGTGGTAGGGTTGGATAAAGACTTAATAGGCTGAAATAATAATAATGCTGCTCCAGGCTCCCTTCAGTACTGCTCGCATCTCTGAAGGCCTAGGCTCTCAGTCATGTGATCTCTACTGAAGGAGGGGTGGATTAGAGTTCAGATTGGCCGATCCATTTTTGAATCATAAATCACAGTATCAAAGTGCCTAGGCCACCAATGTGAGATCCTTCCTAAAATGATAGTTGCCTGGCATGATGTAACTTATTACTGTTTATCCATCCTGGCTAGACTTGTAAGATTGCTGGTAGATATCACACATGCCGTAGTCCTGTGTATTTGGCACCCTAAAAATCCCAAGTCTTTCACCACCAAACCATGCATCCATATTCTAATCTGGACTTCTCCCGAGGAGTGTCGTCCTCCTGTAACTCCCTATAGGACATTAAATCCACCCATGACTTTTTCAGCAGCAAATTGGCAGCCCCCACCCCCCGTGTTTAGCGACTCACAAGGTGCTAAAGATGTAGGACTACGGTGGGCTAAAGGGTTCCCGAATAACATTATCGCTGCTGCTGCTTAAAGAAGAATAAGTCTGTGAAATCATTTAGTCTCCTTTTGTAGCATTGTCTATAGAATTTATCATTTTTAAATGCTTCAGAATTTACAGTTTACATCTTTTCCTGCATGTTTGGTGGGTGGAGCACTGAACGTAAAGCGCTGCTTCCCGGAGTTGCCCTTTAATTACTAAATGTACAAAAAAAGAATGTAATGGACCTCACAATAGTGAATGTGGAGCTGATTTCTTGTGTTCTGCCCTCTGTCCTGAGAATCCCTTTGCCTTCCGTTTTCTCTGTTCTTCCTCGGTATCCCTTTACCTTTCCACCCTCTGTCCCTTCCTCGGTATCCCTTTACCTTTCTGCCGTCTATCCCTTCCTCGGTATCCCTTTACCTTTCTGCCGTCTGTCCTTCCTCGGTATCCTTTTTACCTTTCCGCCCTCTGTCCTTCCTCGGTATCCCTTTACCTTTCCGCCCTCTGTCCCTTCCTCGGTATCCCTTTACCTTTCCGCCCTCTGTCCTTCCTCGGTGTCCCTTTACCTTTCCGCCCTCTGTCCTTCCTCGGTATCCCTTTACCTTTCCGCTCTCTGTCCTTCCTTGGTATCCCTTTACCTTTCCGCTCTCTGTCTCTTCCTCGGTATCCCTTTACCTTTCCGCCCTCTGTCCTTCCTCGGTGTCCCTTTACCTTTCCGCCCTCTGTCCCTTCCTCGGTATCCCTTTACCTTTCCGCCCTCTGTCCTTCCTCGGTATCCCTTTACCTTTCCGCCCTCTGTCCCTTCCTCGGTATCCCTTTACCTTTCCGCCCTCTGTTCCTTCCTCTGTATCCCTTTACCTTTCCGCTCTCTGTCCCTTCCTCGGTATACCTTTACCTTTCCGCTCTCTGTCCTTCCTCGGTGTCCCTTTACCTTTCCGCCCTCTGTCCCTTCCTCGGTATCCCTTTACCTTTCCGCCCTCTGTCCCTTCCTCGGTATCCCTTTACCTTTCTGCCGTCTGTCCTTCCTCGGTATCCCTTTACCTTTCCGCCCTAGGTTCCTTCCTCGGTATCCTTTTACCTTTCCGCCCTCTGTCCCTTCCTCGGTATCCCTTTACCTTTCCGCCCTCTGTCCCTTCCTCGGTATCCCTTTACCTTTCCGTCCTCTGTCCCTTCCTCGGTATCCCTTTACCTTTCCGCCCTCTGTCCCTTCCTCGGTATCCCTTTTACCTTTCCGCCCTCTGTCCCTTCCTCGGTATCCCTTTACCTTTCCGCCCTCTGTCCCTTCCTCGGTATCCCTTTACCTTTCCGCCCTCTGTCCCTTCCTCGGTATCCCTTTACCTTTCCGCTCTCTGTCCCTTCCTCGGTATACCTTTACCTTTCCGTCCTCTGTCCCTTCCTCGGTATCCTTTTACCTTTCCGCCCTCTGTCCTTCCTCGGTATCCCTTTACCTTTCCGCTCTCTGTCCCTTCCTCGGTATCCCTTTACCTTTCCGCTCTCTGTCCCTTCCTCGGTATACCTTTACCTTTCCGTCCTCTGTCCCTTCCTCGGTATCCTTTTACCTTTCCGTCCTCTGTCCCTTCCTCGGTATCCTTTTACCTTTCCGCCCTCTGTCCTTCCTCGGTATCCCTTTACCTTTCCGCCCTCTGTCCCTTCCTCGGTATCCCTTTACCTTTCCGCTCTCTGTCCCTTCCTCGGTATACCTTTACCTTTCCGCCCTCTGTCCCTTCCTCGGTATCCTTTTACCTTTCCGCCCTCTGTCCCTTCCTCGGTATACCTTTACCTTTCCGCCCTCTGTCCCTTCCTCGGTATCCCTTTACCTTTCCGCCCTCTGTCCCTTCCTCGGTATCCTTTTACCTTTCCGCCCTCTGTCCCTTCCTCGGTATCCCTTTACCTTTCCGCCCTCTGTCCCTTCCTCGGTATCCCTTTACCTTTCCGCCCTCTGTCCCTTCCTCGGTATCCCTTTACCTTTCCGCCCTCTGTCCCTTCCTCGGTATCCCTTTACCTTTCCGTCCTCTGTCCCTTCCTCGGTATCCTTTTACCTTTCCGCCCTCTGTCCCTTCCTCGGTATCCCTTTACCTTTCCGCTCTCTGTCCCTTCCTCGGTATCCTTTTACCTTTCCGCCCTCTGTCCCTTCCTCGGTATCCCTTTAGCCTTCTGCCTTTTTGTTTTTTTGCTCATCTTCCTATGAATAAAGTTGAATGTGGCAGATTGTAGTGTTGATAAATGAAGATAGGTTTGAGTATTGAGCTTCTGGTAGATTATATTTGTTTAATGAGGCGTTGTCTGGGGATATGGGGGTCTCTGTCAGTATAGAATGGGATTATCATTGTGCTCGTCCTTCCTTCTCCTGGGGTCATTACTACATGTCCCGTCCTTTTGTGCTTTGTCTTGCTGCAGGTGACCAATATGAATTTGTTCCTCTGGAATGGCTGCAGAAATGGCTGGATGAGTCCACACCAGCAAAACCCATTGACAACTCCAAATACCAGTGTACCCACGGCAAGCTTCACCCCGACAAGATCTCCCACATGAAGAGAATCTCAGAGTTCTCTGCTGAGGTCTTTTATCAGAGATACGGCGGAGGACCACGGCTGAAAGGTGAGCGCCTCGGAATGCCGCAGGTCACATTTTTCTCTCCTATGGGGAGAAGTATAGGGAATCTTTTAATGGTATATAGGACTCTCCCATCATGCCTTGCTCTCTGGAAATGCTGGCAGTGGTGACTGATCGCTGTGATAGCCAATCAGACGTTATAACAGCGATCAGGTGATTGGGAACCAGTGCTCCCAGTACCAGACCTGGAGCTGTCCTTAGTATCCTATGAAGCTGTTATGGGCCCAGCTGTAGAAAACAATGGCTGTGCCCGTTCTCAGCCTATCCTGTACACCCACCAGGCATCCTCTTGTGGGGCTGAACCCAATTTACACACACACACCGGTTCATAGACCCTCCATAGGATGTGAGTACAAATGGTCATGAGCAAGCTACAGTGATGGACGTCTGCACCGGAGGGCTTTAAAATCATTTATCTGGCAATCAGCAAACATGCGCACAGAGCTGTCAGTGTAGACCCTAGCACTGCACCGCTCAGCAGGGGTGACCCAACCGTTTATCCTCTGGGGGGAATCTACCCTCCTCCTCCTACTACACCACACGCCCGGCAGGGGGGGGACAGACCCGACCCCCGATCTATACATTTTCAAAGAGAACTCAGTCCTATTTACCTCTGATCTTCCCACTTCCGCTCAGGCTTGGTGTGGACTCCCCCCCCATCCCCTCTTCTCTTCCCCCTCCGCTGTGCCTGAGCTGCCTTCCAAATAGTTGGACCTCCTCCATCTTCCTCTCTCCTCCTCGCATCTTTCTCTTCCCCCCTCCTCCTCCTCGCATCTTTCTCTTTCCCCCTCCTCCTCCTCCTCGCATCTTTCTCTTTCCCCCTCCTCCTCCTCCTCGCATCTTTCTCTTTCCCCCTCCTCCTCCTCCTCGCATCTTTCTCTTTCCCCCTCCTCCTCCTCCTCGCATCTTTCTCTTTCCCCCTCCTCCTCCTCCTCGCATCTTTCTCTTTCCCCCTCCTCCTCCTCCTCGCATCTTTCTCTTTCCCCCTCCTCCTCCTCGCATCTTTCTCTTTCCTCCTCCTCCTCCTCGCATCTTTCTCTTTCCTCCTCCTCCTCCTCGCATCTTTCTCTTTCCTCCTCCTCCTCGCATCTTTCTCTTTCCCCCTCCTCCTCCTCACATCTTTCTCTTTCCCCCTCCTCCATCCCTTCCAGCCAGCCATCAGCTGGAGTGACGTCACTATTGCACATGCGCAGATTTGAGGCATTCTCCAACAATCTGCATTATTTGACAGAACACCGGATACTTAGTTTGGGATCTGGCACTTTCGGGTAGACGACACACTCCGCAGCTGTGCTGTGATTAGACATCACACCAACCAATCGGGGGGTCCCGGCCAATGGATGTCCGCTGCCACCTGCTGATCAGGGAGGAGAAACGCAGAACAAAGCTCTGCCAATGTAAACGATACAGAGCTCCGTCCTGTCAGCAGGAATGTGCAAAGCAGGAGATCAAATCCATCACATCCCTCAGTAAAAGCGCACACAGTACACAAACACCATCTAGGCACACGATTAACCCTTTGATTTACCCTGATTTTAACCCCTTCCCTGCCAGTGTCAATACAGTGACCATGCATATTTTTAGCACTATTACTGTATTGGTGTCACTGGTTACCACAAACTGTCAGATTGTTGGCCATACTGTCGCTATCCCATTGTAAGTCGCTGGTCTCTGCTGTTACTAGTATAAAAAAATATAAATTCCAGTATGTATCCCATAGTTTCTATAACTAGTACAATCCAATCAATATACGCTTATTGGGATTTTTTACCAAAAATATGTAGCAGAATACACATTGGCCTAAATTATTATTTAATTTTTTTTATGTACAGCGTTGTCAGTTAAAGTAGCGCAGTGCCAAAAAGCAAAAAATTGCCTGATCAAGGAGTGGAGTAAATCTTCCGGAGGTCAAGTGGCTATTTATAACCTTTATAAATTGGGGGAGAGTCTTGCTGCATAAAGTGTGTTGTGTTTTTTGTTCCCCCCCCCCCCCCCCCCCCGATGACCTCATTGGGTATAAAATTACATTGTGTAGATTGATGAGAAGGTGGTGAGCGGTTCTCCTCCCGCTGCTCACGGTGTCCCTGTTTGTGTCCTTGCAGCGGATTCTCTGTGTGAGGAATGTGTGGTGGAACGATGTCGAGTCTTACGTCTGAAGAATCAGTTAAATGAGGATCACAAGACCATCGCAAACTTGGTGAAGGTCACGGTAAACAGGTAACCAGGAGAGGCAGCCGCACCGAGCTACAAGGGGGCCTGAAAGGTCCGGGACGGGTCCAGGGGTCAATAATTGTCTTGTGGATGAAATCCTCAACCTGGAGGAACCTGGACAGGTTTATAACAGGGAAAGAGTCTCTGATTTCCCATCAGTGGCTGGATTTGTCCGGTATTGAAGAGGTTATGGAAGTTGTGTCAGGAGCCTGCCGGGCTCTCGGGTCCCCTGTAAATGGGTGAATGTATCCCATGGAGGTATCCCGCCATTCCCAATAGTGGAAGTATTTGCTTAAAATGAAAAGGTTAAATACCTATTGTCACACAGTAGCTGTGCAGTCACATGATCCCATGTGCTGGCCGGCCCCCATCTATGGAGAGAAGTGGGAGGGCCTGAGATTCCCATGTGCTGGCCGGCCCCCATCTATGGAGAGAAGTGGGAGGGCCTGAGATTCCCATGTGCTGGCCGGCCCCATCTATGGAGAGAAGTGGGAGGGGCCGAAATTCCCCTGTGGCGCCAGCCGACCAGCACAGGGATCATGTGACCTCACAGCCGCGGTTATTTTAACCTCAATGCCGGGTACTTTCACCCCCTTCCTGCTCAGACCCTTTTTCAGCTTTCAGCGCTATCACACTTTGAATGACAATTGCCTACACCACCCACATTAAATTTATCTTTTTTTTTTTTTTTGGTGGTATTTGATCACCTCTGCGGTTTTTATTTTTTGATAAAACAAATTAAAGACTAACAGTTTTTTTTTTCTTTATAAAATTTTGTTAATAAGTTTTCTTCTTCACTGATGGGCGCTGGTAGGGTGGCACTGGCACTTATGGGCGCTGGTAGGGTGGCACTGGACTTATGGGCGCTGGTAGGGTGGCACTAATGGGCTCTGGTAGGGTGGCACTGGCACTGATGGGCGCTGGTAGGGTGGCACTGGCACTGATGGGCGCTGGTAGGTGGCACTGAAGGGAGCTGTGCTGATTATCAAACCCCCCCCCTCCGTCTCCTCTACTCGCGCCTCATCGGCACAAACTGAGGAAGGCTGATTACTAGCACTTCCTGGTTACCGCTGTGATTGGTCAGTGCTAATCAAGTGGTAAAGTCTACATCATGGTTAGTGCCTGCTGCCGGAGATCAGCTGTGTCCATGGCGCCTAACTGCTGCATTGCTGAAAATGTATTGTCTGAATCATTCACCTCTCTCGGATTCTGAGCTAAAGTGAAGTTCTTCCCTCCACTGCGTCGCACTGTAAGTGACCCCCCCCCCCCCCTCTCCTTTTAGTGATGAAGGTTATTGGATCGGGAAAGGATCACTGCGACGCTGGAGGCAACTAGCAACCGAGCAGCTGGGTCAGCACGAGGAGGAGTTTGAGCAAGGAGATCTGAAAGTGAATGGAAACACCCCCAATAAAGGTAAATCCCTGTATGTGAGGGTGGGGGGCCTGAACTGACCGGACAGAACTCATAGCAGCCCCCTTGTATCATACAGAGGAAATCCTGGAGGAGAAGAGGGAGGATGACACAGAAGTGGCCTTCAATGAAGATCTGGTCTGCCAGCATGGTAGGATGTTGTAGCGCTCCTTGCAGCATGCGTGTGTATAGTCATACATTGTATGTGTGCGTCTGACGTGTTACTTCTCTATATTTCTGATTTCAGGAGGACTCTGCTTGTCGGAGGGTGAGCGACGGCTGATATCGGACACAGCCTGGCACAAGCTTAAGGAGTATTTCCCTGGCGCTCCTGAGTTCAAATACAACCAGGATCCATGCATACAGTGCAAGGTACGGCAGGCAAACCGCACGGAGCGTGTCTGATATTTACAGCAGATACTTTCCTCTTCTGCTGACCGCCTCCTTGCCCTTTAAGGGTTCTAAAAGCCGGGAGGTGTAAGCAGGCATTTATGTCATGTTACAGGGGTCACCTGATTGGTCACATGATTGGGAAGCCCTGAATCGCTAGTATGCATCTGGAGCTTTCCAGTAGTTACCGTCTATTGTGCAGGGAGGGCGCTCTCAGCACGGTAATTGGATTACAAAGGGCCACATAGAAGTGTATAGCCGGCATGAGGAGGTTACAGCAGAACTGAAGGTAAATAATAAACCGGCAGCTCTTTATTGCAGAAGAGACATGCAATGTATCATCCACAATAACAAGTACTTGTATATTAAAAAAGAATAGCGCACACATGCAAAAGAAATTACCAAATTTGAAGACAATCCATAAATAAAAATGGGGATTTGGTCCCACCATATGGCCATATAGTGCTCAAGCCCACCACTGCGTCAAAGTACCCCATTATCAGTGGGTCCTACACTATCCATGAAAAAGAGGCTGGATTCATCTCTTTTTCATGGATAGTGTAGGACCCACTGATAATGGGGTACTTTGACGCAGTGGTGGGCTTGAGCACTATATGGCCATATGGTGGGACCAAATCCCCATTTTTATTTATGGATTGTCTTCAAATTTGGTAATTTCTTTTGCATGTGTGCGCTATTCTTTTTTAATATACATGTCTCTTGGTTCATAGCTGCACCAGCTCTAGAATTACATGGGTATGCTCCCCCAAATTTTTTTGCTTGTTAATAACAAGTACTTGCCTGCCCTCTCACTCTTTACTGTTGGATGTACTCTGAGCCGCACAGCTCAGCGTTCATTCTGACCACACTGGCTATGCTGGAACGATGGACTCCTGTGCACATGTGCAGGATGATGTCATTCCGCCTCCAGCCAATCACAAGCCTGAAAACACCGCGAATGGAAATTGCCAGGCAGGAGGAGGAATGGGTAGGAAGTATTTCTCAGAGTTTAGTTTTGCTTTAATTGGTAAAATTCCAGTCATTGAGGGAGATAAGTTTAGAGGAGTTCCAGCCTGTAAAAATAAATAAAAATGAAAAGACAGAAGCTACAAATACTGTAATATAAGGACACTTGCCTGTCCAGGAATCCAGTGATGTCGGCACCCCGGGCCGATCCATCCATCAGCTCCGGGTGCAGGCACTGGAATCTTTACTGAGGGAAACGGGAATTAAAGCCTTGCAGCTTCACAGGCTTTCCTACTACGCCTGCATGAGTTGTGCTGTGCTTTCTGAATGGGCCTGCTGTCCTCTGGGACCTGTGTGTCTCCCAGAAGGCAGTGGGTCCTTACCCGGTAGTGGGAGTTGGTACCTGGTTTTGACCGGTACCTGCCCCCCCCCCCCCCCCCCCCCCCCGAAAGGTGCCAGTGGGGGAAGGAAGCAAAGAAGCTGAGCTTCCCCTTTTGGTTGGAGCTCTGCTGTGAGGTATGCCCTACACCCCAATGTAGTGTTTTAGGGTCTCATTCAGTCCTCTGTGCTGAGCCACTCTTTGCTGCATCCACCTCTGAGCTGTGCGCAGGCAGTCCTTATAATTGGATGTAGAGAAGCAGCAGATCGGATCCAGGCACCCGACAAATTTTGGAATGTGCCGTTCTGTGCTGCCTCTACGTACATTTCTATGGGCTGCTTGCGCACAGCCCTGAGGTGGATGCAGAAGCTACAAAAAATCTCGCGGTGCAGAGGGCGGGCCTAAAGAGCCATGGTGGTGGGGGTTTAGTTTCCATGTCAGGACTAATCTTCACCAGTACTGAACTCCATTGTTATGTTGGAATCTCTGAAACTCTTTATAAGGGCTTCTTCCCGTCCACACTGAAGGTCAGAGATGTGTGATTGGTGTTTATATGCGGTATAACAAAGTTCTCTCTGATTTGTGATCCTCATCTGATGGAATGTTTTCACAGATTCTGGAGGAAGAAGGGGAGCAGCACGACGCTCTGCATAAAAGAATGGCCAATGAGCAGAAGCTGGCCCTTCCTAACCTCTTCCAGGACAAGAACCGACCGATCGGAGGGGCGTGGCCTCAGGTACCTCCCAGTTCTGCTGGTCTGTCTGTCTGTCATTAGGGTGTCCGTTCCCGGAGGTAACTCTTCTATTTGTTTGTCAGGAGACGTCAGAACTGTATATAGTGTCCCAAATGTTTGTGGAAGAATGGAGGAAATTTATCAGGTAAAGTCCCCTCTTTTATTGGACAGACCAATGTCTGACTTGTTCTGCCGGCCTCATATGTGGTCTGTCTGCAGGCGGCCTACCAAGAGCGGCCCCGTGTCTTCTGTGGGAAACGGCTTCCTCCTCTGTCCTCATGGCGGCCTCATGTTTTCCTTCTCCAACATGACGAAAGAAGATTCCAAACTGTGAGTGCCCTTTATATTGGGGGCGGGGTTATAGGGTGGGAGGTGGAGTCTGGGATGATCATTGATTGGCTGAGGGAGTGTTCACACTGGATGTGAGAAAGATAGATTGATAGATATAGATAGATTTATATATATTTATAAAATATGTATGTAATATTTTTTTTTTTTTTTTTTGCACGTGGTTACAAATGCATTAGGATTACATGAAGGGGATGCATTGAGGGGTTGAAGAAGAATTGGTGTGATGCATGGTTGAATGTGCGTTGTAAAGTGCTTTATAAATTCTCTATAATAATATTATGCTGGCAAGAGTAACGGCGTGACTTTCCTCTGCACAGTATAGCTCTCCTCTGGCCTTCTGAGTGGGACATTATTCAGAAGTTCTTCATTGTTGATCACTCCATCAGAATTACCAGGCGGACTGTGATGACTGAGGAGAACGTCGAGCGTGCAATCTACATCTCCAATCCCGGTACTGCCTTCTGTGACTTCTTACTAAACTTTCTTTAACCACTTCCTGCCCGCCGTCAGATGATGGCGGAGCGGTGCATCTATTGTTCTGGGACGATGTCATATGACGGCGCAGCAGAACAGCCTCTGTCGCACGCCACCGGGGGCGCCCAGAGTGTCGATTGTGGCCGCGCCCTGTTGCTAGGACATGGTGCGACCCTGGTGTCGGTAAAGAGTCAATGACATGACTCTTTACCCATGTGATCGGCTGTGTCCAATCACAGCTGGTCACATGTAAATGAGGAAGTGCCGTTATTCGGCTCTCCTCGCCTCACACTGTCAGAGTGTGAGGCGAGGAGAGCCGATCAGCGGCTCCTCCTCATAGGGGAGACAAGGACAAGTAATCGGGGCACCGATCATCAGTGCCTTGATTACAGAAAATGTAACATAAGTGGCAATTACTGCTCGCCATCAGTGCTCACAGTGCTGCCACTCAGTGCCTGCTCATCTAGGCACTGATGGTGCTGACTGGCAGCACTATGGGCACTGATTGTTGTTAGACTTCCAGTACGAAATAGAAATACATTTTTCCTATTACAGGTCAAGAATTGTTGACTTTGAGGCCTCAAATGACCTTGTTACTGATTCAGTCAAAACCCCTTCAGTTTGAAGCACACATTGCGTCCATTGTTGAAATTGTTTTATTTGTACTTTTGTATTTGTACTTTGAGATGAGAAGCTATGTCATCTGCCCCAAAAGGAAATTGTGTTCTGTAAACTTTGAATATAATACTCTGGAGAGGCAGGCGACTAAATTGCTTATCCCAGGTGGAACGGCCTTGGGGGGAAGGTTTACATACAACAGACCTCAAAAGATAAAAAGCCATTTTTTCCCTGGTCATGAAAGGAGAGAAACCAGGGAGATCATAAAACATTATGATCTGGCCATGACATGTTTTAACACACAATGGCCAAAACTCAAATTCAGGATCACACCTGTGTTCACCCATTCCCTAGTAAATAAACTATTGTTTCTACCATGAGAAGACAAACAAACGGAAAACTACCTGGACAAAGAGAAGAACCTGTAATTCATTTACCTCCACACCAAGACGGGGGTAGAGATTGTGTCATACAGACAATTGTCCATTGGAAGCTACATAGTGTCAAATGGTCAGAATTTCTCCCGTATTTTATAATCCAGTCCCAAATCATGATTGTATTGTTGTTAACATAATAATCCCTTAATGGATAATATTCTGATTGGAAATAACCCATGTGTAGAAAAGTTTACATATACAAGTTGTTGTGTAGCAACATATCTATAACTGTCTATGTATCTATATAATTTTTACTGCTACTAAATGTAAAGTATCTGGGTAAATCTGTAATTTCCAATATACATATCATATTAATAATATATCCTTATTAAATGGTGTTACCAAGTTCAATCCTTATCTAGATACATGATGGAGATATTAGATGGACATGTATAGAGGATGAGAGTATGGATAAATTATTAGGTTTTTATGATATTCTTAAATGGAGAAATTATCATAGTTTTAAATATCCAATATATTGGTTAACCAGTAGAGGTGTTGCCCAATGACATCACCAGTTAATGGATAAGTAGCCCAACCAATGGGGATAAAGTTACGCTTTCTGGGTTTGACTTATGGTAATTTTACAGCCCTTTTGTTCAATACAATATAAAAAAGGAAGCCCAGATGAGAGAGGGACAACACATTACGACAACACACATTACACATACAACACACGCTACTTACATCCATACACATACTCATCTATACATACTCCATTTTGCTCCATCATTCATCTGAAACTTTGAAGGACGCCAAATGAAATTCCTCCCTAACCGGCCACCATTTTGGGAAGGCAGCCATTTTAAGCACTCTGGTAACGACCATTCTAAGCTAGCAGCCATTTTAAATATGGTAAATATACCTTGCTGTTATTTGATATTATTTACTATCATTTATTTTCTTCCTTATATGTTTTATATTTCATATTTAAGGGTAATGAGATTACAGTCCCAGCCGTATTAACCATATGTAGATTTTTCTCTAAGAGCTGATTTTTGCTTTTTATATATTTTTATTAATATCAGATTTAGCGCATATTGGCGTATTAGTCTCTCGTTTTGCATGGCCTATTCTCGCTCCATCTGCAGTGGCGTGACTGTCGGCTGCGCAATTCGCAGACAATTGTGGTCTGATTATATAGCACACTTAAATATGGTTTATGCTACTACATCTGGGAAAACGTAATCTTGCTTTATTTTTACTTTCATCATTAAGCTAAATATCACATTGCATTTATCGTTTTTAGTTTGTATTTTATGTAAGGTTATCTTTTTGTGTCATCTCAAGTCTGATCATTTATTGTGAAGACATGTCTTGTGAATAAATATTCTTATATATTCCATACTGTAGACTGTTTTCACTAAGATTTGGTATATGCTTTTAAAAAGAAATTAATCGATCAAAAAACTCGTTATACTCGTTCAGAATAATATTCTCGAACGTGTAAAACGCACAACTTTGTGAGCACTGATGGTGCTGCCTTTTTAAAGGACAGTGTAAAAATAAATAATAAAATAAATAGGAAGATACAAAATGTAAGCACCCCATCCCTGAATCATGACATGTTGGGTATCTATTTACTCGGCGTAACATTATCTTTCACATTATGAAAAGAAATTGGGTTAACTTTACTGTTTTCTTATGTTTCCAAAAAGTGTATTTTTTCCCATAAAATTGTGTGTGTTAGACTGCTGCGCAAATACGGTGTGATTAAAAAATATTGCAATGATGTCCATTTTATTCTCTAGGGTCTCTGCTGAAAAAGAATATAAATATATATATATATATATATATATATATATATATATATATATATATATATATAATATGTATATATATATATATATATATATATATAATATGTATATATATATATAATATGTATATATGTATGTTTGGGGGCTCTAAGTAATTTTCTAGCAAAAAATACTAATTTATCCTGTAAACAAGAAGTGTCAGAAATAGGCCCGGTCCTTATGTGGTTAAAGGTTAGGTTTTATTTTTACCATGCTGCATGCTATTTGGTGTAGATGCCCCCATTCCCCGCCTGTAGTTGTCATGTAGGATCCAGCTGAACATTCGTTCGGTCCCTGCGCTTATGTTGGTCTCTGTGTGTTTTGTATCTTAGAGCTTTGTCCAGAGTGTCGGGAAGGGTTGCTGTGCCAGCAGGAGCGGGACCTGCGGGAATACGCTCAGGCCACCATCTACATTCATAAAGTGGTGGATAATAAAAAGGTGAGAGGCGACTTCCTGCGATCTTCTCCTGCTGAGAATTTCCTGAACTCTGACCCCAATCCTTTCCCTTCAGGTCATGAAGGAAGCGGCACCGGAACTGAATGTCAGCGGCTCTGACCCGGAGGATGAAAGAGATGAGTGCAGACCAGACGGGGAGAACGATCCGGACTTCCACCAGGTCAGAAGCACCATTTTTATGAAACCGGATTGCCTGCACCTTGTCTGATTACCGCTAAAATTGGATCTGTATTACTGAATGCTCATTGGTCAAAAAAAGCTCTGCCTCCAGTGAATGGATTAGCTGTGTCCTTTCTGACCTAGTTTACAGAGGTGTGTCCTGAGCACCTCCAACTTCAGGTCCGTATGGAGGTAGGGATCTGGGCTGGAGGAGGTGTGGCTGGACTACAAGGAGGTGAGGGAGAAGGGATCCCCCGGCTAGGGAGAAGGGATCTCCGGTGTGGGTCTGCACGGTCTCTCTGCCACATTGGCAGGTAGGACTCAAGTGATTCAGTGAATGGATGACACGGCTCTGCAGGCAAAAAAAAAAGCCACAGCAATAGGCATCCTCTGATAGGTAAGAGGCAGTAGTAGTGTGATAGGTAAGAGGCAGTAGTAGTGTGATAGGTAAGAGGCAGTAGTAGTGTGATGGGTAAGAGGCAGTAGTGAGGGTTATTTGGGGGGGGAGGACACGCTGTATGTGACCATGCTTCATCATTGTACACCCTAAATATGGCTGTATCCTGAAACATGGCAACAATGCAGTCTTGGTGCGCTCCGGATGCGTTTCTGCATGCGCATTTTTGATTAATTCCGGTGAATTAATTTTTTCCTTAATTCATTTTATTTTTAATGTGATGATTTGGGGAGCCGTGTCATCTGCTGGTGTTGGTCCACTGTGTTTTATCAAGTCCAATGTCAGCTCCGCCCTCTAGCAAGAAATTCTAGAGCTCTTCATGCTTCCCTCTGCTGACCAGCTTTATGGAGATGCTGATTTCATTTTCCAGCAGGACTTGACACCGCCCACACTGCCAAATCTACCAATATCTGGTGACATGATCATGGGATCACTGTGCTTGATTGGCCAGCAAACTGGCCTGACCTAAACCCCATAGAGAATCTGTGGGGGATTGTCAGGAGGAAGATGAGAGACACCAGACCCAACAATGCAGAGGAGCTGTAGGGCGCTATCAAAGCAACCTGGGCTTCCATAACACCTCAGCAGTGCCACAGGCTGATCGCTTCCATGCCATACCTCCATGTCACACTTCCATGCCCCGCCTCCATGCCACGCCTCCATGCCACGCCACATTGATGCAGTAATTCATGCAGAAGGAGCCCCGACCAAGTATTGAGTGCATCCTATACTGTATATCAGGGGTCTTCAAACTATGGCCCTCCAGTTGTTTGGGAACTACAATTCCCATCATGCCTAATCATATCATGTCAGAGTATTACAATGCCTCATGGGATGTGTAGTTACGCAACAGCTGGAGAGCCGTAGTTTGAGGATCCCTGTTGTACATGGACAGACTTTTCACTAAGACAACATTTCTGTATTATAAATCCTTTGTCTTATGTAATATTCTAATTTACTGAGATACTGAATTTTGGGGTGTCACTCGCTGGAAGCCAAAATCATCAAATGCGTGAAATCTCTCACTCTGTGTGTATCATCTATAGAAAATATAGGAGAATTACCTTATTTTCATTCAGTTCCTGATATAAATTCACTTTTTGACATTTTAATTTTCTGAGCTGCTCCTGTATGGGATTTGTAGTGTCCTGTATGGGATTTGTGGTGTCCTGTATGGGATTTGTGGTGTCCTGTATGGGATTTGTAGTGTCCTGTATGGGATTTGTAGTGTCCTGTATGGGATTTGTGGTGTCCTGTATGGGATTTGTGGTGTCCTGTATGGGATTTGTGGTGTCCTGTATGGGATTTGTGGTGTCCTGTATGGGATTTGTGGTGTCCTGTATGGGATTTGTGGTGTCCTGTATGGGATTTGTAGTGTCCTGTATGGGATTTGTGGTGTCCTGTATGGGATTTGTAGTGTCCTGTATGGGATTTGTAGTGTCCTGTATGGGATTTGTGGTGTCCTGTATGGGATTTGTGGTGTCCTGTATGGGATTTGTGGTGTCCTGTATGGGATTTGTGGTGTCCTGTATGGGATTTGTAGTGTCCTGTATGGGATTTGTAGTGTCCTGTATGGGATTTGTGGTGTCCTGTATGATATTTGTGGTGTCCTGTATGGGATTTGTGGTGTCCTGTATGGGATTTGTGGTGTGCTGTATGGGATTTGTGGTGTCCTGTATGGGATTTGTGGTGTCCTGTATGGGATTTGTGGTGTCCTGTATGGGATTTGTGGTGTCCTGTATGGGATTTGTGGTGTCCTGTATGGGATTTGTATTGTCCTGTATGGGATTTGTATTGTCCTGTATGGGATTTGTGGTGTCCTGTATGGGATTTGTGGTGTCCTGTATGGGATTTGTAGTGTCCTGTATGGGATTTGTGGTGTCCTGTATGGGATTTGTGGTGTCCTGTATGGGATTTGTGGTGTGCTGTATGGGATTTGTGGTGTGCTGTATGGGATTTGTGGTGTGCTGTATGGGATTTGTGGTGTCCTGTATGGGATTTGTGGTGTGCTGTATGGGATTTGTGGTGTCCTGTATGGGATTTGTAGTGTCCTGTATGGGGTTTGTGGTGTTTTTGTATAAAGTGTTGGTATGAGTGAGGAAAGGCCCGGTGGCGGCGGCGGTATAACTCGGCCTCTATATGATCAGGGGACGGTTTGCACCGCCATGTTGATTTGCTTTGTTCTGCACAGATTAGGATTTATTCTCGGAGTTCTGTGGACCACAAACTGAACATTTTATTTTTCATTCAGGCAAACGGCGCGGCGAAGCGACAGAAGGTTTCCATCCAGGGGCAGGCGGCGTCCTTCCAGAAGCAGGGCATACGGCGGAGCACGCGGCACAGGAAGGTGCGAGGAGAGAAAGCGTTGCTGGTCTCTGCTAACCAGACATTGAAGGACCTCAAGATCCAGGTGACGTACCTCCCCTCCCCCCTACAGCCTGCTGACCTCCGGGGATTGTGGGAAATGTCAGAGTTGATATTTATGGGACTTTGTTATCGCTTTGTAACATTTCCAGACACCCAGCGGGTAATAAAACTCTCAGGAACAATGCCCAGTGTGCTGCCCCTTTGATGGGACCACCTGCCGGGTATTGTGGGGCCCCCGGTACCTTGATTGTTCCCAGTCACAGGGGCTCCGGAATATAGAAGAGAACTGAAGAGAAAGGACATTGATTGTATTTGGGTACAGCGTTGCACGACCGTATCACATAGAATTGCCTGCTCCTTAAGGGCTCTTTCACACGGGCGATCCGATCAGATCCGGTCTCTGTCAGTTTTTTAGGTGGATCTGATCGGATCCTCCATGCAGCTCTATGGGGCAGCGGAGACACCTCCACTGACACCCGCTGCCATCCGCATCCGATCCTGTCCGTGAAATCTGGACGATGGAAACCCTATTTTTCCATCCATTCAGTGATCGGATCGGATCTGATGAGAGCGGACAGGCGGTCCGCTCTCATCCGATCCTCCATAGAGGGCAGCGGGGGCTGAGACACCTCCCTCTCCGCTCTGTGTGCGGAGACGGAGCTGTCATCTGCCCGGCTCAGCGGGGATCGCGGATCAATCCCCGCTGAGCAACACGGATCCGCCTACGGAGGCAAACCGTGTGAAAGAAGCCTAAGGGGGTAAAACCTTCCAGAGCTGAAGGGGTTAACTCTAAACTGATAATTTGTAAAAAATAAATAAATAAAAATGAAGTCTCCTATGGAGATTTTTTATTTTGTCGCCATCCCATGAGTTGAGCGATTTTGAAGTGTGAGCTGTCCGGTCTCTTATTTACTCGGCGTAATTTAATCTTTTATATTTTACCTAAAATTGGGGTAAATGTTGTGTTGAATTTTAATGCAAAAAAAAAAAAAAGTTTTTTTCCCAAAAAAATTGCGTTTGGAAAACTGCTGCCCAAATACGGTGCAATGGTCACTATTTTATTCTTTAGGGTCTCTGATAAAATCTGTTTGATTATTGGGGTTCTGTGTCATTTTGTAGCAAAAAATTGTGATTGAAACTTGTAAACAATAAATGCCAGAAAAGGGGCGTGGCCTGGAAGTGGGTAAGAGACATAACTCTGTATATTGGGGTCCTCATTTCCTACCCCATCCAGGACACGGTCTGCATGGAGTTTGTGGGTTTCCTCCAGGTACTCCCAGGACACGGTCTGCATGGAGTTTGTGGGTTTCCTCCAGGTACTCCCAGGACACGGTCTGCATGGAGTTTGTGGGTTTCCTCCGGGTACTCCCAGGACACTGTCTGCATGGAGTTTGTGGGTTTCCTCCAGGTACTCCCAGGACACGGTCTGCATGGAGTTTGTGGGTTTCCTCCAGGTACTCCCAGGACACGGTCTGCATGGAGTTTGTGGGTTTCCTCCGGGTACTCCCAGGACACTGTCTGCATGGAGTTTGTGGGTTTCCTCCAGGTACTCCCAGGACACGGTCTGCATGGAGTTTGTGGGTTTCCTCCAGGTACTCCCAGGACACGGTCTGCATGGAGTTTGTGGGTTTCCTCCGGGTACTCCCAGGACACTGTCTGCATGGAGTTTGTGGGTTTCCTCCAGGTACTCCCAGGACACTGTCTGCATGGAGTTTGTGGGTTTCCTCCAGGTACTCCCAGGACACTGTCTGCATGGAGTTTGTGGATTTCCTCCGGATACTCCCAGGACACGGTCTGCATGGAGTTTGTGGGTTTCCTCCAGGTACTCGGGTTTCCTCCCACACTCCATAGACATACTGGGAGTTTAATTGTCTCCTGTCTATATTGGCCTCGGTATGTGAGTTAGGAGGTTAGATTGTATGCTCCTGGGGTCAGTGTGATAACAGAACTCCTCCCTCCATAGATCATGCACGCCTTCTCTGTGGCTCCGTTTGATCAGAATCTGTCCATTGATGGGAGAGTGCTGAATGACGATTGCTCCACACTGGGGGCTCTGGGGATCGTTCCTGAATCTGTCATTGTGTTAAAGGTAATAAACTCCTTTATTCTCTCTCCTGCCATAAAATCTGCCACGCTCGTCTGTGATTGGAGGTCTCTCTGTGATTGGAGGATGTGACGCTGATTGATGGCAGAGGTCTCTCTGTGATTGGATGATGTGACGCTGATTGATGGCAGAGGTCTCTCTGTGATTGGATGATGTGACGCTGACTGATGGCAGAGATCTCTCTGTGATTGGATGATGTGACGCTGATTGATGGCAGAGATCTCTCTGTGATTGGATGATGTGACGCTGACTGATGGCAGAGATCTCTCTGTGATTGGATGATGTGACGCTGATTGATGGCAGAGACCTCTCTGTGATTGGATGATGTGACGCTGATTGATGGCAGAGGTCTCTCTGTGATTGGATGATGTGACGCTGATTGATGGCAGAGGTCTCTCTGTGATTGGATGATGTGACGCTGACTGATGGCAGAGATCTCTCTGTGATTGGATGATGTGACGCTGATTGATGGCAGAGGACTCTCTGTGATTGGATGATGTGACGCTGATTGATGGCAGAGGTCTCTCTGTGATTGGATGATGTGACGCTGACTGATGGCAGAGGTCTCTCTGTGATTGGATGATGTGACGCTGATTGATGGCAGAGGTCTCTCTGTGATTGGATGATGTGACGACTGATTTGCAGTAATGAGTTTGCTTTGTTTTCTTCCTGTCAGGCTGACGAGCCGATTGCAGATTACTCAGCGATGGATGATGTCATGCAGGGTGAGTCATAGATGACACTTTTCACCTTTTTAGTGTAGTGTGGGCGGGGCCTTGGTTTCCCCAATCCACCCTTTGAGGGGAGAGTGAGGTATAATAATAGGAGAGTGAGGTATAATAATAATAGGAGAGTGAGGTATAATAATAATAATAGGAGAGTGAGGTATAATAATAATAATAGGAGAGTGAGGTATAATAATAATAATAGGAGAGTGAGGTATAATAATAATAATAATAGGAGAGTGAGGTATAATAATAATAGGAGAGTGAGGTATAATAATAATAGGAGAGTGAGGTATAATAATAGGAGAGTGAGGTATAATAATAATAATAATAGGAGAGTGAGGTATAATAATAATAATAATAGGAGAGTGAGGTATAATAATAATAGGAGAGTGAGGTATAATAATAATAATAGGAGAGTGAGGTATAATAATATAACTGGTATGAGAGGTGTAATGATGATGATAATAATAATGGGAGTGATTGGTAGTAGGGATCGACCGATTTATTGGCAAAGCTGATATATTGGGGGCCAAATCTGCACTTCCCCTGATATATCGGAATCGGCCCCCGGAACGATATTGCCGATATTTCGGAAAGTACTGTACCGGAGTGATGGCTGCAGCCAGAGGCCTCACCCCGGTACCGGCGTCCATAGCCGACGGTCGGCTGTATTGTAATGACAACTGATGGGGCTGAGAAGCCGCTCGGCTGTCATTACAAGGAGCGGGAGGGGACCTCCTCCCGCCTTCCGGGGCTCGCTCGGGTCTCCCGTCCTACCGGAAGACCCGGGCGACCAGCCTGCACGGCCACCGAACACCCGATCAAAGTCGCATTCGGCTCTGATCGGATCTCCATGTAAAAACCCGGAAGTGATGTCATGACCGGTGTCCATAGCTGATCTCATGACCTCACTTCCGGGTACTCTGCGCCAAATTAAAAAAAAAATGGCGCCCCTGATCTGTCCACAAGGAGTACCTGTCAAAAAAATATATATCGGCCAATACCGATACACAATAACCAAAATAACGGTCGATCACTAATTGGTACATCCCAAACCCATTGGGTGTCTCCATACGGAGAATAAAGGGGAAATCTTGTGTTGGGGACGTTTTGTTTCTCTGGCGGGGGTCTAATGGGAGAAATTTCTCTCACATTGGAAGGATGTTCTATACAGGACAGAACCCTCCCCCGTACTTTACTTACACAGAATGGGGGATAAACTGATCATTGATTATCAGGAGGCGACACTTCATACACTAATCTGTCTTCTGTTTTCCCCTCCCCCACAGTCTGTATGCCTGAGGAAGGATTTAAAGGTAAGGAAAGAGTGCGTTACCTTTCACTACACTAACCTCCCCTCCCCCCATACCAACAACTTTCCCAACTGCACTGCATCTCTATCCCCCGCTCCTCCACTTCATTTCATCTTCCATTGTTTTCTAGTTTTTCCTCCCTATATTACTGCTGGCTCCTAGCTTTATCCCTCCATAAACACAAGCTAGGAATTAAAGGCATAGTCCATGTAGACCATCTTACAAAGCGTGATCTCCTAACCCCTCCCCAAATCCCTCCCCTCAGATAATGGAGCTTTTATCTCACTGTTGTGTGATATACTGTACCCCAAATTATATAATACACCCTGTGATCTAATCCTGAACCCCGATTTATATAATACACCCTGTGATATAATCCTGAACCCCGGTTTGTATAATGTACCCCAGTTTATATAATACACCCTGTGATATAATCCTGTACCCCGATTTATATAATGTACCCCGGTTTGTACAATGCATCGCTCTCCCTATGCGGTCTCCATGTTTATTGGTTGTCGCGGTTTGTCGTTGTCAGGAACCGGTCTCCTGGGACATTAACGCTGCCGACCCCCTCCAGTGGTTGCTGTAACCTGGAAGACGATGCCACAAAGAACCCCGATTCTGGCTCTTCCAGGGGGCCCCGGGCCCCTCTTCTACTCCGAATATTGCCTTACAATGAAGATAGCAGATTGCACTGAAGGACTGCTTATATAGAAGGAAGTACTCTACTTTTTATATGTAAATAAAGACGCTGGTGATGGGTGTGTCCGCCGTCTGCAGATATATATGTATAGAGATCTTGTTTACATTGGGGTGATGTGATGTATCCCCGCAGCGGCTTCTGTCTCTGTAATATACAGTTACTGTGGTGACATCTTCTGGCCTGCTTTAAAGTCATTAAAAAAACAATTTAATGAAAGTTCTCTTCTGTCATTCATCATTTTGGGGTTTATTTCGGCCTAATTACTGCTAGCAATAATCAGTAATATCCAGCGGACTGGATTATTCAGCCGGCCCGTACATGGTTCCAATCTCAGCGGTCCCTGCTGAACCGTCTGTTTGGAACACAATTATTGGGAGATGAGGTCAGTGATTGTCTTCTAGGAGGATCCAAGGCCGCCCCTTTGGGATAACTTATGGAGTGAAGGGATCTAGGGCCTACCCTTCCCCCTCACTCCCCACTAGAGTTACACTTTGGGTTTGGACCACAGCTGGGATTTGCTTTTAGGCAACCCAATCGCTGGTCCCCTTACCACCCCTTATGGCAAAGTCCTTTGGATGGTTCCTGACCCTCCAGTCCGGGCCAGTTATGAGACTTCAGGACATTGAGGGCAGGGACACTACTGTCTTTTTGGGGAGCTGTCCTCTCGGTTTGGTCACCCCCGATGGATGCATTTCCTCTTCTACCAGTTACAACATGCAGCTCGTTCCCGGTTTTCGAACCCTCCTATTTTATGGACTGATCTCATTGAGGATCTTCTCTCATAGAATTCTCTGACCAAACCCTCATCCACGCTTTATTTGGCACTTCGCAGTGTGGAGTCTCCTAAGATGGACAGATTGGAGGAACAACGATGGGCGGATATCCCAGCCCTGGATAAGAAGTCTTGGGAAGAAAACTTTGACGATCGCTCCAAGATTGATAATTTCTTTAATCCATTCAAAGTTTCTGCACGGAGTGTATTACATGCCGCAGGGGGTGCGCAAGATCGCAAGGGGGTGCCCAGGGTCCGCAGAGGTCCTCTGACTGTACCAGGTGTCACATGGCTGTGAGCACATATTGTCACATGTTATGGTCATGTCCTAGGATGGCACAGTTCTGGATGGAGCTTTCCCTCCCTGTGCTCTCCTGAAGTAGTGCTCCTGGATATACAGGATGACGAGCAAAGGCAGTCCCCAAGTTACAAACCTCCGGCTTTACAAACCTCCGGCTTTACAAACCTCCGGCTTTACAAACGGAGGCAGCATGACGCCATACTGATCCCAGAAACCGCCGGGTGGCAAATCCTGCTGCATGCTGCCATGTTACACTTACAAAAATGTACCTGTTCCAACTTGCATACAAATTCCACTTAAAGTGGTCTCTCACTCCTCATTGGCTGAGACAGCAGTGGTAGGCAAGGAGGAGAGAGGGGTGGGGCCAACGGCAGCTCCGTGCCTGAATGGACACCCAAAGCAGCAGCTCAGGAGTGTGCATGCTTGGGTGCCCCTATTGCAAGCTGTTTTCTATGGGGGCACTTGGCAAGAAGGAGGGGCCAGGAGCACCGGCGGGGGACCCTAGAAGAGGAGGATGGGGGCTGCTCTGTGCAAAACTGTTACAGAGACGGCAAGTAGAATGTTTGTTCAATAAGCACTGGCTAGGCACACATTTAACCCTTCGATCACCCTAGATGTTTAACCCCTTCCCAGCCAGTGTCAGTACAGTGACAGTGCAAATTTTTAGCACTGATCACTGTATTGGTGTCACTGGTTCCTACAGTCAGTGTCAGATTGTCCGCCGCAATATAGCAGTCCTGCTGTATAGTCACTGATCGCTGTCATTACTAGTATAAAAAAAAGTTCCAGTATCTATCCTATAGTTTGTAGACGCCATAACTTTCACACAAACCAAAGACCTGTAGCAGAATACAGATTGGCCTAAATTTATAAAGAAATTAGATTTTTGCTTAATTTTCTTTATTGGATGTGTTTTATAGTAGAATGTAAAATAAATGTTCGTTTTTTTTTTTTTTTTTCCAAAATGTTTGGTCTTTTTATATTGCAAAAAATAACCCAGTGCTGATCAAATAGCACCAAAAGAAAGCTCCAGTTGTTGGAAAAATATATAAATTTTGTTCGGATACAGTGTTGCACGACCGCGCAATTACCAGTTAAAGTAGAAAAAGATGGGCTGGTCATCGGGGGGGGGGGGGCCCAGAAGGAAATCCTCCCCCAGAAGGAAATCCTCTTCAAATGGACCAATGGAATCTACGACGATGGCCGATGTATAAATGATCGTCCATTCATAGGAATTGTCCTAGGAAATATGAAGAACATTGCCAGCCGTGGTATTTCCTTCCCATGTGTGGTGGGACTTTACCTTTGGGGATCCAAATGCTACCTTTTTGGGGTTTTTTTCTTTCTTTTTCCTTTCCCCCTTCTTCTGCCGCAACTATGACCTTCTATTGGTTTACTGTATATGCCTCTTTGTCTTATTGATGTGTATTATTCTACTGCTGTGTATCATTGTCATACCTGTTCAATAAAGAGCAATCCTGGTTGTTTAAATAAATAAAAAAAAAAGCAGCTGTGGGATGGTTTCCCAATACATAGGGATCAGGAGTTTAGAACCCGTTTAGTTCATACAGCACAGAGTACATAGGAGCTCACAATCTAATGTTCCTTCCAGACTTGCATAAGAAAGCGGATTCACTTATCAGAATGTTTTAGAAAGCCGAGAATTGGGCTTCACTGATCATTTATTTTTATTTTTTGGGAAGTTTGCATTGATTTAATGTTATATAACAGGCACCACTCCAGTCTGTATCAAGACCGAACCTCTGTTCCATCCGGACCTGCAGTCACACCATGTAGGAACTGCTAGTTTCTGTCACTGCCCCCTTCCACATCATTTTCCACACACAAACAAGAGTAGTGTCCCCTGCCCCCCTTCACATCTCCCCCTCCACACACACAGCCAGAGTAGTGTCCTCTGCCCCCTTCACATCATTTCCTAACAATTACAGCCAGTGTAGTGTCCTCTGCCCCCCCCCCTTCACATCTCCCCCTCCACACACACAGCCAGAGTAGTGTCCTCTGCCCCCCTTCACATCAGTTACCACACTCACAGCCAGAGTAGTGTCCTCTGCCCCCTTCACATCAGTTACCACACTCACAGCCAGAGTAGTGTCCTCTGCCCCCCCCCCCCTTCACATCATTCCTCCCACACAGCCAGAGTAGTGTCCTCTGCCCCCCTTCACATCATTCCCTAACAAATACAGCCAGTGTAGTGTCCTCTGCCCCCCTGCACATCTTCCCCCACACACACAGCCAGAGTAGTGTCCTCTGCCCCCCCCCCCCCTTCACATCTCCCCCCTCCACACACACAGCCAGAGTAGTGTCCTCTGCCCCCCCTTCACATCTCCCCCTCCACACACACAGCCAGAGTAGTGTCCTCTGCCCCCCCTTCACATCTCCCCATCCACACACACAGCCAGAGTAGTGTCCTCTGCCCCCCTGCACATCATTCCCTAACAAATACAGCCAGTGTAGTGTCCTCTGCCCCCCTGCACATCTTTTCCCCCACACACACAGCCAGAGTAGTGTCCTCTGCCCACACAGCCAGAGTAGTGTCCTTCCCACCCCCCCCACACAGCCAGTGTAGTGTCCTCTGCCCCCTGTCACATCATGCATGCGGGTACTGGGCCTCCATAGTATGTACCTACGAGGTCCCTGCACAGGGAAATTCTGACCAAATGGGACAAGACTTGGCAGTCTCTGGACAATCAGATCTGGCTGAGTCAGGGAGCGAATGAGTCCCTGATATGGTGGCTTCGTTCTCCGGTGTTTCGGCTGGGAAAATCCTTCCTTCCCTTGTATTGGACAGTGGTCACCACGGATGCCAGCCTTTCCGGCTATGGAGGCATTCTCAGCAAGCATTCTGCTCAGGGTATTTGGATGCTGGAAGAGTCCAGACCCCCATTCAATGTCTTGAAACTCAGAGTGATTAGATTGTGTCTGGATCATTGGATGGCTCATCTTCAGGGTTGTCCAGTGCACATTCAATCAGACAATGCCACGGCCGTGGCTTATGTCAATCATCAAGGGGGCACAAGAAGTGTCCTGGCGGCTCTGGAGGTAGCCGACATTCTAAGGTGGGCAGAATGGATCGTTAAACCCTCTTCGTCGTACACATTCCAGGGGTGGAAAACTGGCATGTGAATTACCTCAGTCAGCAGGCGTTGGACCACAGGGAGTGGTCCCTTCATCCGGAGGTGTTTCATCAGCTGTGTCTCTGGTGGAGCACCCCCGAGGTGGATCTGTTGGCGTCTCAGCTTAACAGAAAGGTGTAGAGGTTTGTGGCTTGGTCAAGGGATCCGCTGGTGGCCCCGTGGGGTCAGTATTGTCTGATTTACGCCTTCCCTCAAGCTTCTGCACAGACTTCTACACAGGATCAAGGCAGAAGGGATTCCGGTCATCTTAGTGGCTCCGGACTGGCCTCGCTGGGCTTGGTACTCCAATCTCGTGTGGCTGGAGGATTTGCTGTCCCAAGGACCGATCTTCCACCCTGCATTACAGTCACTGGCTTTGACAGCTTGGCTGTTGAATGCCAGGTGCTGAAGGATAAGGGTTTATCAGTTTGTGACTCCTACACTATTAAGTTAGGAAATCTACCTCTAGGAAGATCTACCATCGCACGTGGAAGACCTACATTGCTTGGTGTGAGTCTCTTGGGGTTTCTCCTCGCTCCTTCTCGGTGGCTTGGATCTTGACCTTTCTTCAACGGGGGGTTGAACAGAAATTGACCTTGAGTACCATCAAGGGCCAAGTGTCGATTTTGGCGGTTTTCCTTCAACGACCTTTGGCCACACACTCCCTGGTGTGTACCTTTCTTCCGCCATTTGGTTCCTCCACTGCAGGCTTCGTTGCCACCTTGCGATCTTAATTTGGTTCTTTCATCTCTACAGAAGCCTCCCTTTGAAAATATTCGGGAGTTTCCCCTGCTTACGCTGTCCCAGAAGGTGGCCTTTTTGGTGGCTATCACCTCTGCGCGCAGGGCGTCGGAACTGGCAGCGTTATCCTGTCGTTCACCTTACTAGTGATTCACGGGGATAAGGTGGTTCTTCACCCCTGTCCGTTGTTCCTTCCAAAGGTTGTCTCTGATTTTCATTTAAATAAAGTTGCCTTCCCTGTGTCCCAGGCTTAAACATCTGGAGGAAATTGCCTTGCATGCCTTAGATGTGGTCCAGGCAATTAGGGTGTACCTGGCAGCTACGGAGTCTTTCAGGAAGTCACTTTGTGTTTATGGATGGACCTTGAAAAGGTGTTCCCTGCTTCCTCTGCGACCATTTCCAGATTGATCAGACAGATGGTGGTTCAGGCCTATTCTATCAGGGGTCAGGTTCCTCCTTTCCCTGTCAAGACGCACTCTACTAGGGTGCTCAGTGCCTCCTGGGCTTTCCGTCCTCCGGCATCAGTGGCGCAGGTTTGTAAGGCGTCCACCTGGTCGTTGGTGCACACTTTCACAAGGTTTTATAAAGTGGATGTGTTGGCATCTGCGAATGCTTCTTTTGGCTGCAAGGTTTTGCAGGCTGTTGTTTAGAGGACCTGATCCTCTTTGAGGGTGTATTGTTTGTTTTTTTTTTTTTTTCAGGTGGGCTCCAGTTGTTTTGACTGAGCTCCCGTTGCCTGGTTGGTCAATGTTTAGCCTTGGGAATTTCTTTTTTGCTGTTCCCTCTCTAACACTGCTTTGAACATCCCAATGGTTATGAATACCAGGAGCTGTGTCCGTCAAGGAATAAAGGAGAAAATGGGATTTTTGAGTTACTATAAAATCCATTTCTCTGATGTTCATTGGTGGACACAGCACCCACCCCTCTGTGGAGTTAAATTCTGACACTGCTTGTAACAAAACTGAGTGCCTATAGCAGGGAGATGGAGTATACCCCCTGGGACTGCCCATAGACGTAGCCAGATTCTTTTCTTTTTTTTTTTCCCAAAACATTTTTATTTTTATTGAGAGTAAAAAATGCAATACAATAACCAAAGAATGTATATGGAAGTACAGGCATGAACTGTTAAATTAGAAAAATAAAGCATCATAACAAAGGACAACTTAACCAGCATACAAAGGATCAAAATTAACAAGTATCCGAGAAGAGGTAAGACCATTCAAGCAACTGCTCAGGGAGGTCAAGCTGGGTCGTATTGCTCATGTGGGTTAGGGTTGTACGTAAAAGGTACCTTAATCAGGGGCAAGACCCGTGGTCTGAGGAGTTGTGGCTATGGGAGACTCGGGCGCTAGTAGGGGAGTATAGTTATTATGGAGTTACGAGTCTCTAGGGGAGAACATACTACCCAGATGGGGTAAGGCGGTGGCAAAACCCAAACACTGGGCATTAAAGGCCCAGGCACGGGAAAGGAGAGTTGTCAGCGTGTTAAGGAAACCCGGGCAAGGTATCCCGGGGGGTGTAGGAGTGCGTGCCGTTCGGACCAGCCAAACAGCCAGGTAGCACCCAGTAGTGCCAGAGGGAAAGGGGGATGGGTTACCAGGAAAGAAGAAAGCGGAAGCAAAAGGTCAGACTAGACAAGAGGGAAAGAGAGAGTGGAGAGGGGGGGGGAATAGATAAAAAAAAAAAAAAAAGGGGGGGGGGGATAGGGAAACATTCCCCGCAATGTTGGAGATGAGGTCAGCGTGCATTAACGAGGGGAAGGCAGGGTGTGGAAGGCAACGCGGGGTCCAATCTAGTTAGGCAAGTCGTGGATTCAGGGATAAGGAATTAAGTATACTTATGAACACCAGGGCAGCAGAGTAGAGATAGCAGGAACCACACAGACTGGAAAATTCTGCTGTGGTCACAAAATGGGTCCAGCACGGCCATTTTTGTGGTACTTAGTGGGGGTGTCATGTGCCACATGAATGAGCTCTTCCATTTCGGCGATCTTAACTATACGGCGTAACCATTGTTTAATCGTAGGTGGTTGTGTATCCACAATACAGGGATGCATTGCCTGGCCGCATTTATCATCTGTACCGCAAGAGATTTTGTGTACAATGCGTGGGAGGTGGGGGAATGGTGCAGGAGGAACTGGGCAGGCGAAAACTCCAGTGTAAGTAGTCACTTGCGTGGTGATCCTGTGAACCTCTTTCCAGAAAGTAGATAGTCGTGGGCAGGACCATAGAATATGTAGCAGGCTTCCAGTATCGGCAAGGCACCTGCAGCACGTAGAGGGCAGAAAGGGTGAAATTTTATGTAAAAGTGCTGGGGTGAGGTACCATCTGGATACAATTTTGTAACCATTTTCCTGCGTTGTCACATTCAGGGAACCTTTGTGGTTCTTAATGAAAATTTGTTCCCATTCTTCAATAGAGAACGAGCAGGAAAGTTCTTTTTCCCAAGCCTCACATCTTTTACTTTTATGTTGACCCGAGTGTTCAAATAAAAGGGAGTGCTTTACAGAAATGAGTTTATGGGGAGTGGGTCTTCCTGCTGACAGAGCCCGTCGAATGTGGTGGGGGGGTCTTTGCAAGGGTGCGTGCGCGAGTGTGTTAACAAAGTGGCTAAGGAGAAGAAACGACCAAGACGGTATGGGTGGTCGTTTAATTTTCGTCGCGATGGATGAGGCAGAGAGGATCTTGCCACCATCACAAATGTGATGGACACGCAGTTGGTCCCGAGGCCAGTGCTGTGCTTAGTAGTTGGAAATTTAGTTGTGCATGCCCGGTGGAAAGTCAGGGTTGAGCCTCAAGGGGGTCATCGGACCCGGGATTGCGGATATGTCCCTTGTTTTACACGTCGTTTGAAAGGAGCGAATAATCGGACCTATCAATGGGTGGGTCAGGAGAGCAGGAGGTATGAGTAGCCTTAAGCCACTGTACCGTGTGTAGATCTAGCGTGGTGTAACCCCCCTCAAGGGACACCCAATCTTTGTGGGATTTGTGGACATTCCAATCAGCCACCCGCGTGAGATGACACGCAATGTGGTAATTGCCAGATTCTTTTCTACCTAGTGTCCTCCTCTTGTAGGGGGCAGTATAACACAATGGTTATGAATATCAGAAGCTGTGTCCGTCAATGAACATCAGAGAAATGGATTTTACGGTCAAAATCCCACAAGTCAAAATCCCATTTTTACTCACTGAACTGCAACTCCATTTATAACATTTGTATAATTTTTGGTGGATATTCTGTCTCTGTCATATAAAATACACCTATGATAAAAATTATACACCCGCCATTTCTTTGTAGGTGGGCGAACTTATACAATCTGCAGGGATCAGATCATTATTTTCCCCCACTGTATATTTAAATCCGCACTAAAAACCTGAAATAAAACCGATCCACAATGATAATTTCTATATAAAGGAAATGTGATGGAAGTTGTGGGCGTCTGTGTAATGTTCCCTGGAGGCCAGACAGTATTTCCTGCCGTGTGCGCTCATTGCACAGATTTTCCGGCGTGGTGGAAGTTTTCTGTGTAGATATTTGCTAAAATAGTAATAATCAATAATAATGTGAGGATGGGAATTCTAACACATTTCTCTGTGACAGAGTGCCAAAAAAAGAGTCATTTAATTTATATATAGACCGCGTGTGAGCTAAAGAGACGGCGTTGGCCGGGCACCAGATGGTCCTTCCCGTGATGTCACCGCGTCCTGCCACCTATTTAATGCTCCCGCCTCCTCCATTCTGTCTGACAAGATGCTGCGACTGGTGGTGTCACTTCTACTGGCTGCTGGGGGTGAGTGATCAATACTTATTACTAAGGGGGATAACATGATTATTACTAGGATTTATCATCAATATATTCCAGAGGGCTTTACAACTGATTTATCAGGCTGCCCCATGGAGCTTACAATCTGATCCCTACATAGTGTCAGTTACAATACTGGGTGCACCATCAGGCCTTACTACATTATTTGGGTATCTCTGTAAGTCTGCTGCTCCATTCACATTCCAGAAGCGCCGGCCACAATGGTGGGCACTATTGTTTTGTTTTTTCAAATTTCAGCAAATCGCTGCACTGGAAAGTTCTCAGTAACGGATCTGTTTGGATAGTTGTCGGGTTTATTCTGTGTCTGTTCTCCATATAGCTCACACAATCTCTTGTTTTCCAGCATTGGGCTGTGGGGTGCCCACCTACCCGGCCAATTCCCGTATTGTAAATGGAGTGGACGCGGCTCCATACAGCTGGCCCTGGCAGGTAAGTGTCCCTCAGGTCCCTGGGAATGGAGGGAACTCATTGCTCTCAGTCCAGCTGTACCAATCTCTCTTATTCCGCTTTATACAAAATGTTTTCCATTATTCCCCCCAGTCTGTCCATGTGTGAATGGAGAACGATTGTATAAAGTGGACAGATTGGTTACATTGGTAAAATGCTGCATCATGGGAAGAAAAATTTCCAATATCACAAGGAGTAAATTATCTTCTATACACAGAGAGGAGATAGAGACAGAAAGTTTGTTTCATCACAGTTATGTGCATAGGTGTGCACAGGTAGTGTCAGGTGTGCCTGGGCACACCCTAATCACTATGTGCGTTGCCTATTCCCCCTACTGCCCAAGCTTTCCCCCCCCCCCCATTGTTGGCTCCCCTCCCCCCAGTGTTGCTGGCTTCTCTCCTCTCCTTTTCTAAATAAGCACACTCGTGTCCATTCATGACTGAAGCATAGGAAACTGGGATTACTATGCTTCCATTTGTGAATGAACAGGAAGCCACTCAGCACAGAGCCCTTCCCATTCATTCACTGTGCAGTGCAGCTGAGGCCGCAGAGAAAGGCGTGTGTTTGAGCTTTGGGGTGCGCACCAATGGTTAGGTTTGGTTTGTTTTTGGGGTTTTTCTTTTCTTGAGATGTGCAAAGAGCTCACACAACACTTGTAGGTAAAATCAAACTGTAAAAACCATTGAATTCAAGCGATATTAAAGACAGTGCAGCCTCGACCCTCCTCTTTTCAGGTCCCCCCGCTGGCGCTCCTGGCTCCTCCTCTTCTCAGCTTCCCTGCTGGCGCTCCTGGCTCCTCCTCCTCTCAGGTCTCCCCTCTGGCGCTCCTGGCTACTCCTCTTCTCAGCTTCCCCGCTGGCACTCCTGGCTCCTCTTCTCAGGTCTCCCAGCTGGCACTCCCTGCTCCTCCTCTTCTCAGGTCCCCCCGCAGGCGCTCCTGGCTCCTCCTCTTCTCAGGTCCCCCCGCTGGCGCTCCTGGCTCTTCCTTTTCTCAGCTTCCCCGCTGGCGCTACTGCTCTTCTCGGGACCCCCGCTTGCGCTCCTGGCTCCTCCATGGTCCCCCACTGGCGCTCCTGCTCTTCTTGGGTCCCTCACTGGTGCTCCTGGCTCCTCCTCTTCTCAGGTTCCTCACTGGGGCTCCTGCTCTTCTCAGGTTCCCCGCTGCCGCTCCTGGCTCCTTTTTTTCTCAGGTCCCCCTGCTGGCGCTCCTGGCTCCTCTGCTTCTCAGGTCCCCCACTGGCGCTCCTGCTCTTCTTGGGTCCCTCACTGGCGCTCCTGGCTCCTCCTCTTCTCAGATCCCTCACTGGGGCTCCTGCTCTTTTCAGGTCCCCCGCTGCCGCTCCTGGCTCCTCTGCTTCTCGGGTCCCTCACTGGTGCTCCTGGCTCCTCTGCTTCTCAGGTCCCTCACTGGTGCTCCTCCGCTTCTCAGGTCCCTCACTGGCGCTCCTGGCTCCTCCGCTTCTCAGGTCCCTCACTGGCGCTCCTGGCTCCTCCGCTTCTCAGGTCCCTCATAGGCGCTCCTGGTTCCTCCGCTTCTCCGGACCCCACTGGCGCTCCTGGCTCCTCCGCTTCTCAGGTCCCTCATAGGCACTCCTGGTTCCTCCGCTTCTCAGGACCCCACTGGCGCTCCTGGCTCCTGCTCTTCTCGGGTCCCCCGCTGGCGCTCCTGGCTCCTCCTCTTCTCGGGTCCCCCGCTGGCGCTCCTGGCTCCTCCTCTTCTCGGGTCCCCCGCTGGCGCTCCTGGCTCCTCCTCTTTTCAGGTCCCCCGCTGGCACTGCTGGCTCCTGCTCTTCTCGGGTCCCTCACTGGCGCTCCTGCTCTTCTCTGGTCCCTCACTGGCACTCCTGGCTCCTCTTCCTCTCGGGTCCCCCGCTGGCACTCCTGGCTTCTCCTCTCGGGTCCCCTGCTGGCGCTCCTGGCTCCTCCTCTTTTCAGGTCCCCCGCTGGCACTGCTGGCTCCTGCTCTTCTCGGGTCCCTCACTGGCGCTTCTGCTCTTCTCTGGTCCCTCACTGGCGCTCCTGGCTCCTCTTCCTCTCGGGTCCCCCGCTGGCACTCCTGGCTTCTCCTCTCGGGTCCCCTGCTGGCGCTCCTGGCTCCTCCTCTTTTCAGGTCCCCCGCTGGCACTGCTGGCTCCTGCTCTTCTCGGGTCCCTCACTGGCGCTCCTGCTCTTCTCTGGTCCCTCACTGGCGCTCCTGGCTCCTCTTCCTCTCGGGTCCCCCGCTGGCACTCCTGGCTTCTCCTCTCGGGTCCCCTGCTGGCGCTCCTGGCTCCTCCTCTTTTCAGGTCCCCCGCTGGCACTGCTGGCTCCTGCTCTTCTCGGGTCCCTCACTGGCGCTCCTGCTCTTCTCTGGTCCCTCACTGGCGCTCCTGGCTCCTCTTCCTCTCGGGTCCCCCGCTGGCACTCCTGGCTTCTCCTCTCGGGTCCCCTGCTGGTGCTCCTGGCTTCTCCTCTCGGGTCCCCTGCTGGCGCTCCTGGCTCCTCCTCTTTTCAGGTCCCCCGCTGGCACTGCTGGCTCCTGCGCTTCTCGGGTCCCTCACTGGCGCTCCTGGCTCCTCCGCTTCTCAGGTCCCTCACTGGCGCTCCTGGCTCCTCCGCTTCTCAGGTCCCTCATAGGCGCTCCTGGTTCCTCCGCTTCTCAGGACCCCACTGGCGCTCCTGGCTCCTCCGCTTCTCAGGTCCCTCATAGGCACTCCTGGTTCCTCCGCTTCTCAGGACCCCACTGGCGCTCCTGGCTCCTGCTCTTCTCGGGTCCCCCGCTGGCTCCTCCTCTTCTCGGGTCCCCCGCTGGCGCTCCTGGCTCCTCCTCTTCTCGGGTCCCCCGCTGGCGCTCCTGGCTCCTCCTCTTCTCGGGTCCCCCGCTGGCGCTCCTGGCTCCTCCTCTTTTCATGTCCCCCGCTGGCACTGCTGGCTCCTGCTCTTCTCGGGTCCCTCACTGGCGCTCCTGCTCTTCTCTGGTCCCTCACTGGCGCTCCTGGCTCCTCTTCCTCTCGGGTCCCCCGCTGGCACTCCTGGCTTCTCCTCTCGGGTCCCCTGCTGGCGCTCCTGGCTCCTCCTCTTTTCAGGTCCCCCGCTGGCACTGCTGGCTCCTGCTCTTCTCGGGTCCCTCACTGGCGCTCCTGCTCTTCTCTGGTCCCTCACTGGCGCTCCTGGCTCCTCTTCCTCTCGGGTCCCCCGCTGGCACTCCTGGCTTCTCCTCTCGGGTCCCCTGCTGGCGCTCCTGGCTTCTCCTCTCGGGTCCCCTGCTGGCGCTCCTGGCTCCTCCTCTTTTCAGGTCCCCCGCTGGCACTGCTGGCTCCTGCTCTTCTCGGGTCCCTCACTGGCGCTCCTGGCTCCTCCTCTTCTCAGGTCCATCACTGGCGTTCCAGGCTGTCTCTCCTGCTGAGTGCTCCTATAGCAAGCGACCTCACACAGCATGGCTCGGCCCCGCCCCATTCTCTTCTCATTGACTCACTGGCTGACTGGAGGTAGAAACTCTCGTGCACATTGCTGGATCGTGATGGGGCCCGGCTCAGGCGACTGGGGGTGGGGGGGGGGGGGGGGAGAGACTGCTGCAGCACACATGTTTTTACCTTCCAGAGTAGAATGTATGAAGGTAAAAAAAAAATCCTTGAGCCTTTACAAACACTTTAAAATGACAAATGCAATAATATTGGAAAAAGTAACGAGATACTTCGCTATGGGGGCAAGATGATCTCCTGTTGTCTATGGCCGTCTCTCATACAATCTTCTGTTCTTTATCAGGTGTCTCTTCAGGTGGAACTTTCCGGAAATTTCCAACATAGCTGTGGGGGGAGCCTCATCACAACCCGCTGGGTGCTGACCGCCGCCCACTGTGTGGAGTGAGTTCCCGGGAAGACTTTTCTTCTCTATGGACTGTTATGTCTCATATATATATATATATTCTCTTTATTTACTTACTCCTCCTCTCTTCCCCCCACTCCTCCTCCTCCCTTTTTCTCTCTCTCTTCTCCCCCTTCCATCCCCCCCTCTATCCTCCTCTGCCCACCCCCATCACCACCATGTTTCTCTATGTGAATGTATCACTAGGAAGATATAGTGACATTGTTCCTGTTCAGACTCCTAATTTCTGTATGAAATGTGTATTGGTAACATTGTACTCATACAGTATATATATGTATATACAGTATATACAGAGCATCCGGAAAGTACTCACAGAGCTTCACTTCTTCTACATTTTATGTTACAGCCTTATTCCAACATGGATTCAATTTATTATTTTCCTCAAAATTCTACAAACCCCTCCCCCATAATGACAACGTGAGAGAAGTTTGTTTGAAATTTTTGCCAATTTTTTTTTTAAAAGAAAAAAATCCCCATGTACATAAGTATTCACACCCTTTGCCATGTACATAAGTATTCACACCCTTTGCCATCACACTCAGAATTGAGCTCAGGTCCATCCTGTTCCATTGATCATCCTTGAGATGTTTCTACAACTTGATTGAAGTCCACCTGTGGTAAATGCAGTTGATTGGACATGATTTGGAAAGGCACACACCTGTCTATAGAAGGTCCCACAGGTAACAGTGCATGTCAGAGCACAAACCAAGCCATGAAGTCCAAGGAATTCTCTGTAGACCTCCATAGACAGGATTGGATGGAGGCACAGATCGGGGGAAGGGTACAGAAACATTTCTGCAGCATTGAAGGTCCCAATGAGCACAGTGGCCTCCATCATCTGTAAATGGAAGAAGTTTGAGACCACCAGGACTCTTCCTAGAGCGGGCCGCCTGATCGGGGGAGGAGGGCCTTAGTCAAGGAGGTGACCAAGAACCCAATGGCTTAGTTTGCAACAGTCATGGATTTCCCGGGACAATCCCGGAAATCTGACTGATGTCCCGGGAAGAGCTTGTTCCAGCCAGAATCCCTATAATTTCGCTGTGTCACGGACACTCAGTGAGATTCCAGTCTGTTGTGATTGAGCAGGTGTGCCCACAGGAGGGCGATGAGTCCGGCTGTGTGCTGTGGTAAGAGGTGGAACCATCCTCTCCTGTCACCAGTGGTGGCCCGTCTATTGGGGGCACAGGGGCGCCGCCCCCCCCCCCCCCATCCATGCATCCGGCCCCCTAATCTACATACAGGGCACCGGACGCATGGATTCCAATGGGTTTTTTTTTTTTTTTTTTTTTAAGCACCTGATTAGAGCCAGAGGCTTTAAAAGGCTTCAAAAAAGGGTGGGCTTGGGGCGCAGAGCACTGCCCCCTGACCCACCCAGTTGTATGACAATAGCGAATGAATGATCGCTATTATCCCACTGATTCTCCTCCCAGACAATCAGGAAGCGGGTCCCCCTTTCCTGATTGGCTGAAAAGAGAAGCGATTTTACTGGCCATTGGCCAGGAATAGGGAGGAGACGCACGGCTGGAGGAGGTAAGAATGCTGGCTGTCCGGCTGGCTGGCTGACCTGTGGTTGGGGGGGGTGGTGTATTTGCCTGCCGCCCAGCCGGCTGGCTGTCTGTCTGTCTGTCCCGCCGGGGGGGGGGGGGGGGTTGATTTGCTCCCCCCCAAATTATCATGCACCAGCCACCACTGCCTGTCACTGTTTCTGTCTGGAGCTGAATCAGTGCTGCACTCAGGAAGAAGCAGAGCTTGGATCCGGGAACTTCAAAGTCTGACAAGAGAAGAGCTGCCAGCATGGTGAGTACGCTGACCTGTCTACCAACCCCCACTCACCTTTCCTCCACTCAGTGTCCCCAGCCCAAACCACTTGTACAGGTGTGGTGCAAGCAGAGGAGGGAGAGACGTCCATCCCTGGAGCTATGAAACGGAAGGGCTCCTTCTGATGTAAGATGTGTGAGGCTGCATAGTTCCCTTGTGTTTTTATACTTTGCCATCATATGGGCTGCACTTATCTATTTATTTATCCTTTGCTGATTGTTGCCATGCTCTCCCTTCCCCGGACCAGGGGTCAGGGAGGATAGATAGGAGGCACTCGTCTCCTCCTTCCGAGCCTGTTCCCCCCCCCCCCCCCTCTTAGTGAAAGGTCAGCTCTCCCTACCGATCACTGAGTCTGTCTATTCATAACTGAGACATAGTAAACTGTGTTACAATGCTTCAGTATGTGAATGGAGGGGACGCTATTCCTATCCATTTATTCTGTGCAGCTGAGGCTTCACATGGAAAGCTGTGACCTCCATCTCCTTTCTCTGCCTCAGAGGTGGAACATCAGAGGTCTGTTTAGATTCCGAATATCTCACCAAATCCCCCCCAACGGGGCTCCTAAAAATTTGTATAAAAATATTGTAAATAAAAAAAAACAAATGAATAAAACATATGGTAGAAAAATTAAATAAAAAAACTACTGACACCAGTGGCAGAACTACCACACAATCATCGCACCGGCTCTGGTGTTCTGCCACCAGGCTGGGAGGGAAGGGCTCCGTCAGGGGGGCCCTTCATAGTTTCTTGCATCTGGGCCCTGAAGGTTCTAGTTACGCCTCTGCCCTACAGTGAAGCATGGTGGTGGCAGCATCATACTGTGGGGATATTTTTCAGCGGCAGGAACTGGGAGACTAGTCAGGATAGAGGGAAAGATGAATGCAGCAATGTACAGAGACATCCTTGATGAAAACCTTCTCCAGAGCGCTCTGCACCTCAGACTGGGGTGAAGGTTCATCTTCCAACAGGACAACGACCCTAAGCACACAGCCAAGATAACAAAGGAGTGGCCACTGGACAACTCTGTGAATGTCCTTGAGTGGCCCAGACAGAGCCCAGACTTGAACCCGATTGAACATCTCTGGAGAGATCTGAAAATGGCTGAGCACCGACCCTCCCCCATCCAACCTGATGGAGCTTGAGAGATCCTGCAAAGAAGAATGGGAGAAACTGCCCAAAAATAGGAGTGCCAAGCTTGTAGCATCATACTCAGAAATACTGGAGGCTGGAATTGGTGCCAAAGGAGCTTCACCAAAGTATTGGGCAAAGGGGGTGAATACTTAGGTACATGGCAAAGGGGGTGAATACTTATGTACATGGCAAAGGGGGTGAATACTTATGTACATGGGAGTCTTTCCTTTTTTATTTTAAATTTGCAAAGATTTCAAACAAACTTCTCTCACGTTGTCATTATGGGGGAGGGGTTTGTAGAATTTGGAGGAAAATAATGAATGGAATCCATGTTGGAATGCGGCTGTAATATAAAATGTGGAGGAAGTGAAGCTCTGTGAATATTTCCGGATGCTCTGTATGTAAAAGGAATATAAAATATCACTTTACAGACCTCTGAGATGAGGAGGAGCCGACCCCGAGCCGTTCTGCTTTCCCTGTACTGACGCGTTTTGTATTGCAGCTTCCCACGTACGCACCGCGCGGTTCTGGGAGAACACGATCGTAGTGTGGAGGAGGGGGCGGAGCAGTACTTCCCCATCAATAATGACGACATATTTCTACACCCCAACTGGAACAAATTCTGCCCAGAATGCGGGTAAGTTCATTTCACACAATCTGTAAATTCCGACTCACAGGGGCCCAGGGAATGGGTGGAGGAAATTTTCAGGTGGGATTCACCCGTTTGGTACATGAATGTGAATTCTGGTGACACCGCGCTCCTCCTCTCCCCCTCCAGATATGACATCGCCCTCCTGAAGTTACCTGCAGACGCTGAACTGAATGACAAGGTCCAGCTGGGCTGCCTCCCCCCTGCAAGCCGCACTCTCTACAATAACCAGCAGTGCTTTGCCACCGGCTGGGGACTCCTCTACAGTAAGTGACCATTGCTGGTGTACCTAGATAAAAATAATGGGGTGCACAGGTGACAGAGGATACTCAGATGGTGAGGGGTGCACTGAAGTCATGGGGTGCACAAGTGACAGAGGATGTTCAGATTCTGAGGGGTGCACAGGTGACAGAGGATGTTCAGATTCTGAGGGGTGCACAGGTGACAGAGGATACTCAGATGCTGAGGGGTGCAGAGGTGACAGAGGATACTCAGATGCTGAGGGGTGCACTGAAGTCATGGGGTGCACAAGTGACAGAGGATGTTCAGATTCTGAGGGGTGCACAGGTGACAGAGGATGTTCAGATTCTGAGGGGTGCACAGGTGACAGAGGATACTCAGATGCTGAGGGGTGCAGAGGTGACAGAGGATACTCAGATGCTGAGGGGTGCACTGAAGTCATGGGGTGCATAGGTGATGGAGGATGTTCAGATTCTGAGGGGTGCAGTGGAGTCATGGGGTGCACAGGTGACAGAGGATGCTCAGATTCTGAGGGGTGCACTGGAAGAACTGCCATAGGGGGCTCAGGCTGAAGCATAGCGATGTGTTGCTGCAACATAACTTTCTCTGTTGCTCATTGACAGACGCAGTCCTCTTGATTCATATCAAATTGGGTTATGCTGCCCTCTACAGGAGTAGGACACTAGGCAGAAGAAAACGTTCTGGCCACACCTTAGGGGCAGTCCCAGAGGGTATATCCTCTCTCTCTCTGCTACAGGATGTTAGTTTTTTTCTGTCTAGTCAGGAGTAAGGACCTAAGTTCTTTGCTGGGATCTTTGGTCCCGGCAAGATTTTTTTTTTTTAGAAAAATTTTTTTTTAGGCAGCTTTTTTCTCCAGTTGTTCCTGTGAGATCTTCAAGCAATTATGCTGGAGCTGGGCGACGGGCTGGATGTTAAGATCCAGTGGTCACCCCAGCCAGCCTACGAGCGCGTGCAGGCCCTAGCTCCACGCTGGGTCGGCCGTGACATAGTCCCACTGGACGGGGACTGGCCCTGCGAGTTAAACGTCTTGCCGGGACGCCAACGACCAGTTGGAAACTGAGTCGCGGTGTCCGTATTGGTCAGCAGCCCCCCCACTTCGGTGGAGAGGGGTTCTGTTAGGAGGGGGTGCCCGCCGGTTCCGGTATGGTAAGTAGTATGTTCTCCCTCTCCTCTGTCGGGTTTTGGGAATAGACACGGGCCCCCTGTGGATGGTCGGACCCTTTTGATCCTGGGTCCCTCCTCTATCCTATAGCATGTGTCACAGATCTCCCTCTTGGAGAACCAGTGGTTTGGGAGCTGACTATCGAAAGTCACTGTATGAGTGGGCACTGTAAAGGGACCATGACTGAAGTCAGTGGCTGGCATTACTGTGTAGGATGGCCATGTAAGAGGGTGATATGATCCTACCTTATTCAGAAGGTTGCAGTTGCCTGCACTACCGCTATCCTCCCGCAGGCCGCCATCCTCCCGCAGGCCGCCATCCTCCCGCAGGCCGCCATCCTCCCACAGGCCGCACACCTCCCACAGGCCGCACGGTGTAAGCAGACCGCTGCCATCTTTTCACAGCGGCCTCGTGTCTCCGGCATGGGGGCGGCCATTTTGGAGATGACCAGCTACCTCGAGGAGTAGCAGGGGAAGCGCCGGAAGGCGTGTAAAGGGGCGGAGCCGCCTCCTTTACCCGGGAAAACGATCCAAAAGACTTCCTGTCTGTAAGGGACAGCGCTGAGAGCAGTTTGGTAGAAAGCTTCTGTGCATCAGGTGGTGAGCCCTTGGGGTCTCTCTCTGTGGGGGTCCGAAGCAGGTAACACTGAGGAGCGCTGTTGCGCTGGGGGATTACAAAAAAAAAAAAAAAAGTTTTTTTCTTTGCAATTTTTTGTTTGCTGGATAGTGTCTGGGATTAATCATGGACCCTGCCACACATGTATCCCCACCTGATCCCCTCGAGGTGGCCGCAGGACCCTCCAGTGCCCCACTTATGATTGATGCATTATCAGCAGTTTTGGAGTCTTTGGTATCCCGGGTGGAGATGGCCTGTCGGGGACGGGGGGCAAGAAAGCGACCCCCGCCTACCCCTATTTCATCTGACACTTCAGATACGGATTCTGAGCTTGTCACTGCAGCTGCAGGTCCCTCTTCTGGGGCTGCTGTCTCGGGTACGGTCTCCTCAGACAGTGAGGAGGACGTTTCTGCTTCCGCCATAGCACAAGAAGAAGCGTTGGTGGACGCACTAGTTGTGTCTGTCCGGGAAACCTTAAATCTTGAGGTTACACCGGCAGAGGTAGCTGACATCGAAATTCCTTTTGGTACCAGCAAGCCTACCAAAATGGCGAAGGTTTTTCCCTTGCCCAAATGTTTTGGTAATCTAATTAACCACCTCAATACCGGGCACTTAAACCCCCTTCCTTCCCAGACCAATTTTCAGCTTTTAGCGCTGTTGCAATTTGAATGACAATTGCGCGGTCATGCAACGCTGTACCTAAACCAAATTTGTGTCATTTTTTCCCCACAAATAGAGCTTTCTTTTGGTGGTATTTGATCACCGTCAGGTTTTTTCTTTTTTGGTGCACAAATTAAAAAAAGACTGAAAAGTTTGAAAAAAAAAAAAAAGTTTTTTTGTTTAGGTTATAAAATTTTGTAAATAGATATGTTTTTTCCTGCACTGATGAGCACTGATGATGCCGCACTGACAGGCACTGATGAGGAGACACTGATGGGGTGGCACTGATGGGGTGGCACTGATATGCAGCACTGATGGGCACTGATAGGTAGCACTGATATGCAGCACTGATATGTGGCACTGATAGATAGCACTGATATGCAGCATTGGTGGGCACTGATAGGCAGCGCTGATGGGCACCGATAGGCAGCACTGATGGGCACTGATGGGCACTGATAGTGGCAATGTTGGGCAGCAATGATCGGCACTGATCGGCACTGATGGGTGGCACTGATCGGCACTGATGGGGGGCACTGATGGGCACTGATAGGCAGCACTGGTGGGCAATAATGGGCACTGGTGGGCGGCACTGATAGATGGCAATAATGGCACAGGTGGGCAGCACTGATAGATGCCATTGGTGGGCAACACTGATAGGGAGGGCACTGGGGGGCTCTCTGAGCCCTGCTTGCCATCCCTGGTGGCCATAGTGGGCACCCCTGGTGGTCATGGGTGGGCATCCCTGGTGGCTTAGTGGCACCCCTCCCCCCCAGGGCTGCACTGGTAATCAATGTTCTGATTACCAGCACAGACCCCCCCTGTGATCAGTGAGTAATTAGAAATACTCACTGATCACCCCCGCAGCAGCACCGATCCTCTGATCTTCTCCTCACTGACAGGATCTGTCAGTGAGGAGAAGAGATCAAAGCCGTTACAACGGCTCTATTTACATTACATGACGGCTGTGATTGGACACAGCCGTCATGTGATCAGGAGGGCCAATCACAGGGCCCTCCTGCCGAATGATGTCGCTCTGTGTCCGAGGGACACAGGCACATCGAGATCGCGCCGCTGCGCGTGCCCGCGGCGGCGCGATCTCTCTCCTTCTGAAGGACGTTCCGGAACGTCCATTCAGAAGGACGAGACTCCCGCCCGGCCGTATATGTACTATGGCCGGGTGGGAGGTAGTTAAAGAAGAATGGGGTCGTCCGAAACGAACCCCTGCTATTTCCAAACGCATTGCTAGGCGCTATCCGTTTGAGGAATCCCTCCTTAAAAAATGGATGGTACCACCAGTGGTGGACTCACCGATTTCCAGACTAAATAAAGCCACTGTTATCCCATTGGAGGACGCTCCATCCTTTAGGGATCCGGTGGATCGAAAAGTGGAAGCGGAATCCCGTTCCATTTTTTCCCTGATAGGATCAACCTTTAGGCCGGTGGTTGCCATTGGTTTAGTTTCACAAACATTGACAGAATGGACCAAATTCTTACGCCGTGACTTAAAGGGGAGAAGTATCCCCCCGGCAGTATCCGATTTGATGGAGCAGATTATACAAGGACTACAGTTCATTTGTGACGCCGCCCTGGATGCCACTCCCTTGTTAGGGTGTGCATCGGTTTCAGCAGTGGTCCTCAGACGCGTGTTGTGGTTAAAGTGCTGGTCGGCGGATCAAGGTTCCAAAAAAGCTTTGGCTAATCTCCCTTTTCAAGGGGAACGCCTGTTTGGAGCCACCTTGGATGAGATTATAAAGGATCTCACTGGGGGCAAGAGCACTTTTTTGCCACAGACTGCTAAGGGTAAGGGACCTCGTAACAGGCGAGGACCTTCCTTTTCCGCTCATAAGAAGTTTGTTCGTTCCGCTGGGGCGGGCGATAAGGGGAAGCCCTCCAATGCCCCTTCAGGGGGTTTCAAGGGGCGCTGGTCGGGTAAACAAAAGTCCGGCTCAGCCAAACCGGAAGACAAGACCAATATAGCCTGAAGGTGCGCCCCCACCCATCTCTGGGGTGGGGGGACGTCTTCACCGGTTTCCGGATCCATGGCTTTCCAGAAGCCCGGACAAAGGGATTCACGAGGTCATACGGTCGGGATACAAGATCGAGTTTCGATCACTTCTACCGGTGCGATTCTTCCCTTCCAACATTCGACTATCCCCGGATCGCTTAAAAGCTTTGCGGGGGGCAGCAATGGACTTGATGCAACAAGGAGTGGTAGTTCCCGTTCCTTGAGCAGAACGTTTTCAGGGGTTCTATTCGAACCTATTCACAATACCCAGAAAGGAGGGCAAGGTGCGTCCAATTTTGGACTTAAGAGCACTCAATCATTTGGTACAAGAATTCAAGATGGAGTCCATCTGAACAGGGGTGGCCTCCCTGCATCAGGGGGATTTCCTGGCTTCCAGAGTGGGCCTAACTTTGGAGACATCCTTGGCAAAGGTGTGTCTCCTTAGGGAGAATCTCCGGAAGATTCAGTGAACGATTCGGATGTTGCTGTCTGTCAACTGGCCTTCCCTTCGGACTTGCATGAGGATCCTGGGACTGATGGTGGCCTTCTTAGAGGCAGTACCGTATGCCTAGTCTCATACCCGAATTCTCCAAAAGGAGATTCTTTTCAAATGGAATCGGAATTCCGATTCTCTGGACGATCGGATCCGGTTGAGCGAGCGGACCAGGGAGTCTCTGGTCCGGTGGCTTCGGTCTCCGATGCTCAGCCAGGGGAAGTCATTTCTTCCGATAGAATCCAGGTTACCAATAAATGTATTGGAACTGAGAACGATCAGACTTTGTCGGATTTACTGGACCGAGCAGCTCCAGGGCAGCCCGGTTAGGATCCAGTCGGACAATGCCACGGCCGTGGCTTATGTCAATCACCAAGGGGGCACCTAGAGTGTCCTGGCGGCCATCGAAGTGGCCAGCATTCTTCGTTGGGCGAAACGGTTTGTTCCGGCTCGCTCCGCGGTATTCACTCCGGGGGTGGAAAATCGGCAGGCAGATTATCTCAGCCGTCAGATTCTGGATCAAGGGGAATGGCCTCTTCATCCAGAGGTATTTCACCAGCTGGGCCTTCATTGGGGCACCCCGGAGGTGGATCTGTTGGCAGCTCGGCTCAACAGGAAGGTGCGGAGGTTTTTAGCCCGCTCTCGAGATCCTCGAGCGGACGCAGCAGACGCGCTGGTCGCCCCGTGGGGACAGTATCAGCTACTGTATGCCTTCCCTCCTCTCAAATTGCTGCCGAAACTTCGTCGCAGGATAGAGGTGGAGGGAATTCCAGTTATCCTGGTAGCTCCGGACTGGCCTCGTTGACCCTGGTACGCCGACTTGGTCAGGCTGGTCGCGGACGCTCCTTGGAGACTTCCTCTCAGGGAGGATCTGCTGTCTCAGGGATCAATCTTCCATATTGCTTTACAATCGCTGGCTTTAACGGCCTGGCTAATGAGACCCAGGTGCTGAAGGACAAAGGATTGTCAACTTCAGTTATTCCTACTCTAATTAAAGCAAGGAAAGCGACTTCCAGAAGAACCTATCATCGCACATGGAAGTCTTATATTGCGTGGTGTGAATCCCTTGGATTTCCTCTACGTGCCTATTCGGTGACCCGAATCTTGGCTTTTCTGCAACAGGGGGTTGAGCAGAAGCTGGCCTAGAGTACTATCAAGGTTTCAGCGTTAGCAATTTTCTTTCAGAAACCTTTGGCTACCCATTCCTTGGTGCGGAATTTTATCCAGGGGGTGCGGCACTGCTTTGCTTTGCTGCTTTGGGACATCCCAATTTGATATGAATCAAGAGGACTGCGTCTGTCAATGAGCGACAGAGAAAAATGGATTTTTGTAAGATCTTACTGTAAAATCCTTTTCTCTTAAGCTCATTGACAGACGCAGTACCCGCCCCTCTATTTTTGAGTTGGGTTGAGTTAAATTCTCTGACACTGCTTTGTGATATAACTAACATCCTGTAGCAGAGAGAGAGAGGATATACCCTCTGGGACTGCCCCTAAGGTGTGGCCAGAACGTTTTCTTTCTGCCTAGTCCTACTCCTGTAGAGGGCAGCATAACCCAATTTGATATGAATCAAGAGGACTGCGTCTGTCAATGAGCTTAAGAGAAAAGGATTTTACGGTAAGATTTTACAAAAATCCATTTTTGGATGAAAGGCACAAATCGGTAGAACTGTCTCCTGATTGGCCCCAGCACTCATATCCTGGTGAAACCTGAAAATGCCAGCAGCTGGCTACAAGGGAGACCCAGCACTGGATCCCCAGGGAGGTAAGTGGGACAAATTTAGAGTTTCCTAAACTTTATATAATAAATTGCCAAATATAATGTGGATTATGGGAGACAAAGGATTGTAGTCCTGAGATTCCATAGATGAGGTCTCCAGCATCCACTTTAATTGTTTGTCCTTGTTTGTGTACAGCTGGTGGTCCTCAGGCCATCGTCCTGCAGCAAGCCGTCCTCCCGGTGGTGGACCATGAACAATGCTCGCAGCCGGACTGGTGGGGGAATTCCCTTGACCCATCTCTTCTCTGTGCTGGAGGCTACGGCCTGGACACCTGCAATGTGAGTTTCATGATGTCCTGCCGGTCTGTTTGGGGTTTGCTGTCAGTTCCACCCAGAAGACCTCATTTTTTACACACTATGTGGTCAAAACTATGTGACCCCCCCCCCCCCTCCGAATAAATGAGTTCAGATGTGAAGGGTCCTGGTAATCCTCAATTAAAGTCATAGACAATTGTAGTAACAGCTTGGTGAAGACCCTTTTCTGTACCCAATGACTGCCCCCCCCCCACCCCATGTACAAAGCCCGCTCCATAAAGACAGGCATGACCAGTTTGGTGCAGAGGAACTCCAGTGTTCTGCACAGAGCCCTGACCTCATCCCTACTGATCACCTTTGGGATGAACTGAAACATAGATTGCGGGCCAAGTCTTTTCTTTGGTGCCCATTGTGTGAGGCAAGTCTTCTTATTCAACATCAGCACCTGACCTCACAGAAGGGCACAAATTTCCACAGACCCCTCCAAAATCTTGTGGAACGTCTTTCCAGAAGAGTGGAGAATGTTTAAAGCTACAAAGGGGGTCCAAGTCTATAAAGACGTGGTGTGATCACTTTGGTGTGGAGGAACTCGAGTGTCCTGCACAGAGCCCTGACCTCATCCCTACTGAACAACACTGGGATGAATGCAAATCAAAGGGAGGAGGGGGGACGCCATATTAATGGCCATTGGGGGAAGCATTGGCAGCTCCATATAATCAGCCACATAGAGAGGGATGGTCGGGGTCCTTGGACTTTTGCCCATATAATGTATTAGGAGTGTTCTGTGTACTATGGTGTATACAATGCTGATCTCTAATACCGAGCTTTATCTTTGTAGAGCGATTCTGGAGGACCTCTGAACTGCCAGGCGGAGGATGGTAGATGGTACATCGATGGCATTGTCAGCTATGGTGTGGCGAGGTGCGGCACTCTACAGAAACCCACAGTATTCACCCGCGTGTCCCTCTTCACCCCCTGGATAGATGAGGTCAGTATTTATAGAGAACCTCTTCTGTGACCTTCCTGATCTGTGTAATCACTCCAAGCCAATGACTTGGAAAATACTAAAGCCAGAGGGTAGGCATAATAGCCAGGCAATTAGCATTTTCTGGAGGTTGACCAGTGATGGTGACCCCCGTATTTCTCTGGTCACGGGTTTACTTTATAGTAATATTTACAGATTCATCAAACATTGATATGAAGTTACAGGAGGGCTGACCATCGCTCACATGGCCAGGACACAGGTATATATATATATATATATACAGTGGGTACGGAAAGTATTCAGACCCCCTTACATTTTTCACTCTTTGTTATATTGCAGCCATTTGCTAAAATCATTTAAGTTCATTCTTCTTCCTCATGAATGTACACATAGCACCCCATACTGACAGAAAAACACAGAATTGTTGACATTGTTGCAGATTTATTAAAAAAGAAAAACTGAAATATCACATGGTCCTAAGTATTCAGACCCTTTGCTGTGACACTCATATATTTAACTCAGGTGCTTTCCATTTCTTCTGATCATCCTTGAGATGGTTCTACACCTTCATTTGAGTCCAGCTGTGTTTGATTATACTGATTGGACTTGATTAGGAAAGCCACACACCTGTCTATATAAGACCTTCCAGATCACAATGCATGTCAGAGAAAATGAGAATCATGAGGTCAAAGGAACTGCCTGAAGAGCTCAGAGACAGAATTGTGGCAAGACACAGATCTGGCCAAGGTTACAAAAAGATTTCTGCTGCACTTAAGGTTCCTAAGAGCACAGTGGCCTCCATAATCCTCAAATGGAAGACGTTTGGGACGACCAGAACCCTTCCTAGAGCTGGCCGTCCGGCCAAACTGAGCTATCGGGGGAGAAGAGCCTTGGTGAGAGAGGTAAAGAAGAACCCAAAGATCACTGTGGCTGAGCTCCAGAGATGCAGTCAGGAGATGGGAGAAAGTTGTAGAAAGTCAACCATCACTGCAGCCCTCCACCAGTCGGGGCTTTATGGCAGAGTGGCCCGACGGAAGCCTCTCCTCAGTGTAAGACACATGAAAGCCCACATGGAGTTTGCTAAAAAACACCTGAAGGACTCCAAGATGGTGAGAAATAAGATTCTCTGGTCTGATGAGACCAAAATAGAACTTTTTGGCCTTAATTCTAAGCGGTATGTGTGGAGAAAACCAGGCACTGCTCATCACCTGTCCAATACAGTCCCAACAGTGAAGCATGGTGGTGGCAGCATCATGCTGTGGGGGTGTTTTTCAGCTGCAGGGACAGGACGACTGGTTGCAATCGAGGGAAAGATGAATGCGGCCAAGTACAGGGATATCCTGGACAAAAACCTTCTCCAGAGTGCTCTGGACCTCAGACTGGGCCGAAGGTTTACCTTCCAACAAGACAATGACCCTAAGCACACAGCTAAAATAACGAAGGAGTGGCTTCACAACAACTCCGTGACTGTTCTTGAATGGCCCAGCCAGAGCCCTGACTTAAACCCAATTGAGCATCTCTGGAGAGACCTAAAAATGGCTTTCCACCAACGTTTACCATCCAACCTGACAGAACTGGAGAGGATCTGCAAGGAGGAATGGCAGAGGATCCCCAAATCCAGGTGTGAAAGACTTGTTGCATCTTTCCCAAAAAGACTCCTGGCTGTATTAGATCAAAAGGGGGCTTCTACTAAATACTGAGCAAAGGGTCTGAATACTTAGGACCATGTGATATTTCAGTTTTTCTTTTTTAATAAATCTGCAACAATGTCAACAATTCTGTGTTTTTCTGTCAGTATGGGGTGCTATGTGTACATTCATGAGGAAGAAGAATGGCTGCAATATAACAAAGAGTGAAAAATTTAAGGGGGTCTGAATACTTTCCGTACCCACTGTATATATACAGGATACAATGTTACAGGAGGGCTGACCATCGCTCACATGGCGGGGATACAGATATATATATATATATATACAGGATATGAAGTTACAGGAGGAAGCACAGGATACATTTTTGATACTTTATTACATTGGGGAAGCACGGCTCTATACAAATATCACCGATCTTCTTATATCTGAATATCATTTTTCAGGTTATCGCCAACCACTGATCATCTTCTGGAATCTGCTGGATCCTGAGAAAAAGACTTTACCACCCCCTCCCCCATGTCTGCCCCCCTTCAGTGTGGGAAATAAAATAATCTTCAATGCTGAATGTTTCTTTGTGTTTCTTAATGTTTCAGATTTGGATTTCCGCAATCCCTGAATTCTCTAAACCGGTTCATTTCCTATGGTGGACCTCGTCCATCCCGCACTCCTCCCCTACCATGCACAGGGGTGCCACTGTGTAAGGGGGTGTTAGAACCATTCCCAAAATGGCCACTAGGCGGCACCCTGCGGGCTGAAGTCCTTAGCATTGTAATGTACATTTGGTGGTGACCTGTACAATTTATATGATTCCTGACAAAGAATATAGTGCAGGAGGCTTGTAAGTGGTAACCAAGTAGAAGTGTTGTGCCAATCTTTTCTTGGCCCCGTCTACCCCTGTACATTCCAGGACCCGCTGTCCCCCCGTATATACCAGGACCCGCTGTTCCCCGTATATACCAGGACCCGCTGTCCCCCCGTATATACCAGGACCCGCTGTCCCCCGTATATACCAGGACCCGCTGTCCCCCGTATATACCAGGACTCGCTGTCCCCCCGTATATACCAGGACCCGCTGTTCCCCGTATATACCAGGACCCGCTGTTCCCCGTATATACCACGACTCGCTGTCCCCCCGTATATACCACGACTCGCTGTCCCCCCGTATATACCAGGACCCGCTGTTCCCCGTATATACCAGGACCCGCTGTCCCCCCGTATATACCAGGACCCGCTGTTCCCCGTATATACCAGGACCCGCTGTCCCCCGTATATACCAGGACTCGCTGTCCCCCCGTATATACCAGGACCCGCTGTTCCCCGTATATACCAGGACCCGCTGTTCCCCGTATATACCACGACTCGCTGTCCCCCCGTATATACCACGACTCGCTGTCCCCCCGTATATACCACGACTCGCTGTCCCCCCGTATATACCAGGACCCGCTGTCCCCCCGTATATACCAGGACCCGCTGTTCCCCGTATATACCACGACTCGCTGTCCCCCCGTATATACCACGACTCGCTGTCCCCCCGTATATACAAGGACTCGCTGTCCCCCCGTATATACCAGGACTCGCTGTCCCCCCGTATATACCAGGACTCGCTGTCCCCCCCGTATATACCAGGACTCGCTGTCCCCCCCGTATATACCACGACTCGCTGTCCCCCGTATATACCAGGACCCGCTGTCCCCCCGTATATACCACGACTCGCTGTCCCCCCGTATATACCAGGACTCGCTGTCCCCCCGTATATACCACGACTCGCTGTCCCCCCGTATATACCAGGACTCGCTGTCCCCCCGTATATACCAGGACTCGCTGTCCCCCCGTATATACCAGGACTCGCTGTCCCCCCGTATATACCAGGACTCGCTGTCCCCCCGTATATACCAGGACTCGCTGTCCCCCCGTATATACCAGGACTCGCTGTCCCCCCGTATATACCAGGACTCGCTGTCCCCCCGTATATACCAGGACTCGCTGTCCCCCCGTATATACCACGACTCGCTGTCCCCCGTATATACCAGGACTCGCTGTCCCCCCGTATATACCAGGACCCGCTGTCCCCCCGTATATACCAGGACCCGCTGTCCCCCCGTATATACCAGGACCCGCTGTCCCCCATACATTCCAGGACCCGCTGTCCCCCCGTATATACCAGGACCCGCTGTCCCCCATACATTCCAGGACCCGCTGTCCCCCCGTATATACCAGGACCCGCTGTCCCCCGTACATACCAGGACCCGCTGTCCCCCGTACATACCAGGACCCGCTGTCCCCCGTACTTACCAGGACCCGCTGTCCCCCGTACATACCAGGACCCGCTGTCTTTTTGGGGGATCATTGTACTGGGTGAGGGGGAAGTTTTGGGGGACCATTGTACTGGGTGAGGGGACGTTTTGGGGGATCATTGTACTGGGTGAGGGGACGTTTTGGGGGATCATTGTACTGGGTGAGGGGAAAGTTTTTGGGGATCATTGTACTGGGTGAGGGGGAAGTTTTGGGGGATCATTGTACTGGGTGAGGGGGAAGTTTTGGGGGATCATTGTACTGGATGAGGGGAAGTTTTGGGGGATCATTGTACTGGGTGAGGGGAAGTTTTGGGGGACCATTGTACTGGGTGAGGGGAAGTTTTGGGGGATCATTGTACTGGGTGAGGGGACGTTTTGGGGGAATCATTGTACTGGGTGAGGGGACGTTTTGGGGGATCATTGTACTGGGTGAGGGGGAAGTTTTTGGGGATCATTGTACTGGGTGAGGGGGAAGTTTTGGGGGATCATTGTACTGGGTGAGGGGGAAGTTTTGGGGGATCATTGTACTGGATGAGGGGAAGTTTTGGGGGATCATTGTACTGGGTGAGGGGAAGTTTTGGGGGACCATTGTACTGGGTGAGGGGAAGTTTTGGGGGATCATTGTACTGGGTGAGGGGACGTTTTGGGGGACCATTGTACTGGGTGAGGGGACGTTTTGGGGGATCATTGTACTGGGTGAGGGGGAAGTTTTGGGGGATCATTGTACTGGGTGAGGGGACGTTTTGGGGGATCATTGTACTGGGTGAGGGGACGTTTTGGGGGATCATTGTACTGGGTGAGGGGACGTTTTGGGGGCTCATTGTACTGGGTGAGGGGGAAGTTTTGGGGGCTCATTGTACTGGATGAGGGGGAAGTTTTGGGGGATCATTGTACTGGGTGAGGGGGAAGTTTTGGGGGATCATTGTACTGGGTGAGGGGGAAGTTTTGGGGGATCATTGTACTGGATGAGGGGAAGTTTTGGGGGATCATTGTACTGGGTGAGGTGAAGTTTTGAGGGATCATTGTACTGGATGAGGGGGAAGTTTTGGGGGATCATTGTACTGGGTGAGGGGACGTTTTGGGGGACCATTGTACTGGGTGAGGGGACGTTTTGGGGGATCATTGTACTGGATGAGGGGGAAGTTTTGGGGGATCATTGTACTGGGCGGGGGAAAGTTTTGGGGGATCATTGTACTGGGTGAGGGGACGTTTTTGGGGATCGTTGTACTGGGTGAGGGGACGTTTTGGGGGGATCGTTGTACTGGGTGAGGGGAAAGTTTTGGGGGATCATTGTACTGGGTGGGGGAAAGTTTTGGGGGATCATTGTACTGGGTGGGGAAAAGTTTTGGGGGATCATTGTACTGGGCGGGGGAAAGTTTTGGGGGATCATTGTATTGGGCGGGGGAAAGTTTTGGGGGATCATTGTACTGGGTGAGGGGACGTTTTGGGGGATCATTGTACTGGGTGAGGGGACGTTTTTGGGGATCGTTGTACTGGGTGAGGGGACGTTTTGGGGGGATCGTTGTACTGGGCGGGGGAAAGTTTTGGGGGATCATTGTATTGGGTGAGGGGACGTTTTGGGGGATCATTGTACTGGGCGGGGGAAAGTTTTGGGGGATCATTGTACTGGGCGGGGGAAAGTTTTGGGGGATCATTGTATTGGGTGAGGGGACGTTTTGGGGGATCATTGTACTGGGCGGGGGAAAGTTTTGGGGGATCGTTTTACTGGGTGAGGGGACGTTTTTGGGGGATCATTGTACTGGGTGAGGGGACGTTTTTGGGGGATCATTGTACTGGGCGGGGAAAGTTTTGGGGGATCGTTGTACTGGGTGAGGGGACGTTTTGGGGGATCATTGTACTGGGTGAGGGGACGTTTTGGGGGATCATTGTTTTGGGGGATCATTGTTTTGGGGGATCATTGTACTGGGTGAGGAGACGTTTTGGGGGATCATTGTTTTGGGGGATCGTTGTACTGGGTGAGGTCCTTGGTTATATTATCCATCCAGAAGATGTCTCAGAATGGAAGTTGTTGGCTGAAGTCGAGTCTTGTCCCTACAGGATCCATTATAGCCTGGATGACACCAGATGATGTATGAAGACTACTAGTGTCCCCCCCCCCCCCTTTCTGATAACATGCTGGTTGCCTGGCTGTCCCTGGATCAGAACTTTGACTTTGTTCTGAGTCATGATATGAATCACAGGAGCCATCGGATCAGCATGACAGCCAGGAATCCAGCATTTCCATCTGCTCAGCAGTGGTGGTCTCCATGGTTGCGGAGTACAGGGAGATGATATCATACAAGGGGGGGTATACTGGTGCCCTGTCCAATCACAGCAGGTTTGTGTTGGGGGGTACTGGTCTGGGATTGGGTCATGTACCAGGCTGAACCTTCCTCATCCCCATCCCCCCTTCAAAGCATTCAATTCTTATTGGGCCAGACATGTAAAATGTGAATCTGAGAGGAAATGATTACAAAGGTTTTTCTGGTTTTCCTGCAATCTTCAGAGCGAGTTCTTGTGAAATCGGTGATGGGATTTACAAATCCCGACTTCCACAGCTGCCCTCAGTAAGGTGGATACAGTGGCAGTATCATTTTTGGGGGGGAGATGGGATGGGAATTGTAAGGAGATCCTGCCAGTATCAGAACTTCCTGTTGTAGGGTGACAACTCTAAGCGGCTGCCTTGCAGTGGGAAGCGTGTTGTCAGATTGCCGGTTGAGCTCCTTCAGTTGGCGTTATTAGAGCTCCGGCTTCTGACCTCATGGGTGGCCCAACAACTGAGGGCCCAATCCCAACCAGGCAGTCCATGATCTATGGTACTTATTTATGGTGTCACCCACATGTGTACCTCCAGGACACAGTATACACCATCATGTACTTACCTTCAGTGATTGGAGAGGGCACAGTATATACCACCATGTACTTACCTCCAGTGATTGGAGAGGGCACAGTATATACCATCATGTACTTACCTTCAGTGATTGGAGAGGGCACAGTATATACCACCATGTACTTACCTCCAGTGATTGGAGAGGGCACAGTATATACCACCATGTACTTACCTCCAGTGATTGGAGAGGGCACAGTATATACCACCATGTACTTACCTCCAGTGATTGGAGAGGGCACAGTATATACCATCATGTACTTACCTTCAGTGATTGGAGAGGGCACAGTATATACCACCATGTACTTACCTCCAGTGATTGGAGAGGGCACAGTATATACCATCATGTACTTACCTCTAGTGATCAGAGAGGGCACAGTATATACTATCATGTACTTACCGCCAGTTATTGGAGAGGGCACGGTATATACCATCAGATACTTACCTCCAGTGATTGGAGAGGACACCGTATATACCATCATGTACTTACCTCCAGTGATTGGAGAGGGCATGGTATATACCACCATGTAGTTACCTCCAGTGATTGGAGAGGGCACAGTATATACCATCATGTACTTACCTTCAGTGATTGGAGAGGGCATGGTATATACCACCATGTACTTGCCTCCAGTGATCAGAGAGGGCGCGGTATATACTATCATGTACTTACCGCCAGTTATTGGAGAGGGCATGGTATATACCACCATGTACTTACCTCCAGTGATTGGAGAGGGCATGGTATATACCACTATGTACTTACCCCCAGTGATCGGAGAGGGCACAGTATATACTATCATGTTCTTACCTCCAGTGATCAGAGAGGGCACGGTATATACCATCAGATACTTACCTCCAGTGATCAGAGAGGGCACAGTATATACTCTCATGTACTTACCGCCAGTTATTGGAGAAGGCACAGTGTATACCATCATGTACTTACCTCTAGTGATCGGGGTGGCACAGTATATATTCTCATGTACTTACCCCCAGTGATCAGGGAGGGCACAGTATATACTATCATGTACTTACCTCCAGTAATTGGAGCGGACATAGTATATATATTATCATGTACTTACCTTCAGCAGGCCATGATTACAGTACATCACCCTAGTGAGTACTTACCTCCAGCAGTACAGTGATGAGAAGTTTCAGCATTGTGACAGAAGAGGTCCCCTCACCCAGCTTTAACACTTACCTTTTATCAGGTGCAGGTGGTGGGTAGGACGGTTGGGGGTTGGGCCACATTCTATGATTGGGTTGATCTCATGGGCCATGAACACCTACAGATAACTCTGTGTACATCATCCATCTCTTACCTGTCAGGTGCGGCTGGGAATTTTCATACCTGGGACAGGTGACACTGACAGCTCCACCCAGAACGGACTCCGCATTTGTTGCCAGTTGTGGTTACTAAGGCTCTCCTCCGGGGGGGGCTGTATTGACACCATGATAATTCTATGTGGAAGAGAGACGTGCTCTTCTACTGTCTGCATTGTAATAGAGAGGGTGGTCTTTAGTTTGCTTAGTAGGCATCAAATCTAAGTAGCACCTTTACCCACCATCAGGTCTTAATATATCTCTACTGAGAACAGTTACCCGATGATGAAACCTGGGAGAAGGAGAGCAGGGACAGTCCATTGAGCGGGGACAACTGTGGAGCGGGGACAGTCCATTGAGCGGGGACAACTGTGGAGCGGGGACAGTCCATTGAGCGGGGACAACTGTGGAGCGGGGGCAGTCCATTGAGCGGGGACAACTGTGGAGCGGGGACAGTCCATTGAGCGGGGACAACTGTGGAGTGGGGACAGTCCATTGAGCGGGGACAACTGTGGAGCGGGGGCAGTCCATTGAGCGGGGACAACTGTGGAGCGGGGACAGTCCATTGAGCGGGGACAACTGTGGAGTGGGGACAGTCCATTGAGCGGGGACAACTGTGGAGTGGGGACAGTCCATTGAGCGGGGACAACTGTGGAGTGGGGACAGTCCATTGAGCGGGGACAACTGTGGAGCGGGGGCAGTCCATTGAGCGGGGACAACTGTGGAGCGGGGACAGTCCATTGAGCGGGGACAACTGTGGAGTGGGGACAGTCCATTGAGCGGGGACAACTGTGGAGCGGGGACAGTCCATTGAGCGGGGACAACTGTGGAGCGGGGACAGTCCATTGAGCGGGGACAACTGTGGAGTGGGGAAAGTCCATTGAGCGGGGACAACTGTGGAGTGGGGACAGTCCATTGAGCGGGGACAACTGTAGAATGAAGGCAGCCATGGAGCAGGACAGTCATGCAAAAGACTCAGAGAGGAGGTGTGGACATTATCATATTGGAAGCTCCTGTCCCTGTAGGAGCAGGGCGTAGGAAACCTTATTTGTGCCCATTGTGATGGCCCTGAGTATGTGGAATATTCTATCCTTGGATTGGGACATGGATAGTTCTAGCTAGACTGGTCAGGGGGCCCCCAGAGTGGTCCTGGGATTTAACCCCCCCCCCCCCAGGGACTAGAAGAAAGAGAAAGTTTTGGGGAAATAATTTCGTACAGCCCTGACCTATACACATGTACAGTCTCATTTCTATTTGGCAGAACTTGGTCCACCTGGAACCACCTGCATCCCTCCTCTGATAAATGCAGATTTCTTGTCCTTATCAATGGCTGGGGTCCAGGAAAGTTTGGCTCATACAGGGCAGCCTTGGGCATGGTGCCCGACCCCCAACTGTTCCTGTGGGCTGCCCACCACCTGTTCCCAGCGTCTGATAAAGGTGAGTATTTAAGCTAGATGGGCAAGGAGACCTCTTCTGTCACAATGCTGAAACTACTTATCACTGTACTGCTGGCGGCTTCGGGTAAGTACTCACTGGGGTTATGTACTGTGTCATTGACATGTGATAGAGGTCTGCTGAATGTAAGTGCACGTCAGAGTTATATGCTGTGTCCTCCCTAATGACTGGAGGTAAGTACTCATTAGGGTCACATACTGTGTCCTCACTGATGACTGGAGGTAAGTACACATCAGGGGTATACACAGTGCTATCCTGGTACATGTAGTGCATCATTGGCCTTGGGTGGGATTGCTTGGCACTATCTGGAAATTGTAATTATCTGTTCTGTTATTTGGTGAAGATAATAAAAGATGTTATTTCTCTAATTTGCAGCCTATGGGTGTGGAGTGCCCACCTACGCCCCCAACAGCCGGGTGGTGAATGGGGAAGATGCCAGACCTCACAGCTGGCCTTGGCAGGTAAGGGCTCCATAGATGGACAGGTGTATGCCTTGGCAGGTAAGTGCTTCATAGATAGACAGGTGTAGGCCCTGGCAGGTAAGAGCTTCATAGATGGACAGGTGTAGGCCTTGGCAGGTAAGGGCTTCATAGATGGACAGGTGTAGGCCTTGGCAGGTAGGGGTTTCATAAATGGACAGGTGTATGCCTTGGCAGGTAAGGGCTCCATACATGGACAGGTGTTGGCCTTGGCAGGTAAGAGCTTCATAGATGGACAGGTGTAGGCCTTGGCAGGTAGGGGTTTCATAAATGGACAGGTGTAGGCCTTGGCAGGTAAGGGTTCCATAGATGGAGAGGTGTAGGCCTTGGCAGGTAAGGGTTCCATAGATGGAGAGGTGTAGGCCTTGGCAGGTAAGAGCTTCATAGATGGACAGGTGTAGGCCTTGGCAGGTAAGGGCTCCATAGATGGACAGGTGTAGGCCTTGGCAGGTAAGGGTTCCATAGATGGAGAGGTGTAGGCCTTGGCAGGTAAGAGCTTCATAGATGGACAGGTGTAGGCCTTGGCAGGTAGGGGTTTCATAAATGGACAGGTGTAGGCCTTGGCAGGTAAGGGTTCCATAGATGGAGAGGTGTAGGCCTTGGCAGGTAAGGGTTCCATACATGGACAGGTGTAGGCCTTGGCAGGTAAGAGCTTCATAGATGGACAGGTGTAGGCCTTGGCAGGTAAGGGCTTCATAGATGGACAGGTGTAGGCCTTGGCAGGTAAGGGTTCCATAGATGGAGAGGTGTAGGCCTTGGCAGGTAAGAGCTTCATAGATGGACAGGTGTAGGCCTTGGCAGGTAAGGGCTTCATAGATGGACGGGTGTATGCCTTGGCAGGTAAGGGCTTCATAGATGGACAGGTGTAGGCCTTGGCAGGTAAGGGCTTCATAGATGGACGGGTGTATGCCTTGGCAGGTAAGGGCTCCATACATGGACAGGTGGAGGCCTTGGCAGGTAAGAGCTTCATAGATGGACAGGTGTAGGCCTTGGCAGGTAAGGGCTTCATAGATGGACAGGTGTAGGCCTTGGCATTTAAGGGCTCCATAGACAGGTATATGCACAGTGGAGATATATATGATCACTGGAGAGATGAGGAGCTATGAAATACTCTGGCCAATCTCTCAGTACCTTCTGCCGGTATATGTCTGTGCTATAAAGTGGGCCAGGACATTAAACCATTGTAGAGTGAAGAGACATCCAGTGACCCCTTCCCTGACCTACCTTTCCTTCCTCACAGATCTCCCTGCAGTATAAGAGTGGAGATTCCTTCTATCACACCTGCGGAGGAAGTCTGATCGCCCCAAACTGGGTGATGACTGCCGCCCACTGCATTTCGTAAGTGTCTCCTGTTTAATGTCTGCAGTCTCTGACTGTCTCCTGTACTACATCTGCAGTCTGACCATCCCCTGTACTATGTCTGCAGTCTCTGACCGTCTCCTGTACTATGTCTGCAGTCTCTGACCGTCTCCTGTATCATGTCTGCAGTCTCTGACCGTCTCCTGTATTATGTCTGCAGTCTCTGACCGTCTCCTGTACTATGTCTGCAGTCTCTGACCGTCTCCTGTATCATGTCTGCAGTCTCTGACCGTCTCCTGTATTATGTCTGCAGTCTCTGACCGTCTCCTGTACTATGTCTGCAGTCTCTGACCGTCTCCTGTATTATGTCTGCAGTCTCTGACCGTCTCCTGTACTATGTCTGCAGTCTCTGACCATCCTCTGTACCATGTCTGCAGTCTCTGACCGTCTCCTGTACTATGTCTGCAGTCTCTGACCGTCTCCTGTACTATGTCTGCAGTCTCTGACCGTCTCCTGTACTATGTCTGCAGTCTCTGACCGTCTCCTGTACTATGTCTGCAGTCTCTGACCGTCTCCTGTACTATGTCTGCAGTCTCTGACCGTCTCCTGTACTATGTCTGCAGTCTCTGACCATCTCCTGTAGTATGTCTGCAGTCTCTGACCATCTCCTGTACTATGTCTGCAGTCTCTGACCATCTCCTGTAGTATGTCTGCAGTCTCTGACCATCTCCTGTACTATGTCTGCAGTCTCTGACCGTCTCCTGTACTATGTCTGCAGTCTCTGACCATCTCCTGTACTATGTCTGCAGTCTCTGACCATCTCCTGTAGTATGTCTGCAGTCTCTGACCATCTCCTGTACTATGTCTGCAGTCTCTGACCATCTCCTGTAGTATGTCTGCAGTCTCTGACCATCTCCTGTAGTATGTCTGCAGTCTCTGACCATCTCCTGTAGTATGTCTGCAGTCTCTGACCCTCTCCTTTACTATGTCTGCAGTCTCTGACCCTCTCATGTAGTATGTCTGCAGTCTCTGACCACCTCCTGTACTATGTCTGCAGTCTCTGACCACCTCCTGTACTATGTCTGCAGTCTCTGACCGTCTCCTGTAGTATGTCTGCAGTCTCTGACCCTCTCCTGTAGTATGTCTGCAGTCTCTGACCCTCTCCTGTACTATGTCTGCAGTCTCTGACCCTCTCCTGTAGTATGTCTGCAGTCTCTGACCCTCTCCTGTAGTATGTCTGCAGTCTCTGACCATCTCCTGTAGCATGTCTGCAGTCTCTGACCGTCTCCTGTATTATGTCTGCAGTCTCTGACCGTCTCCTGTATTATGTCTGCAGTCTCTGACCGTCTCCTGTATTATGTCTGCAGTCTCTGACCCTCTCCTGTACTATGTCTGCAGTCTCTGACCCTCTCCTGTACTATGTCTGCAGTCTCTGACCCTCTCCTGTAGTATGTCTGCAGTCTCTGACCCTCTCCTGTAGCATGTCTGCAGTCTCTGACCGTCTCCTGTATTATGTCTGCAGTCTCTGACCGTCTCCTGTATTATGTCTGCAGTCTCTGACCGTCTCCTGTATTATGTCTGCAGTCTCTGACCGTCTCCTGTATTATGTCTGCAGTCTCTGACCATCTCCTGTACTATGTCTGCAGTCTCTGACTGCTTTCTGTAGCATTGCATTCACTAAATATTATGTGTGGCCCTTTGGTGATCTCAGGGGCCCCTATACCAGCACTGATCTGATGTCAGATGGGGGTTCAGGATGTGCTGGAGATATTTATCTATGGGGTAGGTAGACGATGGCACCATTGTACACTGCAATAAAAATACACATTTAATATAAGAAGCTTTGATGGACCCTCTTCATCCAATCAGCATTCAGTAAAGTGCATGCTATGAGTCCTTATTACGATTGTGCATTTTGCACACATATTTGATGTAATTGAATCTATTGCAGCTTTTTGATATAAAATGGTTATCGGAATTATTTTATTATTCGAGTCCAGAAGGTTCCGTGTTATTGATCTTCTGAGAAGAGTTCCACCATAATCCTCTATTCTCTTCCTGCAGATCCAGCCGTACCTACCAGGTGGTGCTCGGGGAACACGATCGGAGCGTGGAGGAGGGGCAGGAGCAGATTGTCCCTGTAAATAAAGGAGACATTTTCGTCCATGAGGGATGGAAGAGCTCCTCCGTGTCCAATGGGTGAGTCTTCATTCCCTCCTTTCCTGTTACCCTTATTGGAGAATGCAGGTGGTCTGGATGGTAGACAATGACCAGGTTGGTGTAGAGATTAGTCCCGGTTGGGGTCAGGGTAACTCTAGCTTGGAGCAGGACTGGGCAGGGGGGTCACTTACCTTGGCTGATCAGGACTGGAGACCTCCTGGAGGTTGGGTGGTGAGCCTGGGTGTCATGGAGGGAGATAATACCACCAATGTGTGGCTGGTGTGTTGTGGCAACGCGTTTTGCAAGACGTTGGCCATGCTGGTGATCATAAAAATATCAATAACCCAAAAAATGTATAGAATAAATAGTTTAACCGAAACCTCAGACTTTCTGTAAAATTCCCATTAGATTTACCAGCATGTTGTAGTAGGAGGGGGACCGGTCTAAACCTTTCATTCAATCTGTATCCAATCAGACACTATGAAGGTGTTGGTAGAGCTAAAAGAGGATGTAGCATCAGAGGAGTCTGTGTTGGGTTATGACGTTGGAGTAGTCTGTACTGGGGTCTTGTGGTATCATAGGGATCTGTATTGGGGGTCTTTCAGTGTCAGAGTCTTGCAATGTTGGAGTGTGTATTGGAGGTCATTCAGTGTTAGAGAAGTCTGTATTGAGCTTTAGTAGTCTGTATTGGGGTCTTGCTTCATTGGATAAAGGCTGTATTGGGGTCTTACGCTGTCATAGGAGTCTGTATTGGGGTGGAGAAGTCGGTATTGGTGTCTTGCAGCAGCATCATCAGAGGAGTTTGTAACGGCTTGTGGCACTGGATGAGGTCCCTATTGGGGTCTTGTGTTATCAGATGTGGTCTGTATTGGGGTCTGGGAGTGTTGGAGTAGTCTGTATTGGTGTCTTGTGGCATTGAAGGGGTCTGTCTATATTGGGGGTCTTGTGGCGTTGAAGGAGTCTGTATTGGGGGTCTTGTGGCTTTGAAGGAGTCTGTATTGGGGGTGTGGTGGCGTTGAAGGAGTCTGTATTGGGGGACTTGTGGTAGCATTGTAGGAGTCTGTTTAGGGGGTCTGGGAGGAGTCTGTATTGCGGTCTGGCATAGTTGGAGGTGTCAGTATTGGAGTCTGTATTGGGGTCTTGTGGCATTGAAGGGGTCTGTCTATATTGGGGGTCTTGTGGCGTTGGAGGAGTCTATATTGGGGGTCTTGTGGCAGCATTGTAGGAGTCTGTTTAGGGGGTGTGGCGGCATTGGGGGATTCTGTATTGGGGGCATGGGAGGAGTCTGTATTGGGGTCTGGGGGCATGGGAGGAGTCTGTATTGGAGTCTGGGGGCGTGGGAGGAGTCTGTATTGGGGTCTGGGGGCGTTGGAGGAGTTTGCATTGGGGTCTTTGGCAGTTAGTCTTTGATGTATGTATATAATGGGCATCCAAGGTTGTGATTGACCTGTGAAATCTGGAAATATTTCATAAAGGAAAAGGGGTCGGATTCTGGGGCTATCATTTCTGGTAATCCTCCGTGCAGCTCTGGGTGATCTCGGGGGCGGTCCTCCGTGCATCTCTGGGTGATCTCGGGGGCGGTCCTCCGTGCAGCTCTGGGTGATCTCGGGGGCGGTCCTCTGTGCATCTCTGGGTGATCTCGGGGGCGGTCCTCTGTGCATCTCTGGGTGATCTCGGGGGCGGTCCTCTGTGCACCTCTGGGTGATCTCGGGGGCGGTCCTCTGTGCACCTCTGGGTGATCTCGGGGGCGGTCCTCTGTGCAGCTCTGGGTGATCTCGGGGGCGGTCCTCCGTGCAGCTCTGGGTGATCTCGGGGGCGGTCCTCCGTGCACCTCTGGGTCATCTCGGGGGCGGTCCTCCGTGCAGCTCTGGGTGATCTCGGGGACGGTCCTCTGTGCACCTCTGGGTGATCTCGGGGGCGGTCCTCCGTGCAGCTCTGGGTGATCTCGGGGGCGGTCCTCCGTGCAGCTCTGGGTGATCTCGGGGGCGGTCCTCCGTGCATCTCTGGGTGATCTCGGGGGCGGTCCTCCGTGCACCTCTGGGTGATCTCGGGGGCGGTCCTCCGTGCACCTCTGGGTGATCTCGGGGGCGGTCCTCCGTGCACCTCTGGGTGATCTCAGGGGCGGTCCTCCGTGCACCTCTGGGTGATCTCGGGGACAATGATCTGTAATGTCTCCCTGTCTCTTTTTCTGTACATTTACCTGCAGTCTATCGGTGACGGGGGTCTCTTTATTCTTCCTCCCCTCCAGGAATGACATCGCTCTCATCAAGTTGTCTCGAGTCGCTCTGCTGAATGATGAGGTGCAATTGGCCTGTCTGCCCCCCGCCGGAGAACTCCTCCCCAACCAGTACCCCTGTTTTATCAGCGGATGGGGTCGCCTCACCAGTATGTATGGGGGAGGGGGGTCAGTATGTCCATATAGAGTCTGACCAATATAATGGGGGGATTAGTGGGTCCATATAGAGTCTGAGCAGTATGTATGGGGTGGGGGGGGGGGTTGGTGGGTCCATATAGAGTCTGAGCAGTATGTATGGGGGGGGGGTTAGTGGGTCCATATAGAGTCTGAGCAGTATGTACGGGGGGGGGGGGGTTGGTGGGTCCATATAGAGTCTGAGCAGTATGTATGGGGTGGGGGGGGGGTCCATATAGAGTCTGAGCAGTATGTATGGGGTGGGGGGGGGGGTCCATATAGTTTCTGTATCCAGCTGAATGCCCCTCTGTCTTCTCTCCCGCACAGCGGGTGGAAGCCTCCCCAGCGTCCTCCAGCAGGCTCTCCTCCCTGTGGCGGATTTTGCCACCTGCAGCCAGCGGGATTGGTGGGGCAGCACTGTGAAGACCTCCATGGTTTGTGCCGGAGGAGACACCAAAGCCGGCTGCAATGTGAGTACCGAGATCAACCGTTCCCTCCAATCACTGGAGTGTGAAAGAAGGACTGTCTGTGTTCCCTAGATCAGTGGTCCTCAACCCTGGCCTACAGGGCACACTAACAGGCCAGGTTTTCAAGATAACTGAAATACATCCCAGGTGATATCATTTGCTGCTCAGTGATTGCAGCACTTTAGTCTGCATCTCCCCAAGGTAATACTTAAAATCTGGCCTGTTAGTGGGCCCTGAGGACCGGAGTTGAGGACCACTGCCCTATAGGCAGCAATCGGATTCCCAATTTAAGTATGATCCATCCCCCAATGTTCATGTGTCCCCTCACCATCTGTCACTAGTACTTGTAGACACCCCCCACCCATGTGTCACCAGTACATGTGGCAACCCCCCTTCCCCTTTTTGTCACCATGTGCTTCCCCCCCCCCCATATCTTGTCACCCGTACATGTATTCCCCCCCCCCCCCCAGTCTTGTCAGCAGTACATGTGTTCCCCCATGTGTCCCCAGTACATGTGGCGGCCCCATTTTGTCACCATGTGCTGTCCCCCCATTTGTCACCAGTAAATGTGTCCCCAGTACATGTGTGCCCCTCCCCCCCCCAATCTTGTCCCCAGTACATGTGTGCCCCTCCCCCCCCCAATCTTGTCCCCAGTACATGTGGTCCAGTCCTAGTTAGAATGAGGCCTCCACTATGCAGTTCCCCCCCCCCCCATTGATAGCGGTTCTGCAGTGGGAGGATATTTCTGGGGTTCCCGTACCCCGGATTTAGTACATTGGGTGGAGTCGGTATCTTTTATTCTTGTTGGATTCAGCCCCTCTACTGACCAATCACACGTCACCAAGCAGAATCCCTGCCTACAAACCTTCCGATGGAAGCTGCCATTCTCATGGCTGCACATAGCGCCTCCTAGAGCTGAGATTATGAATAGAGGAGAGAGAGTCGCTCAGGTGAAAGTAATCCACCAATCAGAGGTCGGGGGCAGGTCAGATCCACAATCCCAGCGCGTATAATCACATAAGAAGGAGCGCACTCCTACATGACTGATAAAGGGAATGTGATTTGTGAAACGCGTCAGTTATTTGGGTCTGTGATCTAAGTCTGTTCTATGGATTTGTGAATAAATGAACGATCGTTTCATGCCGGAGTGCGGTCGTCCTTCTTATAGGATTATTCTGAATAGATGAAGCGCCCAGGAAGGCAGAGGATGGCACCTCCCCCAGTGAGGTGAACCTATCGGAGCCAAGACCAAAATCACAATTCTAACCATGTGATTGGCTGGAGTGGAGGATTGTACCGCCCCCTAAATACCCAACTAGAAGCGTCTGCCATGTGATTGGTGGCCATTGATGGTTCTCTTTGTCCTGATTCCAGGGTGACTCCGGAGGCCCTCTGAACTGCCAGGGCAGTGATGGCAGATGGTACGTCCATGGCATCGCCAGCTTTGTGTCCTCCCTGGGATGTAACGCCCCCAAGAAGCCAACCGTCTTCACCCGAGTCTCCGCCTTCAATGACTGGGTCAACGATGTGAGTATTGTAGAATCAGGTGACAACGCTACATTGTCTCCGTATGATGCCAAAGAGTTTATCCTCATGTAGCGGGGGCTGGGAGGTGGGCACCGTATATAATATATACAGCTGAGGGAACACAGCACCGTATATAATATATATATATAGCTGAGGAAGGAACACGGCACCGTATATAATGTATACAGCGGTGTTCCAGCCTCTATATATATATATATATACACGGTGCCGTGTTCCATCCACAGCTGTATGTGCGGTATACACTATATTACCAAAAGTATTGGGACCCCTCTCTATATACACTATATTACCAAAAGTATTGGGACCCCTCTCTATATACACTATATTACCAAAAGTATTGGGACGCCTCTCTATATACACTATATTACCAAAAGTATTGGGACCCCTCTCTATATACACTATATTACCAAAAGTATTGGGACGCCTCTCTATATACACTATATTACCAAAAGTATTGGGACCCCTCTCTATATACACTATATTACCAAAAGTATTGGGACGCCTCTCTATATACACTATATTACCAAAAGTATTGGGACCCCTCTCTATATACACTATATTACCAAAAGTATTGGGACCCCTCTCTATATACACTATATTACCAAAAGTATTGGGACCCCTCTCTATATACACTATATTACCAAAAGTATTGGGACGCCTCTCTATATACACTATATTACCAAAAGTATTGGGACCCCTCTCTATATACACTATATTACCAAAAGTATTGGGACGCCTCTCTATATACACTATATTACCAAAAGTATTGGGACGCCTCTCTATATACACTATATTACCAAAAGTATTGGGACGCCTCTCTATATACACTATATCACCAAAAGTATTGGGACCCCTCTCTATATACACTATATTACCAAAAGTATTGGGACGCCTCTCTATATACACTATATCACCAAAAGTATTGGGACCCCTCTCTCTATATACACTATATCACCAAAAGTATTGGGACGCCTCTCTATATATACACTATATTACCAAAAGTATTGGGACCCCTCTCTATATATACACTATATTACCAAAAGTATTGGGACCCCTCTCTATATACACTATATTACCAAAAGTATTGGGACCCCTCTCTATATACACTATATTACCAAAAGTATTGGGACCCCTCTCTATATACACTATATTACCAAAAGTATTGGGACCCCTCTCTATATACACTATATTACCAAAAGTATTGGGACCCCCCTCTATATACACTATATTACCAAAAGTATTGGGACGCCTCTCTATATACACTATATTACCAAAAGTATTGGGACGCCTCTCTATATACACTATATCACCAAAAGTATTGGGACCCCTCTCTCTATATACACTATATCACCAAAAGTATTGGGACGCCTCTCTATATATACACTATATTACCAAAAGTATTGGGACCCCTCTCTATATATACACTATATTACCAAAAGTATTGGGACCCCTCTCTATATACACTATATTACCAAAAGTATTGGGACGCCTCTCTTTATACACTATATTACCAAAAGTATTGGGACCCCTCTCTATATACACTATATTACCAAAAGTATTGGGACGCCTCTCTATATACTCTATATTACCAAAAGTATTGGGACGCCTCTCTATATACACTATATTACCAAAAGTATTGGGACGCCTCTCTATATACACTATATTACCAAAAGTATTGGGACGCCTCTCTATATACACTATATTACCAAAAGTATTGGGACGCCTCTCTATATACACTATATTACCAAAAGTATTGGGACGCCTCTCTATATACACTATATTACCAAAAGTATTGGGACGCCTCTCTATATACACTATATTACCAAAAGTATTGGGACGCCTCTCTATATATACACTATATTACCAAAAGTATTGGGACGCCTCTCTATATACACTATATTACCAAAAGTATTGGGACCCCCCTCTATATACACTATATTACCAAAAGTATTGGGACGCCTCTCTATATACACTATATTACCAAAAGTATTGGGACGCCTCTCTATATACACTATATCACCAAAAGTATTGGGACCCCTCTCTCTATATACACTATATCACCAAAAGTATTGGGACGCCTCTCTATATATACACTATATTACCAAAAGTATTGGGACCCCTCTCTATATATACACTATATTACCAAAAGTATTGGGACCCCTCTCTATATATACACTATATTACCAAAAGTATTGGGACCCCTCTCTATATACACTATATTACCAAAAGTATTGGGACCCCTCTCTATATACTCTATATTACCAAAGTATTGGGACGCCTCTCTATATACACTATATTACCAAAAGTATTGGGACGCCTCTCTATATACACTATATTATCAAAAGTATTGGGACGCCTCTCTATATACACTATATTACCAAAAGTATTGGGACGCCTCTCTATATACACTATATTACCAAAAGTATTGGGACGCCTCTCTATATACACTATATTACCAAAAGTATTGGGACGCCTCTCTATATACACTATATTACCAAAAGTATTGGGACGCCGGCCTTTACACACACATGAACTTTAATGGCATCCCAGTTTTAGTCCATAGGGTTCAATATTGAGTTGGCTCCGCCCTTTGCAGCTATAACAGCTTCAACTCTTCTGGGAAGGCCGTCCACAAGGTTTAGGAGTGTGTCTATGGTCAGGCACTGATGTTGGACAAGAAGGCCTGGCTTGCAGTCCCAAAGGTGTTCTATGGGGTTGAGGTCAGGACTCTGTGCAGGCCAATCAAGTTCCTGCACCCCAAACTCCCTCATCCATACAGTTTATACAGCTCACCAGCTTGGCCCAACTGAACCAAGTAGAAGGGAATTAAAGTGGAGTTCGGCTTTAAGCATCACCCAGGAGGTGCAGATCTGACAGTAACATATTTCACATTTCTCTGCAGATTATCAGTAAGAACTGATCCGGAGATGGGAAGAAGTCGGATTATTACGGATGTCCTTCTATCACTAATTCCTCTAATAATAAACTCTGATGGTCAGTGATCGGTGTCACCTATCTCTATTATTTCTATTGGTCAGTGATCGGTGTCACCTATCTTTATTATTTCTATTGGTCAGTGATCGGTGTCACCTATCTTTATTATTTCTATTGGTCAGTGATCGGTGTCACCCATCTCTATTATTTCTATTGGTCAGTGATCGGTGTCACCAATCTTTATTATTTCTATTGGTCAGTGATCGGTGTCACCCATCTCTATTATTTCTATTGGTCAGTGATCGGTGTCACCCATCTCTATTATTTCTATTGGTCAGTGATCGGTGTCACCCATCTCTATTATTTCTATTGGTCAGTGATCGGTGTCACCCATCTCTATTATTTCTATTGGTCAGTGATCGGTGTCACCAATCTTTATTATTTCTATTGGTCAGTGATCGGTGTCACCCATCTCTATTATTTCTATTGGTCAGTGATCGGTGTCACCCATCTCTATTATTTCTATTGGTCAGTGATCGGTGTCACCTATCTTTATTATTTCTATTGGTCAGTGATCGGTGTCACCTATCTTTATTATTTCTATTGGTCAGTGATCGGTGTCACCCATCTTTATTATTTCTATTGGAGTCCATGAGGAAGGTTCAGAGAGCTATGGGGGAGGGGCTCCTCATGGTTCCCGGGGCGTTCTTAGCAGATTTTTGGTGTATTTTGTAGTTTTTCATTTTCTCCCAATAAGAAGAAAGAATCTTCTGTCTGCAGAGATCACACAGAGGGGATCTCTTCCAATCTGAACACAGAAGGGATCGGTTCCGTCTGATTGGTGGGATATTGGAGCTCCTGGAAGTGATACATTGTTCATCTCCCAGGATCCAATCTCATCCCTCTCTGTTATTTTTCATTTGTGTATGAGGACTGCTCGTTCCTCGGGGGCGGAGCTTGTCCTTACAATGAATCCGTATTACAAACAGAACTTGGCGTAGGCTCAAAAAAATTCAAACTACAAAATACACCAAAAACCACAAAGAAACGCCCAATTCTCTGACTTGATGACTTCCCTTCATTGATGGGACCTGAACTGGACGACATTCAGTTGTTCTCTCTATAAACACTTTGTCATTCTTTTAACAATTAAAATCTTTTTTTCCCATCTCAGTGCTGCTGATCTCCTGCAGCCTTTTTTCAGCCACTTCCTGTCTCTGTACACTCCAGCATGGCGGGTCTCCTGACGGTAACACCAGTGGGCCATGTCTGTGTCGTGTGCTGATATGTAGTCTCCATGTGCTGGGGGTGACAACACAGGATTATGATTGGAGGACAGGGACAGGGTGTTGTCACCCTCTAACAGGAAGTACCGTCTCCATGGTAGGATCAGCAGGGATGAGTGCAAAGAGGCTGCAGGAGATCGGCGGAGGTGGAAATGAGCATTGTGTGAAGACAAAGTAATAGTTTGTCGCTGGATTCACGCTTTTATCTACTCCAATCAGCTGCTATTACTTATTAAAAAATTCTGGTTGCCTGGCTGCGATATTGGTCTGAAAGTTTCCATCATCTGAGTCACTGACCTCGACAAATACACCAGCTGGGAATTCTGACTTCACTGGATGCATGCTTGTCCCAGGCCAGTGACAGCCAAGCAAAGTTAGAGGTGCAATGGAAACCCCTCCCCCACACAGACAACACCCATAATCTCAGATACCTCATTACTTTTCCAAAACTGCTGACTTATGGTTGCCGTGGGTAACGCAGACACTTTACCTGTCCTCCAGGTTATTGTATTTGATTGTGTACCCCCCCCCCTCCCCCTCCCTTGGTACCTGAATGGAGATCCTGGCACGGTGTATGCACTTCATATATCTGACAATGGCAGACCCGGGAACTGTACAATAATTCAATTTATTCCTCTGATCCCATAAAACTTTCATAAATCCTTTTTACAAATAAAATAATCTTCTCATTCAGATAAATACAATAATTTCTCTTAACACATAAAAGACAAAATACACATCAAGACGTCGTCTGAGTCCATGGAAAAATAGTGTTATCTGTGTCCCCCGCTTCACGGGAAACGGGTGGAGTCAGGACAAAAGAGGGTGGACCCGAGAGGAGTGTGGGGCAGAAGGTGGATGGGTCAACCCAAGGGGTGCAATGGGGAAGGTGAGGTCAGAGGGGTTGACCCAAGGGGGGGGGGGGGTGCACTAAACCAAGAGAAGACAGGTGGAGTGAGGACAGAAGGATGGCTAAAGGGGGGTGTGCTGAGCGGAGAGGAGGCGGGTGCAGTAAAGACAGAGGGGTGCACTGGGCAGAGAGGAGATGGGTGAAGGACAGAGGGGATGGACCCACAGGGGTGTGCTAGGCAGATAGGAAATGGGTGGAGTGAGGGTAAAGGGGTAGACCCGGGGGGTATGTCAGACGAAGAGGAGATTGGTGGATCCGACCGGTGCGCTGGATAGAGAGGAGACTGGTGGACCTGGTGACCGAGGGGTTCACTGTGAGGACAGAGGGGTGGGGTGCACTGGGTGGAGAGGAGATGAGCGGACCCAAGAGGGGTGCTGGGCGAAGTGAGGACAGAGAGAAGACAGATGGACCCAAGGGGTGGGAGCAGAGAGGAGATGGGTGGAGTAAGGACAGAGGGGGGGACCTGGGGCTACGTTGGACGGAGAGGAGACGGGTGGACCAGAGGTGTGCGCTGGGCAGAGAGGAGATGGATGGAGTAAGGACAGAGGGGTGGATTCCAGGGGTACGTTCACCGGAGAGGAGACAGGCGGACTCAGGAGGTTCCCTGGGCAGAAAGGTGATGGGTGGAGTGAGGAAAGATGGGTGGACCCGAGGGGTGCGCTGGACCGAGAGGAGATGGGTGGAGTGAGGACAGAAGGATGGCTAAAGGGGGGTGTGCTGAGCGGAGAGGAGGCGGATGCTGTAAAGACAGAGGGGTGCACTGGGCAGAGAGGAGATGGGTGAAGGACAGAGGGGTAGACCCAAAGGGTGTGCTGGGCAGATAGGAGATGGGTGGAGTAAGGACAGAGGGGGTGGACCCACAGGGGTGTGCTAGGCAGATAGGAGATGGGTGGAGTGAGGGTAAAGGGGTAGACCCGGGGGTATGTCAGACGAAGAGGAGATTGGTGGATCCGACCGGTGCGCTGGATAGAGAGGAGACCTGGTGACCGAGGGGTTCACTGTGAGGACAGAGGGGTGGGGTGCACTGGGCAGGGTGTTGGGTAAACAGAGATACTGTGGGTGGAGAGGAGATGGGCGGACCCAAGAGGGGTGCTGGGCAAAGTGAGGACAGAGGGGTACGTTGGACAGAGAGAAGACAGATGGACCCAAGGGGTGGGAGCAGAGAGGAGATGGGTGGAGTAAGGACAGAGGGATGGACCTGGGGCTACGTTGGACGGAGAGGAGACGGGTGGACCAGAGGGGTGCGCTGGGCAGAAAGGAGCTGGATGGAGTAAGGACAGAGGGGTGGACCTGGGGGTACGTTGGACGGAGTGGAGACAGGCGGACTCGGGAGGTGCCCTGGGCAGAAAGGTGATGGGTGGAGTGAGGAAAGATGGGTGGACCTGAGGGGTGCGCTGGACGGAGAGGAGATGGGTGGATCAGAGGGGTGCGCTGGGCAGAGGAGATGGGTGGAGTGAGGACAGAGGGGGTGGATCCAGGGGTACGTCAGATGGAGAGGAGATGGGTGGACCTGGGAGGTGCCCAGGGCAGAAAGGTGAGGAGTGGACCCAGGTGGTGTGCTGGGAGGATTAAGGACTGAGGGGAGTCCTGGGCAGAGAGAAGGGGTGGAATAGGGACAGAGGAGTTGGACCCGAGGGGAGTGCTGGGAGAGAGCAGAAGGGGTGGAGTAAAGACAGAGGGGTGTGCTGGGCAGACAGCAAATGGGATGTTTCTGTGACATCATACTAACAAGAAGCTGAAAAAGGTTTGCATATTATACATGTTCAGTAAAAAGACATCAGACATGCAGACTGCAGCGAGAGGGGTGAAACCCTCCCGCTCACTTCATGCCAACGACAAGTGCATATTGCACACACAGGTAAAACATTCCACCAGATGGAACCGTGTCCACAGACAATGAGAGGCCCCATATCACCCACAAAGCACTGCACCTGCGGGCGGATGGAGAAAAGGAAGGAGGTTTGTGGTTGGCTATGGGGTGAACTATTCTGCGTGTAATGACAGCGTGTGCGCTCTACATATATATAATCCCCCCCACACTACGACGTTTATTGGGGCCGGTCCGGGATGGAGAGTTACATGTCAGAATTACATCCTGCAAGCATCACAAAGACATCAGTAATCCAGTGTAGAGTGACGGAGTCTGTACAGAGGAGGGAGATTTCATAGTACCGCGTGTGAGTGCGTACCACAACCGTACAGAGGAGGGAGATCTCGTAGTACCACATGTGAGTGTGTACCACGACCGTACAGAGTAGAGAACTCTCGTAGTATTGGTTGTGAGTGTGTACCGCAACCGTACAGAGGAGAGAGCTCTCATAGTACCACATGTGAGTGTGTACCACAACCATACAGAAGAGGGAGATCTCGTAGTATCGGTTGTGAGTGTATACCACAACTGTACAGAGGAGAAAGATCTTGTAGTATGGCGACTGTACAGAAGAGGGAGATCTTGTAGTTCCGCATGTGAGTGTATACCATACCACGACCGTACAGAGGAGAGAGCTCTCGTACTACCACATGTGAGTGTGTACCACAACCATACAGAGGAGGGAGATCTCGTAGTACCACATGTGAGTGTATACGACGACCATACAGAGGAGGGAGATCTCGTAAGTATCAGTTGTGAGTGCATACCACAACTGTACAGAGGAGAAAGATCTTGTAGTATGGCGACTGTACAGAAGAGGGAGATCTTGTAGTACCGCATGTGAGTGTGTACCACAACCATAAAGAGGAGGGAGATCTTGTAGTACCGTATGTGAGTGTGTACGGGGACTGTACAGAGGAGAGAGATCTCTTAGTACCGCATGTGAGTGCGTACCACAACCATAAAGATGAGGGAGATCTTGTAGTACCGTATGTGAGTGTGTACTACGACCATACAGAGGAGGGAGATCTTGTAGTACCGTGTGTGAGTGTGTACGGGGACTGTACAGAGGAGAGAGATCTCTTAGTACCGCATGTGAGTGCGTACCACAACCATAAAGATGAGGGAGATCTTGTAGTACCGTATGTGAGTGTGTACTACGACCATACAGAGGAGGGAGATCTTGTAGTACCGCATGTGAGTGTGTACGGGGACTGTACAGAGGCGAGAGATCTCTTAGTACCGCATGTGAGTGTGTACTACGACCATACAGAGGAGGGAGATCTTGTAGTACCGTGTGTGAGTGCGTACAGCGACCATAAAGGACATACAAAGACACGTTACCGTGACAAGGACATGCCAGGGAGACAGAACCATATACAGCAAACTTTGTGTGGAGCAAGAAGCCTCCAATCCACTCCGCAGGGGCGGGACTTTGTGCATGGCTGGAAATCCTGAGAAAAAAAATTCCACCGCCTGGTGCTGTATATACAACACACGGCATTCCCTGCGTCCCACCTATAGGAGAGATTATAGTTAGGTCTGACTGTCACACCTTCCTGCGGAATGGGATCACCCAAAGACTTCCCATCTTCATGAGTTTCCAAAAATGATGTCGGAATGTCGCGGACTCTCAGCAGCTTCTCCAAAATTTTGCGTCATCACAAGTCCTCAGACTGCCGGTCGGGAGACGTCGCCGGAGGTCTGGTGCAGCGGAGCCTTGAGCGGAAAACCAGGCACCGTGTTAGTCAAGTTTTTTATGGTGCAAAATAATAAACCCTTCGAGAGGAGTCGGGATCCTCGGTGGTCATCCAAGGCGGCGGGGCAGGAGTGCCTGGTAAGACGATCTCACTTGGCTGAATCGAAGGCTGGAGATTGGTGCAAATCCTTCAACTTCTGTCTGCGCTGAGGTGTCTGGAAGAGGGAGAGAGAAGAGTGAGGAGGAAACCAGAGAGATCCGCTCCACCTACGACTCCATTGCTTGTTCTACAAATGGCCCCAACTAATACCAGAATAATGGAGTCCCACCAACCAACCACCACGGCTGGTATGATCACCTGCGCCAATCATCATACAACCCAACTCTGCATGTGTCCAATTACACTGATTAATGCAACTGCTACCAACGTTCATCTTGAGTTATGGAGCTTGTGTGGCCAATGATGGGAATTTATGACACAAATTTGTCTTGCTGCAATGTGGCCCCATCCGTGACATTCTGTGCTTCTACCGGGGCCACTAATGTTCAATAAAAATGGAGTAATAGGGGAAAGCTGAGACTTGGGTGCCTGAAATAGGACTGTCTGAGGTGCTCAATACAGACAGTCAAATTCTACCCCCAATGTGGGCCCCCGGAGCTACTGATGGTATTCTATCATTTTATCCCAGGATGGGGCCCCTTAGTTATGATTGGGGCAGAATAGTCCCTTCTGACAGTTCCTATGCAAGGCCTCAGACGAATAGGGTCCCCTTTCAACCTTCCCTAGATGGGGCCCCCCTACATATAATCAGAGGTGAAATGGCCCCTCCCAACAGTCCCTATATGGGGCCCCTACATATAATTTAGAGGTGGAATGGCCCCTCCCAACAGGCCCTATTCAGGGCCCCTACATACAGTGCATCCAGAAAGTACTCACAGCGCTTCACTTTGTCCACATTTTGCTATGTTACAGCCTTATTCCAAAATTGATTAAATTCATTATTCTCCTCAAAATTCTACAAACAATCCCCAATAATGACAACGTGAGAGAAGTTTTTTTGAAATCTTTACAAATTTATTAAAAATAAAGAAGGAAAAAATCCCCTGTACATAATAAGTATTCACACCCTTTGCCATGACACACTCAAGGCCGCTCCAGGTGACGTCTATGTGACGAAACGCGTAGGGTAGAGTTTACAGCGTCAATGTCACTTCCAGTTAGGGAAGCTCGGATTGTGGAATGCAGAAGTGTCCCGGCGTTTCCCCGCTGAATAGTGTTTATCCAGTTGTGAGTTTTACTGCACTTTTCTTTTTTATAATCTTACATACTACACCATGGGGGATCCATTGTTTGTTTGTTCTTTGAGCCCACCAGACCCAACGGACCTCCAGGGAAGGGACCCATAGCCAATCTTGCTACAGACACCTTGGAAGCCCAAGACCCGTGAGACCTAATAATCCAGGACTATATACGAAAGGGGAATTCGGAGGGGTGAGTGCAATACCTAGTGGGGGGCCACGGGTATAGGCACTATCAACACCCTCACCCAATCCGGTTATTTACACCAGAAGTAACTGGTACTCACGGTTTTGGCACACAGCACTGGGAGTAATCTCCCCTTTAGCAATAATTTTATTTATTTAATTTTCCATCACCCATGTGAATTATTATTGATTCAGCACGATAGCACTTCTATTTTAACCTCTGGACAGAGGACATCCCATCCATCTGTACTATCTACACCAGCAGGGAGGTGACCAAGAACCCAATGGTCACTCTGACAGAGCTCCAGTGTTTCTCTGTGGAGAGAGGAGAACCTTCCAGAATAACAACCATCTCTGCAGCACTCCACCAATCAGGCCTGTATGGGAGTGGCCAGACGGAAGCCACTCCCCAGTAAGTCTCATGACAGCCCGCCTGGAGTTTCCCAAAAGGCACCTGAAGGACTCTCAGACCATGAGAAACAAAATTCTCTGCTCTGAGGAAACAAAGATTGAACTCTTTGGCCTGAATGGCAAGCGTCATGTCTGGAGGAAACCAGGCACCGCTCATCACCTGGCCAATACCATCCCTACTGTGAAGCATGGTGGTGGCAGCATCATGCTGTGGGGATGTTTTTCAGTGGCAGGAACTGGGAGACTAGTCAGGATGGAGGGAAAGATGAATGCAGCAATGTGCAGAGACATCCTTGATGAGAACCTCCTCGAGTGCTCTGGACCTCAGACTGGGGTGAAGGTTCATCTTCCAACAGGACAACGACCCTAAGCACACAGCCAAGATAACAAAGGAGTGTCTACGGGACAACTCTGTAAGTGGCCCAGCCAGAGCCCAGACTTGAACCCGATTGAACATCTCTGGAGAGATCTGAAAATGGCTGTGCACCGACCCTCCCCCATCCAACCTGATGGAGCTTGAGAGGTCCTGCAAAGAAGAATGGGAGAAACTGTCCAAAAATAGGAGTGCCAAGCATGTAGCATCATACTCAGAAATACTGGAGGCTGGAATGGGTGCCAAAGGAGCTTCACCAAAGTATTGAGCAAAGGGTGTGAATACTTATGTACATGGCAAAGGGTGTGAATACTTATGTACATGGGATTTATTTCATTTTTTTTATTTTTAATAAATTTTCAAAGATTTCAAACAATCTTCTCTCACGTTGTCATTATGGGGGAGGGGTTTGTAGAATTTTGAGGAAAATAATGAATGGAATCCATGTTGGAATAAGGCTGTAATATAAAATGTGGAAGAAGTGAAGCTCTGTGAATACTTTCTGGTCCCACTGTATAAGAGGTGGAATAGCTCCTCCCTACAGTCCCTATATGGGGCCCCAGAATGACAGGGCCCCTACATATAATCAGAGGTAGAATGCCCCCCCCCGGGGGAGTGCTGGTGACACACATGGGTGAGGAGGGGAATCGGGGACCCCGAGGGAGGACACAGCGAGGGGAGCAGCCAGATACAGACATCATAGGGGAGAGACGGAGGGAGTGCTGACCTGCCATGACGGAGGGAACTCCACCAAGAAGTGACGAGGGGGGGCTAGCAGCGCTGGGGGGAGACACATAGAAGAGAACAGCAGAGATCATCAGACACAGCAATAGAAATACCACATAATATGGGACACATCGGGGCCCATTGATGACAAATGCCACTGCCTGGCTGTCATGTTCATCCCTTGGCTGACCCAGATATGCCGGGAGATCAGCACAACCAATCAAGTGGCATTCTTAGGAGGGGGGTTTCAGCAATGGAGCCCCATATTTCACACACACTATACAATCTGATTGGACAATCTCCTTTACAGCTACCATCAGCCCAGTGGCAGAACTAACAGGGTGGCAAAGGTCAGACTTGTGACCAGGCCCTGGCGTTCCACCACTTTTGGGGTGCCCAAGTGTTGGGTTGCTTGCTCCAGAACTCTGAGCCCAGAGCCTGCATTGATAGTTCCCCCTCCCCCCACCCGTGTGCACTGAGGGAAGTGTGAAGCTAAGCAACTGAATTTGATCATTCACCATTCCCTCAGTGCACACGGGAGGAGAGGGGCGGGAGGAGGAGGAGGGGAAGATCATCTCTCTCCTCCCCCAGGGAGGGGTAAATGTCAGTGCAGGCTCTGGGCTGTATGAGAGAGACGCTCTCAGCTCAGAGTCCTGCTGAGGAGGCACTGATAGGAAGCACTGATAGGCAGCACTGATGGGTGGCATTAATGGGCACTAATAGGCGGGACATTGATAAGCGGCATTAATGGGTGCTGATAGGCAGCATTGATGGGCACTGATAGGCGGCATTGATGGGTGGCACTGATAGGCAGCATTGATGGGTGGCACTGATAGGCAGCATTGAGGGGTGGCACTGATAGGCAGCATTGAGGGGTGGCACTGATAGGCGGCATTGATGGGTGGCACTGATAGGTGGCACTAATAGGCGGCATTGATGGGCACTGATAGGTGGCACTGACTGATAGGCAGCATTGATAGGCGGCATTGATGGGTGGCACTGATAGGCGGCATCGATGGGTGGCACTGATAGGCGGCATTGATGGGCGGCACTGATAGGCAGCATTGATAGGCGGCATTGATGGGTGGCACTGATAGGCGGCATTGATGGGCGGCACTGATAGGCAGCATTGATAGGCGGCATTGATGGGTGGCACTGATAGGCAGCATTGATGGGCACTGATAGGCGGCATTGATGGGCATCATTAATAGGCGGCATTGATAGGCATCATTAATAGGCGGCATTGATGGGTGGCACTGATAGGTGGCATTGATGGGTGGCACTGATAGGCGGCATTAATGGGTGGCACTGATAGGTGGCATCGATGGGTGGCACTGATAGGCGGCATTGATAGGCGGCAGTGATATGTGGCACTGATAGGCAGCATTGACAGGTGGCACTGATAGGCGGCATTAATGGGTAGCATTGCTAGGCGGCATTAATGGGTGGCACTGATAGGCGGCATTGATAGGCGGCACTGATAGGTGGCATAGCTAGGAGGCATTGATGGGTGGCACTGATAGGCGGCATTGACAGGTGGCATTGCTGGGTGGAACTGATAATCAGTGCACACAATGTACGGATAGTTTTGCCAGTTCTCCTTTCCTTACACAGACACAGCGGGGGAGGAAAGGGCTGCTGATGACTGGCAAGTCAGTTTACATGTGATCAGCTTGTAAAGGGCCAATCACAGCGGGCCTTTACCATGATCTGCAATCAGCACGCCCCCAGGGGGCATGGGAGGCGGGTTCTAAGAGGATCTCAGTGGATGTTCTCCCAGAACTGGAAGCCCGGGGCGCGGGAAATATAAAGGAGATCGTCCAATCAGATTGTGATGTGTTTAGTCACCCTTTAGGAAGAATCCCCGACTGACAATGACCAGTCTGAATTCTGTCTGCTCAGAGTCTCACCTGATTGGCTGTGTGCTGTTCCGTCCCTTCCAGCTGGATTTTAATCTCGGGATAGGAGTCTCCGCCCACTTTCCAGACGTCCGGCTGCGGGGAGCGCGGTAACCCTGAAACCATGGAAGAGAAAAGGTGACACACCCATTGAGGCGGGAATTCTGTGACCACCCCTTACCCGTGTCCCCGCACTACACGGAGCAATGGCCGCCCCAACAGGGGGAGGGGCACCACACACACCAATCGCAGTAAATGGCGACATTTCTGTATAATGGAAGATCGTTACCTGATGAACTGGCCCCGCTGGCGGTGCTGACGCTGCTCCCGCTATCCTCCAACCACGTGCTGTATATTAAGGAATCCCGCTTGTGGGAGTTTCCCGAACCCGAAACACTTTCCTGAGGAGGAGAAAGTTACAATGTACAGTCTGATCACTGGGGAGGGGAGACTGAGGAAATGCCTCCTCCTTCTACAAAGTTACAATGATCACTGGGGGAGGGGAGACTGAGGAAATGTCTCCTCCTTCTACAAAGTTACAATGATCACTGGGGAGGGGAGACCGAGGAAATGCCTCCTCCTTCTACAAAGTTACAATGTACAGTCTGATCACTGGGGGAGGGGAGACTGAGGAAATGCTTCTCCCTGCCTGCAGCAGACTGATGACATCATCTCAGTCTGACACAGTTTCCCTTTCTCCTCCAGTCTCTCGGTTTGTAGTTGAGGATTTTGTTGATCTTTATAAATAAAAGTTATCGTATAGAATGAAGGACAGAAGACCCGGGACCCCTGGGAGGATTCCGCATAACTCTCGGGCCCTCAGGGTTGGGACCCCTGGGAGGATTCCTGATAGCTCTCAGGCACTCCGGGTTGGGACCCCTGGGAGATTCCGGATAACTCTCGGGCCCTCTGGGTTAGGACCCCTGGGAGGATTCTGGATAACTCTCGGGCCCTCTGGGTTAGTACCCTTGGGAGGATTCTGGATAACTCTCGGGCCCTCTGGGTTAGTACCCCTGGGAGGATTCTGGATAACTCTCGGGCCCTTCGGGTTGGGACCCCTGGGAGGATTCCGGATAACTCTCGGGCCCTCCGGGTTGGGACCCCTGGGAGGATTCCGGATAGCTCTCAGGCACTCCGGGTTGGGACCCCTGGGAAGATTCCGGATAACTCTCGTCGGGCCCTCCGGGTTTAGTACCCCTGGGAGGATTCCGGATAACTCTCGGGCCCTCTGGGTTGGGACCCCTGGGAGGATTCCGGATAACTCTCGGGCCCTCCGGGTTGGGACCCCTGGGAGGATTCCGGATAACTCTCGGGCCCTCTGGGTTGGGACCCCTGGGAGGATTCCGCATAACTCTCGGGCCCTCCGGGTTGGGACCCCTGGGAGGATTCCGGATAACTCTCGGGCCCTCCGGGTTGGGACCCCTGGGAGGATTCCGGATAACTCTCGGGCCCTCTGGGTTGGGACCCCTGGGAGGATTCCGGATAACTCTCGGCCCTCCTCCGGGTGGTTCTCTTCTTACCATCCCATCGTCGTCCTCGTCATCCAGCAGCTCGTTCTCTTCCACTACGCTGGCGAAACTGCTGGCGCTGGAGGAGGAGCGGGAGAAATCTCGCTGGTTTTCCATCCGGGAAGCGGATTCCATCCTGGAAAGTGAAGGGAGATTGCGTCACATGACCAGAGTGCACCAGGGATCCTGGGAGGCAGGGATAAGGGGGAGGGGTTAGTACCTGTTCTTGGTGGTCGGCATCTCTGGGGAGCTGTGATTGGAAGAGTCATCAGATTTGGGCTCCTGGGAGGCGTGACCGCTGTCCGGGGTCTTCTGGGGTCCTGTCGGGCTTTCCCTGTAAAACATAAAATAACTTTTGTGTTGCTGCTGAGAGTCCAGGCGGAATATGCCTCCTCCCCCTCCTGTGCCGGGAAAATGGAAACAACCGGGGAGCGGACACCCAAACTTTCCTCATCAATGTAGATCTACAACACTGACCCAGTAATCCCAGGGATCCCTGTAAATTCTCTGTGATCCCAACAAAGCAGCTCTCCCCTGAGTGATCACTAATCCCTCCAGATCCACTATCCTGGAGAGATCCCTAGAAATCAGACTTTCCCCTGAGTGATTACTGATCCCTCCAGATCCACTATCCTGTATAGAGATCAGCTCTCCCTTGAGTAATCACTGGTCCCTCAAGATCCACTATCCTGGAGAGATCCCTAGAAAGCAACTCTCCCGAGTAATCATGAATCCCTCCAAATCCACTATCCTGGAGGGATCCCAAGAGATCCACTCCCCCATGAGTGATCACTGATCCCTCCAGATCCACTATCCTGGATGGATCCCAAGAGAGCAACTCTGCATTGAGTGGTCACTGATCCCTCCAGATCCACTATTCTAGAGGGATTCTGAGAGATCAGCCTTGCCCTGAGTGATCACTGATCCCCCCGAGCCCCTGAGCTATAATGGATCCCTATAGATCAGCCTCTCACCTCTTCTCCTGGACCTCCTGTATGTTCTCAATTCCAATGGCGCTGCTCCGCCTGGAGCTGAACGGTCCGGACTTCTTCCTGGTGGGACTTTTTCCCGGAACGATGAGAGACTAGAAGAGATAAAATGAGGTCACTTCCCAGAAATATAATCCACGTCTATCACAAACCAGCCGGGGGATGGGGTGGGGGGGGGGGGTGCGCTACTGCCCGTGCTACCGATATTCATCCTATCAGATCCCGGTACAGAGAGAATATAAACTCCGCAGAGGGAAATCATTGATTAAAATTGTATCTCAGTGATGGAAGGAGAGATGATCCTGGGAATATCGGATCTCCTCCTGGGGGGTCAGGATGTGGTTGGCCCCGGTTGTAGTACATTGGACCATGCTATATGGGGGGTTGTTCTGTCTTCCTCTGGATCTACAGTGGGTGCGGGTTCTGTAGATGGAGGTCTTCTAATTATTTGTCTATTGGTTAAACATGTCTTTTATTGATTACCAGTAGGGGCGTCACCCTGAAATATTTCCCCCATGTGTATTCTTTCTTTGTAACAATATAAAAAGTTATAAATCCGGGTTCGCCTATGGGTTTTATTTGGTGTGTCGGACGGGTAGCGGCAGGGGTGGAGCGGCTATTCGGGATCCCGCATCTCGCTTGGTGGTAAATATACAGACAATATATTCCAGCACAAACCAACCCCCCCCCCCCCCCCCATACAACCCTTCTGCGAGCAGGAGAAAACATCCACCTCTTCTATGGTTCCTATGCCTATGGCACTTCCACGGCGTCCATGCCGGCTGGGCGTTTTCCCTGGCACAAGCAACGACTAGTGGGCAGGAAGGAGTGTGGCACAGAGACACAGAGAGGAGATGAAATGCGGGCAGAAAAGGGTTAATGGAGTGGAAGAATGGAGCGTTAGTAAAGGAGACAGAACCGGATGATGAAACGAAAAGGAACCGGACAGGAGAGAGAGACGGGGAGAGAAAAAGAGAGAAAACCAGTCATGCACAGAATGGACTGTCTGTCGTCAGAAATGGTTAATCACTGTGCCAGATATTGTATGGTGGGAGCTTATGGTTGTGATGGCAGACTAACCCTGGATTATGGTGTGTATGCCAGGGCCACCATGGGCTAGGAACACCTCCCTCCATGGGCTGGGAACACCTCCCTCCATGGGCTGGGAACACCTCCCTCCATGGGCTGGGAACACCTTCCTCCATGGGCTGGGAACACCTTCCTCCATGGGCTGGGAACACCTTCCTCCATGGGCTGGGAACACCTTCCTCCATGGGCTGGGAACACCTTCCTCCATGGGCTGGGAACACCTCCCTCCATGGGCTGGGAACACCTTCCTCCATGGGCTGGGAACACCTTCCTCCATGGGCTGGGAACACCTTCCTCCATGGGCTGGGAACACCTCCCTCCATGGGCTGGGAACACCTCCCTCCATGGGCTGGGAACACCTTCCTCCATGGGCCGGGAACACCTCCCTCCATGGGCCGGGAACACCTCCCTCCATGGGTCGGGAACACCTCCCTCCATGGGCCGGGAACACCTCCCTCCATGGGCCGGGAACACCTCCCTCCATGGGCCGGGAACACCTTCCTCCATGGGCCGGGAACACCTTCCTCCATGGGCCGGGAACACCTTCCTCCATGGGCCGGGAACACCTTCCTCCATGGGCCGGGAACACCTCCCTCCATGGGCCGGGAACACCTCCCTCCATGGGCCGGGAACACCTCCCTCCATGGGCCGGGAACACCTCCCTCCATGGGCCGGGAACACCTTCCTCCATGGGCCGGGAACACCTCCCTCCATGGGCCGGGAACACCTCCCTCCATGGGCAGGGAACACCTCCCTCCATGGGCCGGGAACACCTCCCTCCATGGGCCGGGAACACCTCCCTCCATGGGCCGGGAACACCTCCCTCCATGGGTCGGGAACACCTCCCTCCATGGGCCGGGAACACCTCCCTCCATGGGCCGGGAACACCTTCCTCCATGGGCCGGGAACACCTTCCTCCATGGGCCGGGAACACCTTCCTCCATGGGCCGGGAACACCTTCCTCCATGGGCCGGGAACACCTCCCTCCATGGGCCGGGAACACCTCCCTCCATGGGCCGGGAACACCTCCCTCCATGGGCCGGGAACACCTCCCTCCATGGGCCGGGAACACCTCCCTCCATGGGCCGGGAACACCTCCCTCCATGGGCCGGGAACACCTCCCTCCATGGGCCGGGAACACCTCCCTCCATGGGTCGGGAACACCTCCCTCCATGGGCTGGGAACACCTTCCTCCATGGGCTGGGAACACCTCCCTCCATGGGCTAGGAACACCTCCCTCCATGGGCTGGGAACACCTTCCCGCTGAAAACACCTCCCTCCATGGGCTGGGAACACTCTCCCTCTGAGAACACCTCCCTTCATGGGCTGGGGTCTCCTCCCTGATGGGAACACCTCCCTCCGAGGGCTGGGAACACCAACCTGATGGAAGCACCTTCTTCCATGGGCTGGGAACACCTTTCTGCTGGGAAGACTTCTTATCTGGTTACATTTACCCCATGCACTGGCAATGCCTCCCACACTGCATAGGAATACTTTATTTCATTGGCCTCAAACACCTCTGGACTGGGAAAACCTCCCTCTATTGGCTGGAAACACCTTTTGACAGAACTAGGAACTCCTTTCTCCATGGGCTGGGAACACCTCCCATCTGAGAACACCTACCACCATGGGCTGAATACATCCTCCATCGAGGAACACCTCCTTATATCGACTGGGAACACCTTCCTTCATGGGCCTGGAACACCTCCCTCTATGGGCTGGAGATGCCTCCTTCCATGAGCTTGGAGCACCTTATTCCATAGGCTAGGAGCATCTCCCTCCATGAGCTGGGAACATCTCCCACATGGACTGGAAACACCTCCCTTTATGTGCTGGGATATACCTCCCACCATGAGCTAGAGACACCATGCACTGCAGCCTGGAAATAGCTCCATTCATGGACTGGAAACCCATCCCCCCATGAGCTAGGAACACCATCCACTATGAGTTGGAAACACCTCCTTCCATGGGTTGGGAACACCTCCCTCCATGGGTTGGGAACACCTCCCACATGGACTGGAAACATCTCCCTTTATGTGCTGGGATATACCTCCAACCATGAGCTAGAGACACCATGCACTGCAGCCTGGAAATAGCTCCATTCATGGACTGGAAACCCATCCCCCCATGAGCTAGGAACACCATCCACTATGAGTTGGAAACACCTCCTTCCATGGGTTGGGAACACCTCCCTCCATGGGTTGGGAACACCTCCCTCCATGGGTTGGGAACACCTCCCTCCATGGGTTGGGAACACCTTCCTGCAGGGAACACCTCCCTCCATGGGCTGGGAACGCCTCCCTCCATGGGCTGGGAACGCCTCCCTCCATGGGTTGGGAACACCTTCCTGCAGGGAACAACTCCCTCCATGGGCTGGAAACACTTCTTATTTGGGAACATTTACCCATGCAATGCACACTAGGAATACCTTCTTCCATTGGCTTCCATCACCTCTAGACTGGGAAAACCTCCCTCTATTGGCTGAAAACACCTTCCTCCATGGGCTGGGGACACCCTCCATGGAGGAACACCTCCCTATATGGACTGGGAACACCACCCATCTGGGAACACCTTCCTTCATGGGTCGGGAACAGTTTCTTCTTTGGAAACACCTCCCTCTATGGGCAAGGAATGCCTCCCTCCATGAGCTTGGAGCACCTTATTCTATGGGCTAGGAGCATCTCCCTCCATGAGCTGGGATTATCTCCCACCTGAACTGGAAACACCTTCCTTTATGTGCTGGGATATACCTCCCACCATGAGCTAGGGACACCTCCTTCCATGAGCTAGGGACCCCTCCCACCACGAGCTAGGGACACCTCCTTCCATGAGCTAGGGACACCTCCTTCCACGAGCTAGGGACACCTCCTTCCATGAGCTAGGGACACCTCCCACCACGAGCTAGGGACACCTTCTTCCACGAGCTTGGGACACCTCCTTCCACGAGCTAGGGACACCTCCTTCCACGAGCTAGGGACACCTCCTTCCATGAGCTAGAGACACCATCCACTGCAGCCTGGAAATAGCTCCATTCATGGACTGGAAACCCATCCCTCCATGAGCTAGGAACACCATCTACCCATGGGTTGGAAACTCCTCCCTCCATGGACTGGGAAAGCCTCCCTCCATGGGCTGGGAAAGCCTCCCTCCATGGTTTGGGAACGCCTCAATGAAGGCCTATCAGCTACTAGAGGTGAGGAATGGATGACTGAAGATCTCCAATTCATTGTTCTAGGCCAGGGATCTTCAAACTATGGCCCTCCAGTTGTTCAAGAACTACAATTCCCATCATGCCTAGTCATGTCATGTGTAGTCCTGTAACAGCTGGTGGGCTGTCGTTTGAGGTTCCCTGTTCTAGGACCTCTACATAATACTGGAATCTGCAGCATCCCAGGAGAGCAGCCTAGTGATTGGCCGGCCTGCAGGAAATCTGTCAGACTCTGCGATATTGGATCTGAATGGCTCCACACCGTCCAACTCCAGCGAAAACTGATTTAATTTTGGATGGAGTGGGGGAGGGTTATAGAGCGTCAGTCAGAGAGATTCCCCCAGGAAGTCTCTTGAATGGGGTCACCAAGACAAAACCACTATTGGTGGAAAGTTGGAGGACGGGATCTTTGTGTCTTGTCCTCGTACACCCTCCAATCCCATCTACAGGAGACCCCCGCACACCCTCCGATCCCATCTACGGGAGACCCCGTAACCCTCCGATCCCATCTACAGGAGACCTCGTACACCCTCCGATCCCATCTACGGGAGACCCCATACACCCTCCGATCCCATCTACAGGAGACCTCGTACACCCTCCGATCCCATCTACGGGAGACCCCATACACCCTCCGATCCCATCTACAGGAGACCTCGTACACCCTCCGATCCCATCTACGGGAGACCCCCGTACACCCTCCGATTCCAGCTACGGGAGACCTCCGTACACCCTCCGATCCCATCTACAGGAGACCCCTGTACACCCTCCGATCCCATCTACGGGGGAGACCCCCATACACCCTCCGATCCCATCTACGGGAGACCCCCATACACCCTCCAATCCCATCCACAGGAGACCCCGTACACCCTCCGATCCCATCTACAGGAGACCTCGTACACCCTCCGATCCCATCTACGGGAGACCTCGTACACCCTCCGATCCCATCTATGGGAGACCTCGTACACCCTCCGATCCCATCTACGGGAGACCCCCGTACACCCTCCGATCCCATCTACGGGAGACCCCCGTACACCCTCCGATCCCATCTACGGGAGACCTCGTACACCCTCCGATCCCATCTACGGGAGACCTCCGTTATACTGAACACTCACTATTCCCGGAGGTTTGGGCATCTCAGGGTTGTTGTGTCCGAAGCTGCCGCTGTGACTGGTGGAGACGGTGTGCTGCTTCTTATTGCTGAGCCCCATGGCGTCCATTGATTGGCTGCGGCTCCTGATGACACGCTGCAGGAGGAAAACCGAGGGAAAAGGAGAGATAAATATTCCAGAGGACCAGTATTGGTCACCACTGAAAGAGATAAAGTGTTATAACTGCTCCCTACTCTGCATTATCACTGCTCCCTACTCTGCATTATCACTGCTCCCTACTCTGCATTATCACTGCTCCCTACTCTGCATTCCTGCATTATCACTGCTCCCTACTCTGCATTATCACTGCTCCCTACTCTGCATTATCACTGCTCCCTACTCTGCATTATCACTGCTCCCTACTCTGCATTATCACTGCTCCCTACTCTGTATTCTTATATTATTGTCGTTAGCTGTTCTGCTCTATATAAGAAGACTTCGGTCACCTGTGAGATGATGACAGTTGAAGAGATAACTGACAACTCTCATTACATTTCTGCTTCAGCTTTATCAGGCTGTAAGCTCTTCAGACAAGCAGCACCCCTATAGAACTTTATACACTCCCCCTATAGAACTTTATTTATACACTCCCCCTATAGAACTTTATACACTCCCCCTATAGAACTTTATACACTCCCCCTATAGAACTTTATACACTCCCCCTATAGAACTTTATTTATACACTGCCCCTATAGAACTTTATACACTCCCCCTATAGAACTTTCTTTATACACTCCCCCCTATAGAACTTTATACACTCCCCCTATAGAACTTTATACACCCCAGGGAAGTAACTACAGGGGTTGCAATTGCAACCGGGCCCCATGCTCCAGGGGGCCTGAGCGGCTCCCCTGTACACCTGGATAGGAGGGGCGGCGGGGGCAGCATGTAGAGAAATCACTGTCCTCCTTTTTCCTCCTGTAGCTGCAGGAGGAAAATGGAGGAGATTGGTTCTTCTGTATGCTGCCCCCGCCACTCCTCCTATCCAGTTCACTTGTGTTCTGCTGTCTCTGGGCCCCTGTGTGCTCCCCTGCCCCCCATCCCCACTGTACTCCCTCCCCTCTCCTGCGGGCTGCTGCAGGGGATGTGTCCCAATAGAGAACCAGGAAGGGGTCAGTAAATATGTAATTTACCAGCGCCTTCCTTTTCTGAATGGACAGAGTCATAGTCAGTGACATTGGAAAAAAAATAAATTAAAATGATAAAAAAAGAATACAATTAAAATACTAAAAAAATAAAACTACTGACACCAGTGGGTGAACTTCCAGGATCGCAAAGGTAAAACTTGCGACCGGGCCCTGGCATTCCACCACCGTGGGGAGGTCCCAAGATGGCAGGAAGGGGGCCCCCTGCAGAACTTGTGAAAGGGTCCCGCTGCGGGACTGTAATAAAGGGCCCCGCAACGAGAGTAAAGGGCCCCAGGATCAGTGGGAAGAGCCTCAGGCTTGAAGGGAAAGGCCCCGGCCAGGGGTCCGAGGGGCCCTTCATGGTTTCTTGCTCCGGGGCCCTAAAGGTTCTAGTTACGCCTCTGATACACCCCCTATAGAACTTTCTTTATACACTCCCCTTATAGAACATTATTTATACACTCCTCCTATAGAACTTTATTTATACTCTCTGTACACTGACAGAATACACCGTCTACCGCCTTTCTATCAAAGGACAATCGTATCTCTGCAGTACCGTCCTTCCACCACCAGGTGTCAGTATATGCCAGCGTAAGAGAAGGCAGCAGATGGAGGATCTCTGCTCAGCTGTAATACAGAGCCAGGAAAAAGTATTCACACCCCCTAAAATTTCCCACATTTTCTCATGTTACACCCAAAAATGTAAATGTATTTTATTGGGATTTTATGTGATAGACCGACACAAAGCGGCCATAATTGTGAAGTGGAAGGAAAATGATAAATGATACAAATAAATCTGTGAAAAGTGTGGCTGCATTTGTATTCACCCCCCTTTACTCTGATACCCCGAACTATAATCTAGAGCTAGGATCTCCAAACTACGGCCCTCCGGCTGTTCAGGAACTACAATGCCTCATGGGAGGTGTAGTTCTGCAACAGCTGGAGGGCCGTAGTTTGAGGATCCCTGATCTTTTGGAACCAATTGCCTTCAGGAGTCACCTAATTAGTAAATAGAGTCCACCTGTGTGTAATGTAATCTCAGTATAAATACAGCTGTTCTGTGAAGCCCTCAGAGGTTTGTTAGAGAACATTAGTGAACAATCAGCATCATGAAGGCCAAGGAACACAGCAGACAGGTCAGGGATAAAGTTGTGGAGAAGTGTAAAGCAGGGTTAGGTTATAAAAAATCTCCCAAGCTTTGACCATCTCACGGAGCGCTGATCAATCCATCATGGGAGAATGGGAAGAGTATGGCACAACTGCAACCCTACCAAGACATGGCCGTCCACCTAAACTGACCGGCCGGGCCCCTACCAAGACATGGCCGTCCACCTAAACTGACCGGCCGGGCCCCTACCAAGACATGGCCATCCACCTAAACTGACCGGCCAGGCCCCTACCAAGACATGGCTGTCCACCTAAACTGACCGGCCGGACCCCTACCAAGACATGGCCGTCCACCTAAACTGACCGGCCAGGCCCCTACCAAGACATGGTCGTCCACCTAAACTGACCGGCCGGACCCCTACCAAGACATGGCCGTCCACCTAAACTGACCGGCCGGGCAAGGAGAGCATTCATCAGAGAAGCAGCCAAGAGGCCCATGGGAACTCTGGAGGAGCTGCAGAGATCCACAGCTCAGGTGGGAGAATCTGTCCACAGGACAACTATTAGTCCTGCGCTCCACAAATCTGCCCTTTATGGAAGAGTGAGAAGAAGAAAGCCATTGGTGGAAGAAAGCCATAAGAAGTCCCCATTGCAGTTTGGGAGAAGCCATGTGGGGGACACAGCAAACATGTGGGGGGAGGAGCTCTGCTCAGAGGAGACCAAAATTCTACCAAAACGCTATGTGTGGGGGGAAAACTAACACTGCTCATCCCCCTGAACACACCATCCACACTGTGAAACATGGCGGTGGCAGCATCATGGTGTGGGGATGCTTTTCTTCAGCAGGGACAGGGAAGCTGGTCAGAGTTGATGGGAAGATGGATGGAGCCAAATACAGGACAATCTTAGAAGAAAAGACTTGAGACTGGGGGGGGGGTTCACCTTCCAGCAGGACAACGACCCGAAACATCCAGCCAGAGCTACAATGGAATGGTTTCATGTGTTAGAATGGCCCAGTCACAGTCCAGACCTAAATCACATTGAGAATCTGTGGCAAGACTTGAAAATTGCTGTTCACAGACGCTCTCCATCCAATCTGACAGAGATGAGATATTCTGCAAAGAAGAATGGGCAGAAATGTCCTCTCTAGATGTGCAAAGCTGGTAGAGACATCCCCAAAAAGACTTGCAGCTGTAATTGCAGGGAAAGGCGCTTCTACAAAGTATTGACTCCGGGGGGTGAATACAAATGCAGCCACACTTTTCACAGATTTATTTGTATCATTTATCATTTTCCTTCCACTTCACAATTATGGCCACTTTGTGTCGTTTTATCACAGAAAATGCCAATAAAACACATTTACGGTTTTGGGTGTAACATAAGAAAATGTGGGAGATTTCAGGAGGGGGTGAATACTTTTACAAGGCACTGTAGATAGACTGAACTTAATACAGTCTGCATCTTCAAATTCACCCAACCATAGACGCTGCCTGAGGATCGAACCAGACCGCACTGCCTAATACACAGAGAGCCACTAGAGGGCGACACTGACTGCCCTCATCCCAGCTCCTGTACTGACCGCACTGCCTAATACACAGAGAGCCACTAGAGGGCGACACTGACTGCCCTCATCCCAGCTCCTGTACTGACTGCACTACCTAATACACAGAGAGCCACTAGAGGGCGACACTGACTGCCCTCATCCCAGCTCCTGTACTGACTGCACTACCTAATACACAGAGAGCCACTAGAGGGCGACACTGACTGTCCTCATCTCAGCTCCTGTACTGACTGCACTACCTAATACACAGAGAGCCACTAGAGGGCGACACTGACTGTCCCTTATCTCAGCTCCTGTACTGACTGCACTGCCTAATACACAGAGAGCCACTAGAGGGCGACACTGACTGCCCTCATCCCAGCTCCTGTACTGACTGCACTGCCTAATACACAGAGAGCCACTAGAGGGCGACACTGACTGCCCTCATCCCAGCTCCTGTACTGACCGCACTGCCTAATACACAGAGAGCCACTAGAGGGCGACACTGACTGCCCTCATCCCAGCTCCTGTACTGACTGCACTACCTAATACACAGAGAGCCACTAGAGGGCGACACTGACTGTCCTCATCTCAGCTCCTGTACTGACTGCACTACCTAATACACAGAGAGCCACTAGAGGGCGACACTGACTGCCCTCATCCCAGCTCCTGTACTGACTGCACTACCTAATACACAGAGAGCCACTAGAGGGCGACACTGACTGTCCCTTATCTCAGCTCCTGTACTGACTGCACTGCCTAATACACAGAGAGCCACTAGAGGGCGACACTGACTGCCCTCATCCCAGCTCCTGTACTGACTGCACTGCCTAATACACAGAGAGCCACTAGAGGGCGACACTGACTGCCCTCATCCCAGCTCCTGTACTGACTGCACTGCCTAATACACAGAGAGCCACTAGAGGACAACACTGACTGCCCTCATCTCAGCTCCTGTACTGACTGCACTGCCTAATACACAGAGAGCCACTAGAGGGCGACACTGACTGCCCTCATCTCAGCTCCTGTACTGACTGCACTGCCTAATACACAGAGAGCCACTAGAGGGCGACACTGACTGCCCTCATCTCAGCTCCTGTACTGACTGCACTGTCTAATACACAGAGAGCCACTAGAGGGCGACACTGACTGTCCCTTATCTCAGCTCCTGTACTGACTGCACTGTCTAATACACAGAGAGCCACTAGAGGGCGACACTGACTGTCCCTTATCTCAGCTCCTGTACTGACTGCACTGTCTAATACACAGAGAGCCACTAGAGGGCGACACTGACTGTCCCTTATCTCAGCTCCTGTACTGACTGCACTGCCTAATACACAGAGAGCCACTAGAGGGCGACACTGACTGCCCTCATCCCAGCTCCTGTACTGACTGCCCTGCCTAATACACAGAGAGCCACTAGAGGGCGACACTGACTGTCCTCATCTCAGCTCCTGTACTGACTGCACTGCCTAATACACAGAGAGCCACTAGAGGGCGACACTGACTGTCCTCATCTCAGCTCCTGTACTGACTGCACTGCCTAATACACAGAGAGCCACTAGAGGGCGACACTGACTGTCCTCATCTCAGCTCCTGTACTGACTGCACTGCCTAATACACAGAGAGCCACTAGAGGGCGACACTGACTGTCCCTTATCTCAGCTCCTGTACTGACTGCACTGCCTAATACACAGAGAGACACTAGAGGGCGACACTGACTGCCCTCATCCCAGCTCCTGTACTGACTGCACTGCCTAATACACAGAGAGCCACTAGAGGATGACACTGACTGCCCTCATCTCAGCTCCTGTACTGACTGCACTACCTAATACACAGAGAGACACTAGAGGGCGACATTGACTGCCCTCATCTCAGCTCCTGTACTGACTGCACTGCCTAATACACAGAGAGCCACTAGAGGGCGACACTGACTGTCCCTTATCTCAGCTCCTGTACTGACTGCACTGCCTAATACACAGAGAGCCACTAGAGGGCGTACCTTATGAACAGGGCATTCCAGATTCTCACCTTAAAGGACTCGAAGAATCCGCCTCCTCCTCCGCCTCCGTTCTCTATCTTGTCGTCGTCCCCGCACAGGCCCATCATGGATTGGCTGTTGATGTGAAGCTCCTCGTAGAGAGTCTCCAGCAGTGCTACCCGCGTGCGTTCCTAACATGAGAAGAATGAGAAGGTGACACCAGCAACCCCATCCCATCCCACCATGAATGGCAGAGCTATTAGAGAGCGAGCAACTGCAGCCAACACCAAGGGAACCAACCGGAGTTCCCACAGGGGGTCTAACCCTGCAAGTCTTCCCCATTGAGAGGTCAGGTTCTCCTCGGGGGCGGGACTACTTCTCACCTCCAGCTTGGCAAACTTCTCGGCTTTATAACAGGCATACTCCGCATTGATGAGCTTCGTCAGGAGGAATTCCTGGAACTCCGACCCCTGAGTGAGGGAAGAGAAGAGCAGTGAGAGGTGAGGGAAGGATTCTCCGAGGTCCGAGCGTTCAGCACCAACAGTCCGATGGCTCAGACCCAGAAACTCAAGGAGACAACAGTTATTTTTAGCAGCAGAGGGGCAGCTGTCTGCCTCTGGTCACATGACCCTGGGTCTTACCTTCCGGAAAAGCGCTGGCTCGGGGAGGGGTGGACCGAAGAAAGGCACGTCGTCCCGAGCCGTCACCGAGACCTGAAAGACAGCAACAGCACCAGTCAGACCCCCAGTACACGGAGTGATTACACCGAGCGCCGGCGGGGATCACTCAGCCGCTATGAGTGGTAATGGGGGCAGACAGGGGTGTGACCCGCCACTGACTTCCCATCACCACCGATTAGTGTCAGCCGGTCACCGGAGAACCTACTGAGCCGCAGATTTACCCAAATTGGATTTCACAGCAAAGACTTCTCTAGGATTAGACTCCCATTTCACCATGCGGCATTATTTACCAACAAAGTCATGTGATGGCCGTCACAGCGCCCACACGGCCATCACATGACCTTGTTTGTTGGGGTTCAGGAGAGGTGGGAGGAGCTTCCTGTGTGAGAGATGAAACGTACAATTTAGCTGCGGCCGTTCCCATTATCACAATGGATATCACACATGTTAGTGCGTTGCAGTGCCATTCACTTGGCAGCCCCAGCGCACGCGTTTTGCCTCCCACCACACGCCCAGTAATGCACTGCCCTGTGTTGTGGCCAGCGATTGCAGCCCTCACATTAATATGTTGTCAGATCTGGTCTGCTTGTTGGGTCTAGTGAGTTGGGGGGGGGGGGGGGGTGGTACCTTGTACACAGTGTTGGCGGTGCCGGGCTCCACGACTTGCACCACGATGTAGGCATGCAGGAAGTTGGAGGCGATCATGTCGGGGACGAAGGGCGTGTTCTCGTCCTGGAAGACTATGGCTACGATGTCATTCCCGATGTGTCGCTTCCTCTGCAGCTGAACAGGAAGGAAGAGATGAGGCGGGGGGGGACAACACACACACAGGGGGACATGTGGGGTACAGGAAGTGTGCTACCTGCTGGGCGTCCCCCTCCGTGTATGGCAGCTTGGTGGACACGTGGAACATGATCTCCTTCCCCCGGAAGTTGCAGTAGATGGATTCTGTTCCCGTCTGTCCATGGGCGACATCCAAACCACCCCGGAAACTGCAATGTAAATACAATATGGGGGGGTCATCTGGAGTCCACCCAAAAGTCACATCTCCCCATAGCTTCAACTCTATTCCTGTCCACCTTTGTGCGTCCCACCTCAATAATATAATGGGCATAGCGGATCCCACCAATAGACTCTCAAAGAAATAGTGACTGTCAGGTGCTTTACCTCTCCAGCAAAGGATCACTTTAGCCGGAGTGACCCTTCGGGCATCTATGGGTCTTCCAACTCTTCTTGTATAGCCATTAACAACGATTCACCATGTTTGTTACACACAGACAGTAAGAACCCAGAGCTAACCTGAGCTGAATTTCCCATTAAGGGTGAATGACCAATCATCTAATCTCTGAGTCTAGGGTGTCAGTGTTGGTCAGTTATCTCCAGGTTGGTCCCCTCTGGCTCACCCCTTAAAGTCCTGCAGGAGAACCCGCTCCCCCAGCAGCTCCAGGAACTCCGTAAAGGCCGGACTCTCATCAATGGTGCTGAATAGTTCCTCTTCTGTCGTCTAAAAGACAAAGGGGTTCCAAAACGTCAGAGGAATACCAAAGAGTACCAACAGCAAACCCTGACAACTGACATCCAAACTCACCAACACTCATCCCAAACATCCATCACCACCAACCCCCGTCCCAAACATTCATCGCCACCATCCCCCGTCCCAAACATTCATCGACACCAACCCCCGTCCCAAACATTCATCGCCACCAACACCCATCACCACCAACACTCATCCAAAACACCCATCACCACCAACACTCATCCAAAACACCCATCACCACCAACACTCATCCAAAACACCCATCACTACCAACACTCATCCAAAACATCCATCACCACCAACACTCATCCAAAACACCCATCACCACCAACACTCATCCAAAACACCCATCACTACCAACACTCATCCAAAACATCCATCACCACCAACACTCATCCAAAACACCCATCACCACCAACACTCATCCAAAACATCCATCACCACCAACACTCATCCAAAACACCCATCACCACCAACACTCATCCAAAACACCCATCACCACCAACACTCATCCAAAACACCCATCACCACCAACACTCATCCCAAACATCCATCACCACCAACACTCATCCCAAACATCCATCACCACCAACACTCATCCAAAACACCCATCACCACCAACACTCATCCCAACACCTATCAACCATCACAAAAACCCATCACCACCGACACCCATCCCAAACATCCATCCTCAACACCCATCACCACCAACACTCATCCCCAACACCCATCCAAAACATCCATCACTATCAACACCCACCCAAAACACCCATCACCACCAACACCTATCCCCAACACCCATCCAAAACATCCATCACTATCACCACCCACCCAAAACATCCATCACCACCAACACTCATCCCAACACCCATTACCACCAAAACCCATCACAAAAACCCATCACCACTGACACCCATCCCCAACATCCATCCTCAACACTTATCGCCACCATCACCCATCCCAAACATTTATCACCGCCAACACCCATCACTGCCAACACTCATCCCAAACATCCATCACCACCAACACTCATCCCAAACATCCATCACCACCAACACTAATCCAAAACATCCATCACCACCAACACTCATCCCAAACATCCATCACCACCAACACTCATCCAAAACATCCATCACCACCAACACTCATCCAAAACATCCATCACCACCAACACTCATCCCAAACATCCATCACCACCGACACTCATCCCAAACATCCATCACCACCAACACTCATCCCAAACATCCATCACCACCAACACTAATCCAAAACATCCATCACCACCAACACTCATCCCAAACATCCATCACCACCAACACTCATCCAAAACATCCATCACCACCAACACTCATCCCAAACATCCATCACCACCGACACTCATCCCAAACATCCATCACCACCAACACTCATCCAAAACATCCATCACCACCAACACTCATCCCAAACATCCATCACCACCAACACTCATCCCAAACATCCATCACCACCAACACTCATCCCAAACATCCATCACCACCAACACTCATCCCAAACATCCATCACCACCAACACTCATCCAAAACATCCATCACCACCAACACTCATCCCAAACATCCATCACCACCGACACTCATCCCAAACACCCATCACCACCGACACTAATATAAAACATCCATCACCACCAACACTCATCCCAAACATCCATCACCACCAACACTCATCCAAAACATCCATCACCACCAACACTCATCCAAAACATCCATCACCACCGACACCCATCCCAAACATCCATCACCACCAACCCCCGTCCCAAACATTCATCGCCACCATCCTCCGTCCCAAACATTCATCGCCACCATCCCCCGTCCCAAACATTCATCGACACCAACCCCCGTCCCAAACATTCATCGCCACCAACACCCATCACCACCAACACTCATCCAAAACACCCATCACCACCAACCCCCGTCCCAAACATTCATCGCCACCATCCCCCGTCCTAAACATTCATCGACACCATCCCCCGTCCCAAACATTCATCTACACCAACCCCCGTCCCAAACACCCATCACCACCAACACTCATCCAAAACACCCATCACCACCAACACTCATCCCAAACATCCATCACCACCAACCCCCGTCCCAAACATTCATCGCCACCATCCCCCGTCCCAAACATTCATCGACACCAACCCCCGTTCCAAACATTCATCGCCACCAACACCCATCACCACCAACACTCATCCAAAACACCCATCACCACCAACACTCATCCAAAACACCCATCACCACCAACACTCATCCCAACACCTATCAACCATCACAAAAACCCATCACCACCGACACCCATCCCAAACATCCATCCTCAACACCCATCACCACCAACACCTATCCCCAACACCCATCCAAAACATCCATCACTATCAACACCCACCCAAAACATCCATCACCACCAACACCTATCCCCAACACCCATCCAAAACATCCATCACTATCACCACCCACCCAAAACATCCATCACCACCAACACTCATCCCAACACCCATTACCACCAAAACCCATCACAAAAACCCATCACCACTGACACCCATCCCCAACATCCATCCTCAACACTTATCGCCACCATCACCCATCCCAAACATTTATCACCGCCAACACCCATCACTGCCAACACTCATCCCAAACATCCATCACCACCAACACTCATCCCAAACATCCATCACCACCAACACTAATCCAAAACATCCATCACCACCAACACTCATCCCAAACATCCATCACCACCAACACTCATCCAAAACATCCATCACCACCGACACCCATCCCAAACATCCATCACCACCGACACCCATCCAAAACATCCATCACTACCAACACTCATCCCAACACCTATCAACCATCACAAAAACCCATCACCAAAAACAACCATCACCACCGACACCCATCCAAAACATCCATCCTCCACACCCGTCACCACCAACACTTATCCCCAACACCCATCAAAAACATCCATCACTATCAACACCCACCCGAAACATTCATCACCACCAACACTCATCCCCAACACCCGTCACCACCAACACTCATCCAAAACATCCATCACCACCAACACCCATCCAAAACATCCATCACTACCAACACTCATCACCATCAACACCTATCACCACCGACACCCATCCCAAACATCCATCCTGAACACCCATCCCCAAAATCTATCCTCAACACCTGTCACCATCAACACTCATTCTAAAAATCCATCACCACCACCATCTACCACCACCAACAAACATCTATCACCATCAACACGCATCACTAACACCTATCATTACCAGCATCTACCTCCACCAACATCCATCCATTCATCCACCCAACATCACCCATTACCAACATCTATCATCACCAACATTCATCCCTGACACCCATCACCACCATCACCCAGCTAATGATCCCTGGGACTCTTAAACTTACAAATGAGGACCAGTCCTGGGTGGGTGATGGGACTTTCAGTGATTCCTAGTCAACAAACAATGTGCAGTCCCTCCATCACCATCACAAAAATGGTCCAAAAGTGGACTGAAAATATGGATTGTTCAGACACCTAAAACCACTACAGACAGTCCGATGACCCCTCTAAGGGGGGGTAAACCTCGACCTTCCCCATAATCCCCCGCTACGGTGACCATAACAGTGCCGACACATTATATCACAGACCTCAAATTCCTGACTGCCCCCCCCTCCCCCCCCAAACCTCAATCAGCCGACCTGAAAATAACCATCCAATCACACTCCTGACCTGTCCCGGTTTCTGGTAGACGACTCCAAATTTAAAGTTATTGCTGATGACGTGTTCATCAAATGTGACAATGAGACGTGACGCCTGCAGGGAAAAGGAAGACGAGGATTTAGGATTTGATAGAGAACCATCTGCAGGCATATGGACATCAATACACGGTACAATATCCCGTCCGTCTGATCCGACCCGTATCCCGTCCGTCTGATCCGACCCGTATCCCGTCCGTCTGATCCAACCCGTATCCCGTCCGTCTGATCCGACCCGTATCCCGTCCGTCTGATCCGACCCGTATCCCGTCCGTCTGACCCGACCCATATCCCGTCCGTCTGATCCGACCCGTATCCAGTCCGTCTGATCCGACCCGTATCCCGTCCGTCTGATCCGACCCATATCCCGTCCGTCTGATCCGACCCGTATCCCGTCCGTCTGATCCGACCCGTATCCCGTCCGTCTGATCCGACCCGTATCCCGTCCGTCTGATCCGACCCGTATCCCGTCCGTCTGATCCAACCCGTATCCCGTCCGTCTGATCCGACCCATATCCCGTCCGTCTGACCCGACCCATATCCCGTCCGTCTGACCCGACCCATATCCCGTCCGTCTGACCCGACCCATATCCCGTCCGTCTGACCCGACCCATATCCCGTCCGTCTGACCCGACCCATATCCCGTCCGTCTGACCCGACCCATATCCCGTCCGTCTGACCCGACCCATATCCCGTCCGTCTGACCCGACCCATATCCCGTCCGTCTGATCCGACCCATATCCCGTCCGTCTGATCCGACTGGTAGACTGAGGGAAGAGGAGCAGTAAAGTGCAGTCACTATTCTGTACTTGTAGCCAGGGGTTATGGGGGATCTCCTTGCTATAATTGGTTGGCCTGTCCTATGTTGTGATAGGTGGCACTACAGGGCATATTTATCAAGCAATGAATGTGTCATTCATCAAACTTTCTCTGCAGGTGAATCTTCCATGTGTATTGTATGACAGAGATTGATTCACCACCGAAGAAAGTCCCTTTCACTGTGTCATAGTGTCCTGTACGGTGAGCGGGGGGTTAACCCTCCCCCATGAATGACCCTTGTGTGTCCTGTATGGCGAGCGGGGGGTTAACCCTCGCCCCTGAATGACCCCGGGGTGTCCTGTACGGTGAGCGGGGGGTTAACCCTCTCCCATGAATGACCCCGATGTGTCCTGTACGGTGAGCGGGGGGTTAACCCTCGCCCATGAATGACCCCGGGGTGTCCTGTACGGTGAGCGGGGGGTTAACCCTCCCCCATGAATGACCCCGATGTGTCCTGTACGGTGAGCGGGGGGTTAACCCTCCCCCATGAATGACCCTTGTGTGTCCTGTATGGCGAGCAGGGGGTTAACCCTCGCCCCTGAATGACCCCGGGGTGTCCTGTATGGCGAGCGGGGGGTTAACCCTCCCCCATGAATGACCCCAGGGTGTCCTGTACGGTGAGCGGGGGGTTAACCCTCCCCCATGAATGACCCCGGGGTGTCCTGTACGGTGAGCGGGGGGTTAACCCTCCCCCATGAATGACCCAGGTGTGTCCTGTACAGTGAGCGGGGGGTTAACCCTCCCCCATGAATGACCCCGATGTGTCCTGTACGGTGAGCGGGGGGTTAACCCTCCCCCATGAATGACCCCGATGTGTCCTGTACGGTGAGCGGGGGGTTAACCCTCCCCCATGAATGACCCCGATGTGTCCTGTACGGTGAGCGGGGGGTTAACCCTCCCCCATGAATGACCCCGATGTGTTCTGTACGGTGAGCGGGGGGTTAACCCTCCCCCATGAATGACCCCGATGTGTTCTGTACGGTGAGCGGGGGGTTAACCCTCCCCCATGAATGACCCCGGGGTGTCCTGTACGGTGAGCGGGGGGTTAACCCTCCCCCATGAATGACCCCAGCGTGTCCTGTACGGTGAGCGGGGGGTTAACCCTCGCACATGAATGACCCCGGGGTGTCCTGTACGGTGAGCGGGGGGTTAACTCTCGCCCATGAATGACCCCGGGGTGTCCTGTACGGTGAGCGGGGGGTTAATCCTCGCACATGGCGTGGTGACGTCACGGAGGGGTGTGAGGCACGAGGTATGAAATGTTGATGCCTCTCCTCTCCTGTGTGTACCGTGTGATACAAAGGATGGCATTGTGTAATAGAATGGATCATGTTCATCCTGGCGCTCGGGTTACCTCGGCGTGGGCTCACCTTCGGGTAGAGGACCGGGTGAAATCGATCCACATTCACATCTTCACACACCAGCTGGGAACAAACATGGAGCCGTGTGAGAAAAAACTATGTAACCCCGCCCCCATCTGCACCAACCAATCCCTGCACAGGATCTATCTGGACCCCCCCAACCTCTGACAATTATACATTCCATCCGGGTATATCTCTGCCTGTGACCCCGTTGGGGAGGTTTGCCCTCACTTCCTGTTAGGGAGGCACCAATTTATAATGGCCGAAAATGATCAGCCAGAAATACAGTGAGAGGAAAAAGTATGTGACCCCCTGCTGGTTTTGTACGTTTCCCCGCTGAGAAAGAAATGATCAGTCTGTAATTTTATTGGTCGGTTTATTTTACCAGTGAGAGACGGAATAACAACAAAAATATCCAGAAAAACGCATTTCATAAAAGTTATAAATGGATTTGCATTTTAATGAGTGAAATAAGTATTTGACCCCTTAGTAGTTGGTGGAGAAACCCTTGTTGGCCAATCAGAGGTCAGACGTTTCTTGTAGTTGGGGTCACAGAGGTCAGAGGTCAGACGTTTCTTGTAGTTGGGGTCACAGAGGTCAGACGTTTCTTGTAGTTGGGGTCACAGAGGTCAGAGGTCACAGAGGTCAGACGTTTCTTGTAGTTGGCCCCCAGGTTTGCACACATCTCAGGAGGGATTTTCTCCTCTTTCCGGATCCTCTCCAAGTCATTAAGGTTTGGAGGCTGACGTTTGGTAACTCCAACCTTCATCTCCCTCCACATATTTTCTATGGGATGAAGGTATAGAGACTGGCTAGGCCACTCCAGGACATTAATGTGCTTCTTCTTGAGCCACTCCTTTGTTGCCTTGGCCGTGTGTTTTGGGTCGTTGTCATGCTGGAATTCCCATCCATGACCCATCTTCAGTGTTCTGGCTGAGGGAAGGAGGTTTTCACCTAAGATTTGATGGTACATGGCCCTGTCCATTGTCCCTTTGATGCGGTGAAGTTGTCCCCTTAGCAGTAAAACACCCCCAAAGCATAATGTTTCCACCTCCATGTGTGACGGTGGGGGATGGTGTTCTTGGGGTCATAGGCAGCATTCCTCCTCCTCCAATCACGGCGAGTTGAGTTGATGCCAAAGAGCTCCATTTTGGTCTCATCTGACCCCCAGTTCTCCTCTGAATCATTCAGATGTTCATTAGCAGACATCAGACGGGCTGTACCATGTGATTTCCTGAGCAGGGGGACCTTGCGGGGGCTGCAGGATTTCAGTCCTCCATGGGGTAGTGTGTTACCAATTGTTTTCTTGGTGACGATGGTCCCAGCTGAGATCATTGAGAAGATTCTCCCGTGTATTTCTGGGCTGATTCCTCACCGTTCTCCATCATCATTGATCCTCCATGAGGTGAGATCTTCCATGGAGCCCCAGACTGAGGGAGACTGACAGTTATTTTCTGTTTCTTCCAACCAACTGTTGTCACCCTCTCACCAAGCTGCTTGGCGATGGTCTTGTAGCCATTCCAGCCTTGTGTAGGTCTCCAATCTTCTCCCTGACATCCTTGGACAGCTCTTTGGTCTTGGTCATGGTGGAGAGATTGGAATCTGATTGGTTGATTCTGTGGACAGGAGTCTTCTATACAGGTAACAAGCTGAGATTAGGAGCACTCCCTATAAGAGAATCCTCCTAATCTCAGCTTGTTACCTGTATAGAAGACACCTGGGAGCCAGAAATCTGCTGATTGGTCGGGGATCAAATACTTATTTCACTCATTATAATACAAATTAATTTATAACTTTTTATGAAATGCGTTTTTCTGGATATTTTTGTTGTTATTCCGTCTCTCACTGGTAAAATAAACCGACCAATAAAATTATAGACTGATCATTTCTCTGTCAGCGGGCAAACTTATAAAACCAGCAGGGGGCACATACTTTTTCCCTCACTGTAGGGTTATCAGTGCCGATAACGGGCGAAAATTATCAGCCGGAAATCGGGTTATCGGTGCCGAAAATAAATTTATATTCATTTAAATTCATGTAATTACCACATGGTGGCACTGCTGGGCCGGATCATGTGCCTGGTATGTGATGCAACACTTCTGGGTCTGGGGGCGGGCCTGCGTGCTGCCAGCAGGCCCCTCCCACTGTGATTATACAGGATGGTACCGGGGACTCGGTCTGCTGGGACCACCCGATCCTTCCGTATAGAGACAGAACGGCGGTCTGTCAGGAGGGAAGGCAGTGATCCTGGAATAAATTCCATGTCTTCCCCTAGAAAAAACAACTCCCCCACAGTACACATAAACACCGGCTAGGCACACAGTTAACCCTTTGATCTCCCCTGATGTTAATCACATTCTCAGCCAGGGTCATCCTGCAGATGACCCCTCCCCCTTATGATTAAAGGTGGAGTTTGTGATAATTTAGGAGTGTGAGAGCTCTCAGCCCCGCCCCCGAGGATCAGACACCTCACCTTGGCCATTTGCACCACGTTGGGGAACTCGGTCAGGCAGGAGATGGGGATGACGTCGTGATACGTCTGCGATTTTGTCCTGGAGAAGGAAGAGGAGATGACATCACAATGACTAATATAGGAGGAGAATAGACAGGCTGAATGGAGGAGGGCGGGATGAGGTGGCTGAATGGAGGAGGGCGGGACAACATGGCTGAATAGAGGAGGGAGGGATGAGGTGGCTGAATGGAGGAGGGCGGGAAGACGTGGCTGAATGGAGGAGGGTGGGACATTATGGCTGAATAGAGGAGGGCGGGATGAGGTGGCTGAATGGAGGAGGGCGGGAAGACGTGGCTGAATGGAGGAGGGTGGGACAACATGGCTGAATAGAGGAGGGCGGGATGAGGTGGCTGAATGGAGGAGGGCGGGAAGACGTGGCTGAATGGAGGAGGGTGGGACAACATGGCTGAATGGAGGAGGGCGGGACGAGGTGGCTGAATGGAGGTGGGTGGGATGACGTGGCTGAATGGAGGAGGGCGGGACGAGGTCGCTGAATGGAGGAGGGTGGGATGACGTGGCTGAATGGAGGAGGGCGGGATGAGGTGGCTGAATGGAGGAGGGCGGGAAGACGTGGCTGAATGGAGGAGGGTGGGACAACATGGCTGAATGGAGGAGGGCGGGACGAGCTGGCTGAATGGAGGAGGGCGGGACGAGGTGGCTGAATGGAGGTGGGTGGGACGACGTGGCTGAATGGAGGAGGGCGGGACGAGGTGGCTGAATGGAGGTGGGTGGGACGACGTGGCTGAATGGAGGAGGGCGGGACGAGGTGGCTGAATGGAGGAGGGCGGGATGAGGTGGCTGAATGGAGGAGGATGGAATGAAGTGGCTGAATGGAGGAGGGCGGGACGAGGTGGCTGAATGGAGGTGGGTGGGATGACGTGGCTGAATGGAGGAGGGTGGGACAAGGTGGCTGAATGGAGGAGGGCGGGATGAGGTGGCTGAATGGAGGAGGATGGAATGAAGTGGCTGAATGGAGGAGGGCGGGACGAGCTGGCTGAATGGAGGTGGGTGGGATGACGTGGCTGAATGGAGGAGGGTGGGACGAGGTGGCTGAATGGAGGAGGGTGGGACGAGGTGGCTGAATGGAGGAGGGTGGAATGACCTGGCTGAAAGACACCAATGATAAGCCAGGCTAAAAGGCATGGATGGAAGCTGAACACAAGCAGTAGTCAGGAGGAGGACCCCTTTAAAGGAAACCTGCGAGGACTAAAATGTGGGAGTGGCCATTGCTGACTGAATTTAAAGGGGCAGCAGCTCCAGGTTTGTCATCCTGATCCCCAGCTTCTGCATACAAAACAGCCTTATAGACATCGCAGCCTTCACTGGCAGCATGCTTGTTTCAGATCATTACCATACAAGGTAGGGAAGTCAGGGATCTGAATGATGAACCTGTAATAAGGATCCATATATTCCTCTTCTGCTGGAATCATCCCACATGCTGAGACTTGTAGTTCCTCGGGAGTGATCAGGGCAGACTGGAAAGCTTCCATTAGAGCCTTCTCACACAGGTTCCCTTCAAGGAGGATACAGTATATGGCCAGCCAAGCCCCTCCCCCCCTCCAGCGGGGCCCCATTTGGCAGAGAGCGGCGGGCGTAGCCGGGAAGACACATTATGTAATGAGTACCGGAGCAGCAGGCGGAGGTGTTCCTGGTCTCCGATGACATCATACTTCAAGGAGAAGACGAGGTGACCCAGAGCCGAATCCACCGAGTAATAATTGAAGTGTTCCTGCAACACAAAGCCAGTGTGTGAAGACGGGGGGCCCATGGGGTGTCACCCCCAAACTAATCCGATAGAAAAGTCTACTAATGGCTGCCGGTTACATGATACAAGAGGAGGGGACCCCCCCAATATATGCAGCACAGGGGGGGGGGACCAGAGTCCCTGTATAGACTGCATATATCTCATATATACCGATCTACATATCTCTATCCTCACACATGGACCCTTCCATATCTCTATCCCCACACATAGACCCTTCCATATCTCTATCCTCACACATGGACCCTTCCATATCTCTATCCTCACACACGGACCCTTCCATATCTCTATCCTCACACATGGACCCTTCCATATCTCCATCCTCACACATGGACCCTTCCATATCTCTATCCCCACACATGGACCCTTCCATATCTCTATCCTCACACACGGACCCTTCCATATCTCTATCCTCACACATGGACCCTTCCATATCTCTATCCTCACACATGGACCCTTCCATATCTCTATCCTCACACATGGCGCCTTCCATATCTCTATCCTCACACATGGACCCTTCCATATCTCTATCCTCACACATGGACCCTTCCACATCTCTATCCCCACACATGGACCCTTCCATATCTCTATCCTCACACATGGACCCTTCCATCTCTCTATCCTCACACATGGACCCTTCCATATCTCTATCCTCACACATGGCGCCTTCCATATCTCTATCCTCACACATGGACCCTTCCACATCTCTATCCCCACACATGGACCCTTCCATATCTCTATCCTCACACATGGACCCTTCCATCTCTCTATCCTCACACATGGACCCTTCCATATCTCTATCCTCACACATGGACCCTTCCATATCTCTACCCTCACACATGGACCCTTCCATATCTCTATCCTCACACATGGACCCTTCCATAGCTCTATCCTCACACATGGACCCTTCCATCTCTCAATCCTCACACATGGCCCCTTCCATATCTCTACCCTCACACATGGACCCTTCCATATCTCTACATCCTCACACATGGACCCTTCCATATCTCTACCCTCACACATGGACCCTTCCATATCTCTATCCTCACACATGGACCCTTCCATATCTCTATCCTCACACATGGCGCCTTCCATATCTCTATCCTCACACATGGACCCTTCCATATCTCTATCCTCACACATGGACCCTTCCATATCTCTATCCTCACACATGGACCCTTCCATATCTCTACCCTCACACATGGCCCCTTCCATATGTCTATCCTCACACATGGACCCTTCCATAGCTCTATCCTCACACATGGACCCTTCCATATCTCTACCCTCACACATGGACCCTTCCATATCTCTACCCTCACACATGGACCCTTCCATCTCTCAATCCTCACACATGGCCCCTTCCATATGTCTATCCTCACACATGGACCCTTCCATATCTCTATCCTCACACATGGACCCTTCCATCTCTCTATCCTCACACATGGACCCTTCCATATCTCTATCCTCACACATTGTGCCTTCCATCTCTTTATCCTCACACATGGACCCTTCCATATCTCTATCCTCACACATTGTGCCTTCCATCTCTTTATCCTCACACATGGACCCTTCCATATCTCTATCCTCACACATGAGGCCTTCCATATCTCTATCCTCACACATGGCGCCTTCCATATCTCACACATGGCGCCTTCGATATCTCTATCCTCACACATGGACCCTTCCATATCTCTATCCTCACACATTGTGCCTTCCATCTCTTTATCCTCACACATGGAGCCTTCCTTCCATGTCTCTATCCCTACTCATGGTTCCTTCCATGTCTCTATCCCTACTCATGGTTCCTTCCATGTCTCGATCCTCACACATGGTGCCTTCCATGTCTCTATCCCTTCTCATGGTTCCTTCCATGTCTCGATCCTCACACATGGTGCCTTCCATGTCTCTATCCCTTCTCATGGTTCCTTCCATGTCTCGATCCTCACACATGGTGCCTTCCATGTTTTGATCCTCACACATGGCTTAACCACACGACATTCTGAAGTCTCATACTAAAAGCAGGGTCTGCACAGAATTCAGGCAGCAGTCACATCTAGAAGATAAGCTTCCATTGGCTCTCTGCTGTTTGTGCCACATACCCCTAGTATCACATTCCCCCGTTTCCTGGTATGCACTCACCTTCCCTAGGAAGTGTTTGCGGTACAGACGTGCCATGTGGTTACTCTCCAGCTTCACCTTCCCGCCGGGAGACTGAATGTTCTCAGGATCAGGTAACACGGAGAGATCGTGATTGGTCCCTTCGATCCAGTAACCTCCAAACTGTGGCAACAGAATAAGAGGGAAGGGCCCCTCCCGGCCCAGGACCTGCAGGGTACAAGAGACAAATCCTTTATTAACACCATATACCCATTCTTTACCTTCAATGAGAACACAACATGGGGACAAGAAATCCTAAATGTGGCAGGGAAGTCAGACTGAGGCACAGGGGGATCATGGAGGTCAGGCTGAGGCACAGGGGGACCATGGAGGTCAGACTGAGGCACAGGGGGATCATGGAGGTCAGGCTGAGGCACAGGGGGACCATGGAGGTCAGACTGAGGCACAGGGGGACCATGGAGGTCAGACTGAGGCACAGGGGGACCATGGAGGTCAGACTGAGGCACAGGGGGACCATGAAGGTCAGACTGAGGCACAGAGGGACCATGAAGGTCAGACTGAGAAAGAGGAGGGCCATAAAGTTCAGACTGAGGCACAGGGGGACCATGGAGGTCAGACCGATACACGGGGGGGGGGGGGGGCATGAAGGTCAGACTGAGGAAGAGGGGGGCCATGGAGGTCAGATTGAGACACAGGGGGACCATAAGGGTCAGACGGAGAAAAAAGGGGGGTCATAAAGTTCAGACTGAAGTACAGGGGGACTATGGAGGTCAGACTGAGGTACAGGGGGACCATAAAAGGTCAGACTGATACACGGGGGGGGGACCATGGAGGTCAGACTGAGGTAAAGGGGGGTCATGGAGGTCAGACTGAGGTAAAGGGGGGTCATGGAGGTCAGACTGAGGTAAAGGGGGGTCATGGAGGTCAGACTGGGGCACAGAGGGATCATGCAGGTTAGCTTGGGACCTGGGGGGGGGGCATGAAGGTCAGGAAATTAGAGTGTTTCTCTCCAGAAGGGTGACACAGCAACCAAAACCTGACTTTGGATCCCCCTATCCCTCTCTATCCATAAATCATGAAAAGGTTTGTGTGGAGTTCCACTTTATTGACCCCATTATCCTGGGTGAGATATTGGAGAGAGAAGACTTTGTACGGGTGGGTTGCCTCCGCTGGCCGAATCTTACCTCGTGGACACTGGGGTAGGGGATGTAGTCCTCCTCTGTCTGCAGTGGGAAGGAAAATAGTAGAAGATTAGTACAATAAAGAGGAGACAACAGTGCACCATGGCCAATGGCAGAGCTCAGTTCATACATGGGGTCCATGGCGCAGAGGGATCAGAATGGGGCATTAAATACCAGCAGGGGGCGCCGTGTCAGAAAACAAGAATATAAACAAACGATATTCACAGCAACAACCTACTGTCATCCTCATCCCACCAACACCGACTCACCTTCAGAGGTGGAGGCATTGAGTATCTCTGTTCATCCATTCTGCAACCCTGAAATGTGGAGCCAGAAAAGTTAGCAGTCACTCATTGTACACGGCTACTCAATATGTCTGTGACATAACTGGAGATTCACACATCGTGATTCAGGGTATCAGGAGGGCCAAGGACAGTCTGGGGTCCTACAGTAGGCATAGGGGGCAGAAAGAAGCACAAGGTGGTATGAAGGTCAGAATGAGACACGGGGGGGGGGGGGATTATGGAGGTCAGAAAGGGTCACGGGAGGGGCATAGGGTTTGAACAGGAGTATGGGGGGCTATCAATGTCAGAAAGGGGGATGGGGGGGCATAAGGTTTGGATAGCGGCATGGGGGTCTATGGAGGTCAGACAGGTGCATGGGGGGGGGGGCATAGGGTTTGGATAGGGGTATAGGGGGCTATGGAGGTCAGATGGGGGGCGCATTGGGTTTGGACAGGGGTATGGGGGGCTATGGAGGTTAGTCAGGAGCATGGGGGTACATGGGGTCTGGACATTGGCACAGGGATCTATTGAGGTCACACAGGGGCAGCATAGGGTTTGGACGGGGTACAGGGGGCTATGGAGGTTAGACAGGGGCAGGGGGGGGGGAATGGGGTTTGGACAGTGGCACAGGGGTCTATAAAGGTCATACAGGGCTTCCTCTATATGGGGGGGGGGGTGTGGTGAGGGGGCCCCTATGGACACAGAGGAGGTCGGACACTTACCTGCATCTTTTCAATCATTTCAAAAAGGTCAGAGTTCTGTGAGAAGAAAAGAGAAAATATCATCAATATCACCACCAATATCATCAATATTATCACCAATATCATCAATATTATCACCAATATCATCAATATTATCACCAATATCATCATCACCAATATCATCAATATTAGCAATAACTCAGAGGAGTGACAATAGACAAATAGTGATCATTGTCACCCGTACCTCCCCGAAATCTGTACAAACTAACAGATATTAGAGTGTAAGCTCCTCTGGTACAGAGACTGATGTGACTGTGGGGGAGGGGACATTAGAGTGTAAGCTCCTCTATTGGCTCGGTGATCTCTGTACAGCGCTGTGTATATGTCAGAGCTATTTATGTATCAGTGCAGTAAAAGAACGAAGCTCTGATCCGAGTCTCCCTCCATTATCTTCCTATTTTACCACAATGCTCTGTTCCTGGTGATTGGGGGGGGGGGGGGGGGGGCGGGTTAATAGAGCGGAATCATTCGGCCCATACACACAGGTTCTCCACCACCTGCACAAATATCATCCATTATTCAGCAGTGATATGCCCCCCCCTACTAGAAATTAATACCCCGCTCACTGCACCGGCTGCAATTTTAAGAGCAAAAACTATTTTCAGATGAATACAGACTGCCGATTCCCCAGACGGGGGCGCTCAGGCGTGTAACAGGAAGTACATGATGCGCAAAACTGTCTGTTATTCCTCCAGGATCTCCACAGCAAACCACGAGATCGACCCCCCCCCCCGCCACATCGCTCCATTCCCACAATCCACCGGAACCCCCCCCCACCACACCGCACCTTCCCACAATCCACCGAAGACCCCCCCACCACACCGCACCTTCCCACAATCCACCGCAGACCCCCCCACCACACCGCACCTTCCCACAATCCACCGCAGACCCCCCCACCACACCTTCCCACAATCCACCGCAGACCCCCCCCACCACACCTTCCCACAATCCACCGCAGACCCCCCCTACCACACCTTCCCACAATCCACCGCAGACCCCCCACCGCACCTTCCCACAATCCACCGCAGACCCCCCACCGCACCTTCCCACAATCCACCGCAGACCCCCCCCCACCACACCTTCCCACAATCCACCGCAGACCCCCCCCACCACACCTTCCCACAATCCACCGCAGACCCCCCCTACCACACCTTCCCACAATCTACCGCAGACCCCCCCTACCACACCTTCCCACAATCTACCGCAGACCCCCCACCGCACCTTCCCACAATCCACCGCAGACCCCCCCACCACACCTTCCCACAATCCACCGCAGACCCCCCCACCACACCGCACCTTCCCACAATCCACCGCAGACCCCCCCACCACACCGCACCTTCCCACAATCCACTGCAGACCCCCCCACCGCACCTTCCCACAATCCACCGCAGACCCCCCCACCACACCGCACCTTCCCACAATACACCGCAGACCCCCCCACCGCACCTTCCCACAATCCACCGCAGACCCCCCCACCACACCTTCCCACAATCCACCACAGACCCCCCCACCACACCTTCCCAGAATCCACCTCAGACCCCCCCACCACACCGCACCTTCCCACAATACACCGCAGACCCCCCACCACACCGCACCTTCCCACAATCCACTGCAGACCCCCCCACCACACCACACCTTCCCACAATCCACCGCAGACCCCCCACCACACCATGCCTTCCCACAATCCACTGCAGACCCCCCCACCACACCGCACCATTCCCACAATCCACTGCAGACCCCCCCACCACACCGCACCTTCCCACAATCCACTGCAGACCCCCCCACCACACCACACCTTCCCACAATCCACCGCAGACCCCCCACCACACCATGCCTTCCCACAATCCACTGCAGACCCCCCCACCACACCGCACCTTCCCACAATACACCGCAGACCCCCAACCACATCGCACCTTCCCACAATCCGCCATAGACCCTCCCCACCAAACCACCATGCCTTCACCTGATCAATCGCAGACCCCCCCCCCCCCCACTCACCACACCTTTTCACCATCCACTGCAGATCCCCCCACCACACCACGCCTTCCCACAATCCGCCATAGACCCCCCCACCACACCATCCCACAATCTGCCATAGACCCCCGCACCACACCGCGCCTTCCCACAATCTGCCATAGACCCCCGCACCACACCGCGCCTTCCCACAATCTGCCATAGACCCCCCCACCACACCTTCACCCAATCCACTGTAGACCCCCCCTCCCACCACACCTTTCCACAATTCACTGTAGACCCCTCCACCACACCGTGCCTTCCCACAATCCACCGCAGACCTCCCTCCTGACCACACTACGCCTTCCCGCAATACATCGCAGACCCCCCACCACACTGCGCCTTCCCGCAATCCACTGCAGACCCCCACCCACCAGACCGCACCTTCCCACACTCCACCGCAGTCCTCCCAACCACACTACGCCTTCCCACAATCCACCACCACCAAACCCTCCAGTATAAAATTTATAGGTCATTAAAGTGGACCGGTCATCAGACATTCTGTATATCTCCATGCTGAGTAACGTGTCAGTGTCCCCCTTTCAGGTACTGATTCCCTCTCACAGGTCAGAGATCAACTGATCTCTTCAGGACGGCACCATCTTTGTTCAGGCATCATCCATCCTCTCATGGCTTGAATCGCTACAAAGTTCAATGTACAGTCTAATCACATGGGGGGGGGGGGACTGGGGAAATGCCTTCTCTTGCCTGCAGCAGACTGATGGCATCATCTCAAGCTAGGCATAGTCACTGACTGCAGCTTTCCCGTATACTGGGACCTGTCAGGATTTATTCCTGGAGTCCTGATTGGCTGACATTGGACAGTGTGTGTCGGGGAAGAGGTTTGGAACCAGAATCCCGGCGCTGTGATCAGAACGTTTCCAGATGGGAGCGGAGGAATCCATGCGCCAGCTCAGATGTGACAGACGCCCCAGGTGGCGCGGTGACTCTGCAGAGCGCCCCGGCTGTGTCAGGACAAATGTGTCAGATTGCGCAGCGCACTGATATCAGCCGGCGCAACGTGCGAGCCGGGGGCCCGGGGAGTGACGCATCGTGTCTGCACGGCGTATGCTGAGCGCTGAGACTGGAGGCGGCTCGGCATTTCTCTGCCAGCAGCGCGCGGCGGGCTCTGCGGATCTCCCCGCTAAAGTGTGAAACCAAAAGAAGCGTCTCTGGCGATAGAGACAAATTATCCTCAGTCCAATGAGCAGCCTGACTTCCTTCTACATAAACATCATCCCGCGTGCGGGCCGGGGACGGCGCTCTGACGCACGCAGGACGCACTGATATGACTGATATATGTGACCTGCTCACGGATATAGAAATACTGGGCAACTTAGGAAACAGTGACCATAGGTCAATTAGTTTCAGTATTAATCATAGTAATAGGAAACACAAGGGTAATATAAGGACACTGAATTTCAAAAGAGCCAATTTCCCAAAACTGCGCTCTCTGCTAGAAAATATCAAATGGGATAGAACCCTGCAAACAAAGAACACGGAGGAAAAATGGGAGTGCTTCAAGAGCTTACTAAACAAAGGGATTGGCCAGTGCATTCCAAAGGGAAATACATTTAAAAGAGCAAAACTAAACCCTGGGTGGCTGAACTCCACCATAAAAATGCATATTAATACTAAGGAAAAGGCCTTCAAAAAATACAAGACTGAGGGGTCAACGGCAGCATTCAAGCATTACAAAGAGTGTAATAAGAAATGTAAAGATGAAATCAAGGCGGCTAAAATAGAACACGAGAGACATATAGCGGAGGAGAGTAAAAAGAACCCCAAGAAGTTCTTTAAGTATACAAAAAGTAAGAAAGCGAGGCCAGAACACATTGGCCCCATAAAAGACGATAAGGGAGTTTTGGTCACAGAGGACAGAGAAAAGGCGAAAGTGTTAAATAATTTCTTCTCTTCAGTCTTCACAAAAGAATTGGGGGGCTACACGAACCCAGCTTGTAATGCTAAATTAAATAATACACCTCAGGAAATACCGCCATGGCTAACAGAAGATAGACTTAGAACTAAACTAGAGAAACTTAACATAAATAAATCACCGGGACCGGATGGCTTGCACCCGAGGGTTCTTAAAGAGCTCAGCCAGGTGATTGTCAGACCATTATTCTTGATCTTTAAGGATAGTTTACAGACGGTATGGGGCCAGCTGATTTGAAAAAAGCCAACGTGGTACCAATATTTAAAAAAGGGCCGAGATATATCCCGGGTAACTATAGGCCGGTCAGCCTAACATCAGTAGTCTGCAAGATTTTGGAGGGGATGCTAAGGGACCACATACAAGACTTTGGTAATGAAAACGGTATTATTAGTAGTAATCAGCATGGATTCATGAAAAATCTTTCTTGCCAAACCAATCTATTAACCTTCTACGATGAAGTGAGCTGCCACCTAGATAAAGGCAAGCCTGTGGATGTGGTGTATCTGGATAATGGAAGGCCTGTGGATGGGGTGTATCTGGATAAAGGAAGGTCTGTGGATGTGGTGTATCTGGATTTTGCAAAGGCCTTTGACACCGTTCCCCATAAACGCTTACTGTTCAAACTAAGGAAGGTAGGTATGGACCATAAGGTGAGTACCTGGATAGAGAACTGGCTCCAGGGGAGAGTACAGAGGGTGGTGATTAATGGGGAGTACTCGGATTGGGCGGGTGTGGAAAGTGGGGTCCCCCAAGGTTCTGTCCTGGGGCCAATCCTGTTTAATTTATTCATAAATGATCTAGAGGAGGGGATATAAAGTACAATCTCAGTATTTGCGAATGCCAATATCTTCTATGCAGGATGTGGAAACCTTACAAGCGGACCTGAACAAAATAATGGGGTGGGGGGGGGGGCAACTACATGGCAGATGAGGTTTAATGATGAAAAATGTAAAGTAATGCACTTGGGGGCCAGAAACCAGAAAGCAAGCTACTCACTAGGGGGGGAACCTCTGGGTGAGTCTAGGATGGAAAAGGACCTGGGGGTACTGGTAGACAACAGGCTTGGCAGTGGCATGCAATGCCAAGCCGCTGCAAGCAAAGCCAACAGAATACTGGGATGTATAAAAAAGGGGATTCACTCCAGAAATAAAGAGATTATTCTCCCGCTCTACAAGACTCTGGTCCGGCCACATCTGGAGAATGCTGTCCAGTTCTGGGCACCGGTCCTCAAGAAGGATATGCTGGAACTGGAGAAAGTCCAGAGAAGGGCAACAAAAATAATTAGGGGAAGCACTGAACTTATTCTCTCTGGAGAAGAGACGATTGAGGGGGGGATATGATATCAATGTACAAATACTGTACTGGTGACCCTAGCATAGGGAACAAACTATTCAGAGAAAGGGAATACAATAAGACACGTGGCCACTCACTAAAACTAGAGGAAAGGCGGTTTAACCTTAAAATACGCAGGGGGTTCATAACTGTAAGAGCGGTAAGGATGTGGAATTCTCTTCCACAAGCCGTATCAGCAGGGAGCATCGATAGTTTCAAAAAACTATTAGATGGGCACCTTAAAGACTACAACATACAGGGGTATACAATGTACAACATACAGGGGTATACAATGTACAACATACAGGGGTATACAATGTACAACATAGAGGGGGTATACAATGTACGGTTAACAGCAAACACACACTCACATCATAGGTTGAACTGGATGGACTGATGTCTTTTTTCAACCTCACAAACTATGTAACTATGCGTGTGTAAAGGCAGGCATCCCAACACTTTAGACAATATAGTGTACAATGTATCCATTCAGGGGTCACAACCAAAGCCTATTTATGCCCTTCTCTGTTCATCGGTTTATCATCTGTGGGGCCTCAACACACGTCTGTGGACCAAAACATATATTCAACCTCACAACGCACCATGCCGTACGCATGTTCCCACCATTACATCCTCTAGGAGACCTCAATGACTACAGACAAAACCATGCCCCCCCCCCCCCCACTTCACAACGCACCACACCGTACGTGTACTCGCATCTGTGCATTGTGGACCTACCATCCTTGTAATCATGGGTGCCTCCACCCACGCTGTGCATTTTGTTGGCCCACGTTATGGATGGGCAGGGGCTGAATGGAAACTTTCGGGCCAGGGGGGGAAAGTACAAACCAGAGGCCTATGGTGCAGCAACTCGGCCCCCCTTTCACTCTCCCTCTTCCCTGTCTCCTCCTGACCCCAATTCCAGGCTGAAGTTCCTATACAGGTACTCTCTACTCACCGACCAAACCTGGGTTCCCAACCTGGCCAGCAGAGGGGAGCTGGGACAGCTTGTTGGGGCTGGCTGGGGGAGGAGAGTCTCTAGTGTGGCATGGAATTGGCCTCTGCTAAGACACTATCCATGCTGGGGGGGCTGCGCTTGTCTTCAACCCACACTCAGTAGGTCAGCGGTGGAGACTTTTTACTTCTCTTCACCAGGAATCTTTTAGGCATGTCTTTGTCAGAAAGAGTGCAGCCTTTTTATGGGGCAACAGAGCAGCCCAGGGGGCAATTACTCCCCTGCCCCAGTCTACCCCTGTGGGAAGGTGCACCCAAATCATGACCACTTATAGGTTTGGTCCTGTCCAAACCCCCCCCCCTCCCACCTCCCTCTAAATATGCAGAGAACGTCCAATACACCCAATTTACAGGCCACACCTCTAAATATGCGTGGACTGCCCACACATGGCCCGGAACCCCCGGATAATTACCTTTTGAGTTACAGAGCAATAATTCAGATAAGGATGAAGCTGTGATCCCGGGACATGGCCCTGAACACGGCATCGGAGGGCCAAGATATGGAACTGTCTCGGGAAATCCAGGACAGTTAGCATTGATACGTGGCGCACTGAAGGGTCAATGTTGTCTACCACTTTGACATGCACTGGGGGGCCATGAGACCCAGAAGACATGCATAGCAAGGCACAAACCAGACCAGGGGCCTCCAAACTCTCTAAACAAAGGGCAAGTTTATGGACTTTCAGACTTGTAGCCAGTGGGAGAACAAAATGTCCCAGCATAAATGGGAGTAAACGATGCCCAATCATTGGTGTCATTTAGAGAAACTGGTAGGAATTGTGCCCTTCATTGGTGTCAGTGAATAAAATAATTCCCTAAGGGCTGGAAAAGAAAAAAAAAAAGCGGGCCGCAGTTTGGAGGAGTGATGAAAGTAGTGGTGACCCCTCTAATGGAGGACTGCAGGGCCAATCACCGCCATCTTTCAAAGGCTCAGGGGGACCTACATATCAGTCGGGGGATGGGATCCATAGTGAAAGGGTTACAGCCAGATATAACTTTCGGGTATAAAATGTTTCATTCTGGATCCACATTGTAACATTGTTCAGTGGAATCCGTCATCTCCTGTGTGAAGATACATTGTAACAATAAATCTCAGCACCAGATAGAGCTCAAGTGCAATCAGCGCCAGATAGAACGATTATTATAATTATTCAGGATCTATATTATTAGTTATAAATTACGGTTATTATTTTGTTTAGATTATATTATTTGTGGTGGGGGATGGGATTCTAATTTTCCTTTTATCACTCTATTTACAGACACAGAATATTTTAGACAATTTCTATTTTGTTAAAATCTCAATAAAACTTTTTGTTGCAGAAAACAAATATAAAACAGAGGGCTCCCCAGAATGAGGGGGCCCTACTCACCGGGGACCTGCACCCCATCGATTTACAGTCCTGGGATCTGTCCACACCGGACCTGAGCTCAATGGATCCTTTCAGCTGAGGTCTGCCATCACTGGGACGCTTCTCCCAAGGACCAATCTGATTGAACTTGTTCATTTGCCAGATTTTCTCACCAGCCTTGGATCTGTTCTGCTGGGATGGAGACCCCCGGTATCTTCTCTCGCTGGGTCCATTCAGTTTGCCTCCTTTCTCTAGGGATCTGCCGAGACTGGCTCCATTCCCTAGGGACCTGTTCGTGTGGTGCGTGTTCTGCCTAAATAGGTCTATGTAAAATATTCCCTGGGATCTCTTCTCCTGGGATGGAGACCCCTGAGATCTCTTCTCCTGGGATGGAGACCCCTGAGATCTGTTCTCCTGGGATGGAGACCCCTGAGATCTCTTCTCCTGGGATGGAGACCCCTGAGATCTCTTCTCCTGGGATGGAGACCCCTGAGATCTCTTCTCCTGGGATGGAGACCCCTGAGATCTCTTCTCCTGGGATGGAGACCCCTGAGATCTCTTCTCCTGGGATGGAGACTCCTGAGATCTCTTCTCCTGAGATGGAGACCCCTCTGATCTGTTCTCCGGGGATGGAGACCCCTCTGATCTGTTCTCCGGGGATGGAGACCCCTCTGATCTGTTCTCCAGGGATGGAGACCCCTCTGATCTGTGCTCCGGGGATGGAGACCCCTCTGATCTGTTCTCCGGGGATGGAGACCCCTCTGATCTGTTCTCCGGGGATGGAGACCCCTCTGATCTGTTCTCCGGGGATGGAGACCCCTCTGATCTGTGCTCCAGGGATGGAGACCCCTCTGATCTGTGCTCCGGGGATGGAGACCCTTCTGATCTGTTCTCCGGGGATGGAGACCCCTCTGATCTGTTCTCCGGGGATGGAGACCCCTCTGATCTGTTCTCCGGGGATGAAGACCCCTCAGATCGGTTCTTCTGGGATGGAGACCCCTCTGATCTGTTCTTCTGGGATGGAGACCCCTCTGATCTGTTCTTCTGGGATGGAGACCACTCAGATCTGTTCTCCGGGGATGAAGACCCCTCAGATCGGTTCTTCCGGGATGGAGACCCCTCTGATCTGTTCTTCTGAGATGGAGACCCCTCTGATCTGTTCTTCTGGGATGGAGACCACTCAGATCTGTTCTTCTGGGATGGAGACCCCTCAGATCTGCTCTCGCAGGGTCCATTCAGTTTGCCTCCATTCCCTGGGGATCTGCTCATGTGGTACGTGTTCTGCCTGAATATGTCCATGTGAAATATTCCCTTGGGCCTGTTCTCATTGGATAGAGACCCCTGGGATCCGCTCTCACTGAGTCCATTCAGTTTGCCCCCTTTCTCCAGGGATCTGTTTAGACTGGATCCATTCCCCGGGGATTTGCTGATGTGGTAGGTGTTCTCTCTGTGGAATATTCCATGGGATCCATGGCCTGGGGATCTACTCACATGGGATGCGTTCTCTCTGAAGATATCCTTGTAGAATAATCCATGGGACCTGTTCCCGGGGGATCTGTCCTCCTGAGATCTGTTCATCTTGGCTTTCCCAGCTGATCTGGCTGGTGACTGCGCAGATCTCAATCTATGTCCTCATCATCATGTCATTTCCATGAGGACCGGGTGATTTACCGCCAATTAACGTTCCTCAGGCTGGGAATGTATAATTAAGGAGATATTTCTGTGATCTGATGAATCGGGTCAGCCAGGTGTCGGGTGAAGTCTTGCCAGGGACACGGTGTGCTGGGTTGTGCAATGTGACGAGGAGGACGAAGGACAGGATTCACCTAATCCTGGATAATGAGAGTCCCAGGACACACAATTATCTACAAATCCCCACTTTGTGAAGATAAAAGAACCCAATGACGATAAGATCGCCCACTGGAGATGTTCAGGGGCCCAGCCCTGAAAATATGTCCTTAAAGGGCCATTCACACAAAGCTGATATTTTAGTTGCCTGCTCACTTCTCACAGGAACTCCCAGTCCTGGTTGACAAGAGGGTAGTGATGCCCCCAGATGCCCCACACCTGACAGGTGCCGACCCCCCTTCCCCTGACTCCGAAAACAGAGACAAATGGGAGCTGGGGTCATCGCTCCGAACATCACCTGCACCCCCCCAATCTGTGCCAAAGGTTCCATTCCAACTGAAACTCAGAACCCCCCCCCCACCATCAGTCAGGAGTTATAGAGGACCTGCCTGCAACAGTACAACTTTCCATTATTCAATCTCTGACAGCTCACAATATAGAAAAGAATCCAAGAAATTCTCTAAAGGTCCACTGTGGGCCAATCAGGTCTCCAGATCATGAATTGTAAAGACAGGTACCCTTTAAATACCCCTCGGATCCTTCCCGGTAACCAGGATAACCAATCAGGTTTGACAATGCATTTCCTTTCCCATCTCCTGCTGCCCCCTCCCCAGAGCGGAGATTGTTTGGGACCTCAACATGGTGAACCTGGAGGCCCTCGGCCTCCCCCCCAGAATTTCCCTCCACCTCACCGTTCAGCTGCCAGCCAATGGAGGTTCAGTATAGAGAACACTGAGGGTACAAGGAACGATTCAGCAATATCGCAGAAAAGACCCAATTATTAATCCATGGATTAGAATATGGCCTCCCACCCACCATTTCATTACACACCAGGGATTGGAGGCAGAGATTCTCCAGCATGCAGGGGATGATGATAGAGAGACAGAAATGAAGAATCGTTTTTTGGTCTGGAGTTCTCCTTCAAACGGATCATCAGAATCCAGCCATTGGCACAACACAGACATGGACCCAAATGCTTTGTCCCTCAACCCCCCATCATGGCATCAGTCTGGTCACATGACATCACACTTATTCAACCATAATCCACCTACAAAATAAAACATCAGTTTTGGGTGGACAAGTCCTTTAAATCCCCATCCAGTATCAGTTTATCTCCGGGTGACACCCCCTGGAGAGAGGACAATGATGGGCAATAACACAGCAGCTTTCCAGCTACACTATAGTGCTGCCAGCTGAGCTCTGATTGGATGCTGGGAGTTCCTGCACAGTGCAGCTGGCAGCACTGTCCCATGTAATGAAGTCTAATGTGTACCAATAAACCAGTGACACCAGTTCTGCCAGCTGTGCATTGCCCGGGGAGGTTATATAACACCGTGACAACGAGGACAAATGTGCCGAGACTTCCTGACAGCCCAACCATATGATGAGGAATTCACCGAGCAAATAAACCAGAAAATCCATCATCTGTCCTCACCTATTACCTATCCATCTGTACATCCATCCATCTGTCCTCACCTATCTATTACCTATCCATCTGTACATCCATCCTCTATCCTCACCTATTACCTATCCATCTGTACATCCATCCATCTGTCCTCACCTATCTATTACCTATCCATCTGTCCTCACCTATCTATTACCTATCCATCTGTCCTCACCTATTACCTATCCATCTGTACATCCATCATCTGTCCTCACCTATCTATTACCTATCCATCTGTCCTCACCTATTACCTATCCATCTGTCCTCACCCATCTATTACCTATCCATCTGTACATCCATCATCTATCCTCACCTATCTATTACCTATCCATCTGTCTTCACCTATTACCTATCCATCTGTCCTCACCTATTACCTATCCTTCTGTCCTCACCTATTACCTATCCATCTGTACATCCATCCTCTGTCCTCACCTATTACCTATCCATCTGTCCATCCATCCATCTGTCCTCACCGATCTATTACCTATCCTTCTGTCCTCACCTATTACCTATCCATCTGTCCTCACCTATTACCTATCCTTCTGTCCTCACCGATCTATTACCTATCCATCTGTCCTCACCTATTACCTATCCATCTGTCCTCACCTATCTATTACCTATACATCTGTTCTCACCTATTACCTATCCATCTGTACATCCATCCTCACCTATTACCTATCCATCTGTACATCTATCCTCACCTATCTATTACCTATACATCTGTTCTCACCTATTACCTATCCATCTGTATATCCATCATCTATCATCACCTATCTATTACCTATCCATCTGTCCTCACCTATCCATCTGTCCATCCACCCTCTGTCCTCACCTATCTTTTACCTATCCATCTGTACATCCATCATCTGTCTTCACCTTTCTATTACCTATCCATCTGTCCTCACCTACCCTTCCTTCTGTCCATCATCTGTCCTCCTCTAATAATTTGTCTGTTTTTCATCTGTTCTCACCTTTCTATTACCTATCCATCATCTGTCCACACCTATCTGTCCTTCTGTCCATCATCTGTCCACACCTATCTGTCCTTCTGTCCATCATCTGTCCACACCTATCTGTCCTTCTGTCCATCATCTGTCCTCACCTATCCTCACCTTTCTATTACCTATTCATCTGTTCATACACCATCTGTCCTCAGCTATCCGTCCTTCTGTCCATCATCTGTCCTCACCTAATAATTAGTCTGTCCATGACCTGTCCCCACCTATTACCTATCCATCTGTCCATCCATCCTCTGCCCTTACCTATCCATCCTTCTGTCCATCATCTGTCCCCACCTATCCATCCTTCTGTCCATCATCTGTCCCCACCTATCCATCCTTCTGTCCATCACCTGTCCTCACCTAATAATTCATCTGTTCATTATCTGTCCTCACCTTTCTATTACCCGTCCATCTGTCCATCCATCCTCACCTAGCTGTCCATCATCTGTCCTCACTTATCTATTACCTATCCATCTGTCCATCGATCATCTGTCCATACCCAACTATTACCTACCCATCTTTCCATCCATCATCTGTCCTCACCTATCTTTTAGTCTTTCCATCATCTGTCTTCACCTATTATCTATCCATCTGTCCATATACAGTGCCTTGCGAAAGTATTCGGCCCCCTTGAACTTTGCAACCTTTTGCCACATTTCAGGCTTCAAACATAAAGATATAAAACTGTAATTTTTTGTGAAGAATCAACAAGTGGGACACAATCATGAAGTGGAACGAAATTTATTGGATATTTCAAACTTTGTTAACAAATGAAAAACTGATAAATTGGGCTTGCAAAATTATTCAGCCCCTTTACTTTCAGTGCAGCAAACTCTCTCTAGAAGTTCAGTGAGGATCTCTGAATGATCCAATGTTGACCTAAATGACTAATGATGATAAATAGAATCCACCTGTGTGTAATCAAGTCTCCGTATAAATGCACCTGCACTGTGATAGTCTCAGAGGTCCGTTTAAAGCGCAGAGAGCATCATGAAGAACAAGGAACACACCAGGCAGGTCCGAGATACTGTTGTGGAGAAGTTTAAAGCCGGATTTGGATACAAAAAGATTTCCCAAGCTTTAAACATCCCAAGTAGCACTGTGCAAGCGATAATACTGAAATGGAAGGAGTATCAGACCACTGCAAATCTAGGAAGACCTGGCCATCCCTCTAAACTTTCAGCTCATACAAGGAGAAGACTGATCAGAGATGCAGCCAAGAGGCCCATGATCACTCTGGATGAACTGCAGAGATCTACAGCTGAGGGGGGAGACTCTGTCCATAGGACAACAATCAGTCCTATACTGCACAAATCTGCCCTTTATGGAAGAGTGGCAAGAAGAAAGCCATTTCTTAAAGATATCCATAAAAAGTGTTGTTTAAAGTTTGCCACAAGCCACCTGGGAGACACCAAACATGTGGAAGAAGGTGCTCTGCTCAGATGAAACCAAAATCAAACTTTTTGGCAACAATGCAAAACGTTATGTTTGGCGTAAAAGCAACACGGCTCATCACCCTGAACACACCATCCCCACTGTGAAACATGGTGGTGGCAGCATCATGGTTTGGGCCTGCTTTTCTTCAGCAGGGACAGGGAAGATGGTTAAAATTGATGGGAAGATGGATGGAGCCAAATACAGGACCATTCTGGAAGAAAACCTGATGGAGTCTGCAAAAGACCTGAGACTGGGACGGAGATTTGTCTTCCAACAAGACAATGATCCAAAACATAAAGCAAAATCTACAATGGAATGGTTCACAAATAAACATATCCAGGTGTTAGAATGGCCAAGTCAAAGTCCAGACCTGAATCCATCATCTGATTTCACCTATCGCATACCTATCCATTTGTCTGTCCATCATCTGATTTCACCTATGAATCTGTCTATCATCTGACCTCACCCATCTCATACCTATCAGTCTGTCTGTCCATCATCTGACCTGACCTATTTCATACTTCATACTTATCCATCCGCCTGTCCGTCCATCATCTGACCTCACCTATCTCATACCTATGATTCCGTCCATTATCTGACCTCACCTATCTCATACCTATCCATCTATCCGTCCATCATCTGATATCACCTATCATACCTATCAGTCTGTCAGTCCCTCATCTGATCCTACCTATCCGTTTGTCTGCCCATCATCTAATCTGACCTATCAGTCTGTCTGTCCATCATCTGACCTCCCTCATCTCATACCTATCTGTCTACCAATGATACTACTCTATACATCTTCTCATTCTATTACGTATCCATAAGTCCACCTACTGTAAATATCTTCACTCTCTATTACCTATCCATCCATCTACATAAAATCTTCTCTTTATATTACATATCAGTCTCTCTGTCCATCTACTGTTTATCTTCTTTATTACCTATCCATGTGTTCATTCATCCATTTACTGTATATAACTTCTCTCTATTAATCTCTCTGTCTGTCTATTTATCTATGGTATCAATCTTCACCTTTTTAGAACCTATTCATCCATCTGTCTGTCCATCGCTTTCTATTTCCTATCCATCTGTCTGTCCATCTCATGTATCCATATTCTCTATTTTTATACTCTATCAGTCTGTTGGTCTATCCATCTACTGTATCTATCTTCTCTCTCTATAACCTATCAATTCATCGGTTTGTCTGCCCATCTACTGTATCTATCTTCTCTATCTCTATAACCTATGCATTCATCAGTCCGTCTGTCTGTCTACTGTATCCATCTTCTCTCTCTATAACCTATCCACTCATCTGTCTGTCTGTCCTGCTACTGTATCTTGACTCTCTCTAACCTATCCATTCATCGGTCTGTCTGGCCATCTACTGTATCTATCTTCTCTATCTCTATAACAAATCCATAAATCCGTCTGTCTGTCCATCTACTGTACTCACCTTCTCTCTCTATAACCTATCCACTCATCAGTCTGTCCATCTACTGTATCCGCCTTCTCTCTCTATAACCTATCCACTCATTTGTCTGTCTGTCCATCTACTGTATCTTCTGTCTCTCTATCTATAACCTATCCATTCATCTGTCTGTCTGTCCCTTTACTGCATCCATCTTCTCTTTCTATAACCCATCCATTCATCTGTCCATCTACTGTATCCATCTACTCTCTATATAACCTATCCATTCATATGCTTCTCCGTCATATCCATATCCCTCTGTCTGTCCATCTACTATATCCATCTTCTCTCTCTATAATCTATCCATTCATCCTTCTGTCTGTCCATCTACCGCGCATCTATCCACTGTGCATCCATCTACTGTCCATCCACCATGCATTCATCTACCGTGTATCCATCTACCTTACATCTATCGTACATCCATCTATTGTACATCCGTCTACCGTACATCCGTCTACTGTACATCCACCATATGCCCATCCACCAAGAATCCATCTACTGTGTATCCATCTACCTTACATCTATCGTACATCCATCTATTGTACATCCATCTATTGTACATCCATCTACCGTACATCCGTCTACTGTACATCCGTCTACTGTACATCCGTCTACCGTGCATCCACCATATGCCCATCCACCAAGAATCCATCTACCGTGTATCCATCTACCTTACATCTATCTATCGTACATCCATCCACCGTGTATTCGTTTACCGTACATCCATCTACTTTACATCTATCGTACCTCCATCCACCGTGCATCCATCTACCGTGCATTCATTTACAATACATCCATCTACAATACATCCATCTACAATACATCCATCTACCATGCATCCATCTACTGTACATACATTTACCGTGTATCCATCTACCGTGCAATCATTTACAATACATCCATCTACTGTAAATCCATCTACCATACCTCCATCTACTGTACATCTATCTACCATACCTCCATCTACCGTACATCCATCTACCGTACATCCATCTACCGTACATCTATCTACTGTACATCTATCTACTGTACATCTATCTACTGTACATCTATCTACCATACCTCCATCTACCGTACATCTATCTACCGTACATCCATCTACCGTACATCCATCTACTGTACATCTATCTACTGTACATCTATCTACCGTACATCCATCTACCGTACATCCATCTACCGTACATCTATCTACCATACCTCCATCTACTGTACATCTATCTACTGTACATCCATCTACTGTACATCCATCTACCGTACATCCATCTACTGTACATCTATCTACTGTACATCCATCTACTGTACATCCGTCTACTGTACATCCGTCTACTGTACATCCGTCTACCGTGCATCCACCATATGCCCATCCACCAAGAATCCATCTACCGTGTATCCATCTACCTTACATCTATCTATCGTACATCCATCCACCGTGTATTCGTTTACCGTACATCCATCTACTTTACATCTATCGTACCTCCATCCACCGTGCATCCATCTACCGTGCATTCATTTACAATACATCCATCTACAATACATCCATCTACCATGCATCCATCTACTGTACATACATTTACCGTGAATCCATCTACCGTGCAATCATTTACAATACCTCCATCTACCATACCTCCATTTACCATACCTCCATCTACCATACCTCCATCTACCATACCTCCATCTACCATACCTCCATCTACTGTACATCTATCTACCATACCTCCATCTACCGTACATCCATCTACCGTACATCCATCTACCGTATCTCTGTTCTCTCCCACCAATACCCGACCATCTCTGGATGAAAGATTATTTTTCCCCAGAATAAGGTTAAAGTTTTTTCTTTTTGTGAAAAAATTTAAAATAATGAGAGGAATGGGGGTACAGGAAGGGGTCCTGGAAAGGTCCCCAGAGACATTTAAAGAGTATCTAAACCCAAGAAGAAAAATGTAGCCTACTGCAGTATATAAGCGGTCTGTAGATGTGGCGGCTGCATTCGTTTTTCTTTCTCAGACTATGTACATTTTCTCCAGGTACAGAAAACAATCCTTTTGATCCTGCCAGAATTGCAGCACCCCAATAACTTCCCATACATGAGCTGAAATTGCAAACAATGTTTGCATTACGTGGGAGATTTACTAAACCTGGAGCACACAGAATCTGGTAAAGATCATCATGGTAACCAATCAGCTTCCAGGTGTTATTACCAAACCTTAATTAAACAAGGTGAAGTTAGAAGCTGATGGACAGCCATGCACTGCTGCTCCAGATTCTGAGTGCTTCAGATTTAGTAAATGTCCCCCTATGTGAACTACAGAACAACATTCTTCTATGGAATGGAGACAAGAATAGGGGGAGATGTCCTACAGTCCAGTTCTAGGGTGACAATGCTGCTCCTCTATAGATACAGTACAGGGACTGAACGTTGGGACAGGAAGTGTGATACTAGCAGGATCGTCAGTTGAAAAAAAAAAAAAAAAAACAGTTTTATCATTCAAAATGCCATCAATAAAATGCACCGGTGTTCGTTGTCCATAACATACGCCTACCCATTCCATAACCCCACCCCCACCATGGGCCACTCCATCCATAATATACGCCTGCCCATACCATAACCCCACCCCCACCATGGGCAACTCCATCCACAACATACGCCTACCCATTCCATAACCCCACCCCAACCATGGGCCACTCCATCCACAACGTACGCCTGCTCATACCATAACCCCACCGCCACCATGGACCACTCCATCCACAATGTACACCTGCCCATACCATAACCCCACCCCCACCATGGGCCACTCCATCTACAACATACGCCTGCCCATACCATAACCCCACCGCCACCATGGGCCACTCCATCCACAACGTACGCCTGCCCATTCCATAACCCCACCACCACCATGGGCCACTCCATCCATAACATACGCCTGTCCATACCATAACCCCACCGCCACCATGGGCCACTCCATCCACAACATACGCCTGCCCATATCATAACCCCACCGCCACCATGGGCCACTCCATCCACAACCTACGCCTGCCCATACTATAACCCCACCCCCACCATGGGCCACTCCATCCACAACCTACGCCTGCCCATACCATAACCCCACCGCCACCATGGGCAACTCCATCCACAACGTACACCTGCCCATATCATAACCCCACCGCCACCATGGGCCACTCCATCCACAACGCTGACATCAGCAAACCGCTCACCCACATGACACCATACACGCTGTCTGCCATCTGCCCTGTACAGTGAAAACCGGGATTCATCTGTGAAAAGAACACCTCTCCAAAGTGCCAGACGCCATCCAATGTGAGTATTTGTCCACTCAAGTCAGTTACAACGGCAAACTGCAGTCAGGTGGAAACCCAGATGAGGACAACAAGCATGCAGATGAGCTTCCCTGAGACGGTTTCTGACAGTTTGTGCAGAAATTCTTTGGTTATGCAAACCGATTGTTGCAGCAGCTGTCCGGGTGGCTGGTCTCAGACCATCTTGAAGGTGGAGATGCTGGATGTGGAGGTCCTGGGCTGGTCTCACACCATCTTGGAGGTGAAGATGCTGGATGTGGGGAGGTCCCGGGCTGATCTCAGACCATCTTGGAGGTGAAGATGCTGGATGTGGAGGTCCTGGGCTGGTCTCAGACCATCTTGGAGGTGAAGATGCTGGATGTGGAGGTCCTGGGCTGGTCTCAGACCATCTTAGAGGTGAAGATGCTGGATGTGGAGGTCCCGGGCTGATCTCAGACCATCTTGGAGGAGAAGATGCTGGATGTGGAGGTCCTGGGCTGGTGTGGTTACACGTGGTCTGTGGTTGTGAGGCCGGTTGGATGTACTGCCAAATTCTCTGAAACGCCTTTGGAGACGGCTTATGGTAGAGAAATGAACATTCAATTCACGGGGAACAGCTCTGGTGGACATTCCTGCAGTCAGCATGCCAATTGCACGCTCCCTCAAAACTTGTGACATCTGTGCATTGTGCTGTGTGATAAAACTGCACATTTTAGAGGGGCCTTTTACTGTGGGCAGCCTAAGGCACACCTGTGCAATAATCATGCTGTCCAATCAGCATCTTGATATGGAACACCTGTGAGGTGGATGGATTATCTAGGCAAAGGAGAAGTGATCACTAACACAGATTTACACAGATTTGTGAAGAATATTTGAGAGAAATCGGCCAGAGCTGACACCTGCTATCGAGGCAGCGTCCTCGCGGGTGACGGGTACGCTTGCGGCTGCAGCGTCCTCGCGGGTGACAGCTACGCTTGCGGCTGCAGCTTTAAGAGTTGGAGGATGATTAAAGCATGGAAATATGAGGGACCTTATTAAGGCTTTCCAGGCGGTCAGACCGGTGACAGTTCCCTCGGCTGCTGAGTAATAATAACGTCCTCTGGAAAATGTAGCGTTTATAGTGCGGCGGCGGCGACCGCGTCAGTGTAAAGCATCCCAGCGACAATCGCAACAAACACACAGAATGTTGTACTCACACAATACGCCTCCAAGGAGTCCGGTGGGTCATCCGCCGCCTGCTGGCAGGGTGTGTACCCATCGCTGCCGGACATTTCGCCGCCGTGCCGCCTCTCCCTCTCTGCAGCGTCCCAAAACTTGGCGAAGTCGTTCCTGGCTGACGCTGTGTCCCTGCGAGGCTCCGGCTGCCTCTCATGCCTTCACATGTGTGCTGAATGGGCGGAGAGCCAGCGAGGAGACGGCAGCTGCCAAGGAGGCAGGTACAGGCGATCCGACCGGCCCCGGGCTGTGTGTAGAGCGAGGAGGACGGAGGAGCAGCTGTTCCTGGAGTGACAGTGAGGGGAGGGGACATCGCCACGACACAGAACCATGTGTGTGCCCAAGAGCTGACAATCTAATCCCCGTCCTTGCTCTGACAGCCGTATGGTTAGCGGACCAATGAGGAGGACAAGGAATATCATTCCATTATGAAAAGAAAATCCTCCTCTGTGTGGAAATGTAGTCGGCTTTTCTCCATTATTAGTCAGGACTCAGGACCACTTCTGGGACTCTTTTATGGTTTTTCTTACTTTTTATTTATTTATTGATTTTTTTTTTTGGAATCACAAAAAATAGTTTTTTAAGAAATGAACAAACCAAACAGAATAAAAATACGTTTCCAGAGAGTCCGCACAGGACAAAACTACAGGGGCATGAAATAATTTTATATTTATTGTAGCAATCGCACTTTTATTTATTTTTGTCACTTTAGAAGTTTCATGTTTGTACGAAGTTTAAACTTCAATGATTAGAGGATGTTCACTTCCTGGAACGCTTTTACACTTATTCTGGAACTGTGACAAGATCAAGCAGCTTTGGTCTGGATTATTTAAAATCATAAACCAAATGGCAGGTCAAATATTATCACATTTCCAGCGAATATTATTCCAAAATATACAAGATATATCCCCGCAATTTCTGCAGCTAATCCATACAATATGTGCCGCGGCACACCGGAAAGAGAACAGAATAGAAGAAATAAAGCATATGGAATATCTACAACACTAAACATCTATAGGACCATAAATGGGATCCTTGGGTTCTATACAAAGCCTCACAAGCGGATTTATATTAAAATAACGCCCTATATTCTATTTTTGTATTATTTATATTTAAATGTTTTGACTTTTGTTACTAATTTGTAATAAAGTTATATTCAATGAATAATCAGCTAAAACAGAAAATGTTAATAATAATATACAAATTTCTGAAAACTGTTCATTCACAATTTATAAATATTTTTGTACACGTATTTTTTGATTGAAAAAACATTTTCAATAAAAGTTTATAGACAAACTTCAATTAAAAAAAAGAAAAAAAAAAGAAAAACAGTTATTGCTCCCATTGGGGGTGTCCGAGCCCGGCCGGGTCTCACCACAAACAAACCTCAGGGATAATACGGGGGGGAATTTGCGCCTTGATGTTCCTGGTGGCGGCTTATCTGTCACACTATTACCTTATAGATCTTGTGTTGTTCATAATATCTGTACTATGCTAATGTATCTACTAAAGTATGAACACTGCTATTTTGTCTTGTTTTTACATGGTCCGATTGTTGGACTCTTTACATGTTTGTAAGCTTTTCCTTACCGTGTTTGAAATTAATAAAAACTAATTGAACGAAGAAAAAAAAAATGAGAACAAGGAAAGACTTTTAAATGTCTGTACTCCCAGCGCTGGGGAGGAAAGATCGCTGCGTGTCACCGATTTATTGGTGTCTTTCAAGCACAATTGTCTCCAGGAACCAAATTTCCACAATTGGTCACCAGAAAGCGCAACTTCTGCTCTTTTCCACCCAGCGTTTTATACCAACCCCCCCAGTAAGCCCCCATGGTTACCCTCCTCCACCAACGCCCCCCCCCCCCAGTCATCCTCCATGGCTAGTCCCCTCCACCAATCCCCCCAAATCAGCCTCCATGGCTATCCTCCACCACCAAACCCCCCCCCCCCCCCCCAGTGAGCCTTGATGGCTATCCCGGTCCACTAATCCCTCCCCAGTCATCCCCCATGGCTATCCTCCATCAATCCCCCAGTCAGCCTCCATGGCTATCCTCCACCAATCTCTACCCCCCCCCCTCAGCCCCTATGGCTATCCTCCACCAACCCCCCCAGACATCCCCCATAGCTATCCTCCCCCACCAATCGCCCCCCCCCAGTTAGACCCCATGACTATCATCCTTCACGAACCCCATGCCCCCCCCCAAGTCAGCCCCCATAGTTATCCTCCTCCACCAATCCCCCCTTAGTCAGCCCCCATGGGTATCGTCCTCCAACAGCCCCCCTCCAGACAGACCTCATGGCTTTTCTCCTCCACCAACCCCCCAAGTCAGCCCCCATGGGTATCGTCCTCCAACAGCCCCCCTCCAGACAGACCTCATGGCTTTTCTCCTCCACCAACCCCCCAAGTCAGCCCCCATGGCTATCCTCCTCCACCATTCCCCCCAGTCAGCCCCCATGGTTATCATCCTCCTGAAACCCCCCCAGTCATCTTCCTGAAAACCCCCCCCCCCCCATGGTTATCTTCCTCCACAACCCCCCCCCCCCCCGCCCCAGTCAGCCCCCATGGTAGGGTCACGTGACAAGTGACAGAAGTCTGGTCAGCAGCTGATTTGTGGCTGGGGGTTGACACCTGTCCAGGATGTCACTTAGGGGCCTGGCGGTGACAATGACATCAGATGACCCCCCCCCCCGACACAGAGAAGAGACAGATGCTGAGCCAACACATGAGAAACCCAGGAGACAGAACCCCCAAAGAATTCAGCAAAGGGAGAGAAACCGGAAATCTGGAGCCAAAAGTTTATGAATTGGTGATTACCGGACCCGGGAGATCAATAGTAAATTTTATTGGACTCTTGGGAGATGGATAATCAATGATCAAATTAAGAATTTGGATGTTTTACAAATATCCCCCCAGAGCTCTGGATGGCTCCCCCCCCCCCATAACAAACAGCACATTTCTCTATCAGGGTGGAATCCGTTCATCTGCAGCGCTGACTGCACTGCCTGTGGGAAGCGGCTGGTCCTCAGTCAGATCATATTCCCTGCCTTTATTTATTTATCAGCTGCGGATCAGGTATCCCCCCTCCCCCCCCCCTCCAGTTTCCACAGCGCTATTGTGTGCGGCGAGGGCCGGGTGGAGTCCGGGAGATCGGGTGAGAATTCCACATCACCAACCGGCACACAGCTGGAGGAGCAGCCGGAGGTGGGAGAATGTTCCGGAGACTCGCCGGCGCTCTGCTGCAGGAAAAATTAACATTTTTTTAATGGGACTCGACGCACTCAGCGCCAACGAACGCACATGCGTTTTTTTGTAGACATTGCGGTGCGTCGCCGGCCCATTCATTTGAACTGGCAGCTATAATGCGGCACATATAAGGCATAAACGTTACTGCGCCACACAGCAAAGGTGTGACCGGGCCCCCGAGTGTTCTTTGCATTTGTGTATTTGATTGTTATCTGTGAATTATTTGTACAGACAAAGCTACTTCCTGTCCCTGTGACACCCATAAAGAAAGAGAGGGAATGGGTGTCACCCGGACAGGAAGGCACATTGTCATCGTTGTCACCCCTCCTCACTGGGTTATTGGGTTTTGTCTGTGTCAGGGCTGGGACAAGGGGTGGGCAGGAGGGCCGGCTGCCCGGGGCGCAATGGGATATTGCAAGGATGGGGGCGCCCTGACCCTAACTCTAAGGTAAGGAGGGGGCGCAGTTTGACATATTTGCCCTGAGCGCTGGATGACCTTGTCCCAGGACTGGTCTGTGTCCTCAATGGAGAGATTCCCCAACTCTTCCCTGCACCATTCAAAACAAAAAAGTTGGGCTTTAACCCCTTGGGGTCTCATGTGAACAGTCTCTATATTACAATTGGTTGTGTCTTTTTTCAACCAGGCTTACAATGTAACAATCTGCAGACATTGAAGATTAGCAAAAAATATATTTAAATTTGTCCAAAAAATACCATTGTAATAAGATCGGAGTCCAGCTCCTCGGTTTAGGGTGGAGTTCATTATCAGTGATGAAAAGAGCTGGAAGAGATCTGTCCACACATGGCAGAGGATGTTCCTCCTGGGCACAACCTGGAGAATACTGAATTCCGGTGCTGTGGATAAAATGTCCAGCGTGCTGGAAGATTTTCCAGAAGCAATATAACACCTGGATGATGTTGTTGGACGTCCTCTGTCTCCACCAACCGCCATCTACTCAGCACGCCACTGTCTACCACATCACGGCAGAAACACGGATTACTCCGGCTTTGTCCTCCTTTGGCAGACGATTCCAACAACGTGTTTCGTCCACCAGACCACAACACGTCTGGGGGATCCAAGAAAATGTCATCAGATAATGACAGCCATCTCAGGCGAAAGATGAAATATGCAACAGTCAGAGTCCACATTCCGTCTCCGAGTCACCCCACTCCAGTGTACACATAAAACACACCAATTCCACTAGAGAGACATGGGTGGTGGGATACATAGAGAGAAGACGGTCTGAGGTGGGTGGTGGGATCTGTGGAGGGGAGACGGTCTGAGGTGGGTGGTGGGATAAGTGGCGGGGAGAAGGCCTAGGGTAGGTGGTGGGATACGTGGAGGGGAGACGGCCTAGGGTGGGTGGTGAGATATGTGGAGGGGAGACGGTCTGAGGTGGGTGGTGAGATATGTGGAGGGGAGACGGTCTGAGGTGGGTGGTGAGATATGTGGAGGGGAGACGGTCTGAGGTGGGTGGTGAGATATGTGGAGGGGAGACGGCCTAGGGTGGGTGTTGAGATATGTGGAGGGGAGACGGTCTGAGGTGGGTGGTGAGATATGTGGAGGGGAGACGGTCTGAGGTGGGTGGTGAGATCTGTGGAGGGGAGACGGTCTGAGGTGGGTGGTGGGATCTGTGGAGGGGAGACGGTCTGAGGTGGGTGGTGGGATATGTGGAGGGGAGACGGTCTGAGGTGGGTGGTGAGATATGTGGAGGGGAGACGGTCTGAGGTGGGTGGTGAGATATGTGGAGGGGAGACGGTCTGAGGTGGGTGGTGAGATATGTGGAGGGGAGACGGTCTGAGGTGGGTGGTGGGATATGTGGAGGGAAGATGGTCTGAGGTGGGTAGTGGGATCTGTGGAGGGGAGATGGTCTGAGGTGGGTGGTGAGATATGTGGAGGGGAGACGGTCTGAGGTGGGTGGTGGGATCTGTGGAGGGGAGACGGTCTGAGGTGGGTGGTGAGATATGTGGAGGGGAGACGGTCTGAGGTGGGTGGTGAGATATGTGGAGGGGAGACGGTCTGAGGTGGGTGGTGAGATATGTGGAGGGGAGACGGTCTGAGGTAGGTGGTGAGATATGTGGAGGGGAGACGGTCTGAGGTAGGTGGTGAGATATGTGGAGGGGAGACGGTCTGAGGTGGGTGGTGAGATATGTGGAGGGGAGACGGTCTGAGGTGGGTGGTGAGATATGTGGAGGGGAGACAGTCTGAGGTGGGTGGTGAGATATGTGGAGGGGAGACGGTCTGAGGTGGGTGGTGATATATGTGGAGGGGAGACGGTCTGAGGTGGGTGGAGGGAAGATGGTCTGAGGTGGGTAGTGGGATCTGTGGAGGGGAGATGGTCTGAGGTGGGTGGTGAGATATGTGGAGGGGAGACGGTCTGAGGTGGGTGGTGGTGAGATATGTGGAGGGGAGACGGTCTGAGGTGGGTGGTGAGATATGTGGAGGGGAGACGGTCTGAGGTGGGTGGTGAGATATGTGGAGGGGAGACGGTCTGAGGTGGGTGGTGAGATATGTGGAGGGGAGACGGTCTGAGGTGGGTGGTGAGATCTGTGGAGGGGAGACGGTCTGAGGTGGGTGGTGAGATATGTGGAGGGGAGACGGTCTGAGGTGGGTGGTGAGATCTGTGGAGGGGAGACGGTCTGAGGTGGGTGGTGGGATCTGTGGAGGGGAGACGGTCTGAGGTGGGTGGTGGGATATGTGGAGGGGAGACGGTCTGAGGTGGGTGGTGAGATATGTGGAGGGGAGACGGTCTGAGGTGGGTGGTGAGATATGTGGAGGGGAGACGGTCTGAGGTGGGTGGTGAGATATGTGGAGGGGAGATGGTCTGAGGTGGGTGGTGGGATCTGTGGAGGGGAGACGGTCTGAGGTGGGTGGTGAGATATGTGGAGGGGAGACGGTCTGAGGTGGGTGGTGAGATATGTGGAGGGGAGACGGTCTGAGGTGGGTGGTGGGATCTGTGGAGGGGAGACGGTCTGAGGTGGGTGGTGAGATATGTGGAGGGGAGACGGTCTGAGGTGGGTGGTGAGATATGTGGAGGGGAGACGGTCTGAGGTGGGTGGTGAGATATGTGGAGGGGAGACGGTCTGAGGTGGGTGGTGAGATCTGTGGAGGGGAGACGGTCTGAGGTGGGTGGTGGGATATGTGGAGGGAAGATGGTCTGAGGTGGGTAGTGGGATCTGTGGAGGGGAGATGGTCTGAGGTGGGTGGTGAGATATGTGGAGGGGAGACGGTCTGAGGTGGGTGGTGGGATCTGTGGAGGGGAGACGGTCTGAGGTGGGTGGTGAGATATGTGGAGGGGAGACGGTCTGAGGTGGGTGGTGAGATATGTGGAGGGGAGACGGTCTGAGGTGGGTGGTGAGATATGTGGAGGGGAGACGGTCTGAGGTAGGTGGTGAGATATGTGGAGGGGAGACGGTCTGAGGTAGGTGGTGAGATATGTGGAGGGGAGACGGTCTGAGGTGGGTGGTGAGATATGTGGAGGGGAGACGGTCTGAGGTGGGTGGTGAGATATGTGGAGGGGAGACAGTCTGAGGTGGGTGGTGAGATATGTGGAGGGGAGACGGTCTGAGGTGGGTGGTGAGATATGTGGAGGGGAGACGGTCTGAGGTGGGTGGAGGGAAGATGGTCTGAGGTGGGTAGTGGGATCTGTGGAGGGGAGATGGTCTGAGGTGGGTGGTGAGATATGTGGAGGGGAGACGGTCTGAGGTGGGTGGTGGTGAGATATGTGGAGGGGAGACGGTCTGAGGTGGGTGGTGAGATATGTGGAGGGGAGACGGTCTGAGGTGGGTGGTGAGATATGTGGAGGGGAGACGGTCTGAGGTGGGTGGTGAGATATGTGGAGGGGAGACGGTCTGAGGTGGGTGGTGAGATATGTGGAGGGGAGACGGTCTGAGGTGGGTGGTGAGATCTGTGGAGGGGAGACGGTCTGAGGTGGGTGGTGAGATATGTGGAGGGGAGACGGTCTGAGGTGGGTGGTGAGATCTGTGGAGGGGAGACGGTCTGAGGTGGGTGGTGGGATCTGTGGAGGGGAGACGGTCTGAGGTGGGTGGTGGGATATGTGGAGGGGAGACGGTCTGAGGTGGGTGGTGGGATCTGTGGAGGGGAGACGGTCTGAGGTGGGTGGTGAGATATGTGGAGGGGAGACGGTCTGAGGTGGGTGGTGAGATATGTGGAGGGGAGACGGTCTGAGGTGGGTGGTGAGATATGTGGAGGGGAGACGGTCTGAGGTGGGTGGTGGGATCTGTGGAGGGGAGACGGTCTGAGGTGGGTGGTGAGATATGTGGAGGGGAGACGGTCTGAGGTGGGTGGTGGGATATGTGGAGGGAAGATGGTCTGAGGTGGGTGGTGAGATATGTGGAGGGGAGACGGTCTGAGGTGGGTAGTGGGATCTGTGGAGGGGAGATGGTCTGAGGTGGGTGGTGAGATATGTGGAGGGGAGACGGTCTGAGGTAGGTGGTGAGATATGCGGAGGGGAGACGGTCTGAGGTGGGTGGTGAGATATGTGGAGGGGAGACGGTCTGAGGTGGGTGGTGAGATCTGTGGAGGGGAGACGGTCTGAGGTGGGTGGTGGGATCTGTGGAGGGGAGACGGTCTGAGGTGGGTGGTGAGATATGTGGAGGGGAGACGGTCTGAGGTGGGTGGTGAGATATGTGGAGGGGAGACGGTCTGAGGTGGGTGGTGAGATATGTGGAGGGGAGACGGTCTGAGGTGGGTGGTGAGATCTGTGGAGGGGAGACGGTCTGAGGTGGGTGGTGGGATCTGTGGAGGGGAGACGATCTGAGGGAGAGAGGGGGAGAGTTTCTCTGTTGTGTGGAGGCTGCAGAGGAAAAGGCGGCACATTATCAGACTGATCTGATCACAGAGGAAATGATGTGTGAAGGTGAACAGTGCTGACAGAAGCCGCCAACCATGGAGACGGGTTCACTGAGGACGGCGCTGAAACATTATTGACGTGGTAGAGACATTTTGTGCCAGCACTGTGTGTCTTCACTGATCTCCAGACCATGCTACTGCCACCACTGGCCACCCCCCTGACCTCCACACCATACCACCACCACTGACCATCTCCTGACCTCCACACCATACCACCACTGGCCACCCCCCTGACCTCCACACCATACCACCACTGGACACCTACTGACCTCCACATCACACCACCACCACTGACCATCTCCTGACCTCCACACCATACCACCACTGACCATCTCCTGACCTCCACACCATACCACCACTGGACACCCCCTGACCTCCACACCATACCACCACTGGACACCCCCTGACCTCCACACCATACTACCGCTGACCACCCCCTGACCTCCACACCATACCACCACTGACCATCTCCTGACCTCCACAACACACCACCGCTGACCATCTCCTGACCTCCACACCATACCACCACTGACCATCTCCTGACCTCTACACCATACCACCACTGACCAGCTCCTGACCTCCACACCACCACTGACCATCTCCTGACCTCCACACCATACCACCACTGACCATCTCCTGACCTCCACACCATACCACCACGGACCATCTCCTGACCTCCACACCATACCACCACTGACCATCTCCTGACCTCCACAACACACCACCACTGACCATCTCCTGACCTCCACAACACACCACCACTGACCATCTCCTGACCTCCACACCATACCACCACTGACCACCCCCTGACCTCCACACCATACCACCACTGACCACCCCCTGACCTCCACACCATACCACCACTGACCACCCCCTGACCTCCACACCATACCACCACTGACCACCCCCTGACCTCCACACCATACCACCACTGACCACCCCCCTGACCTCCACACCATACCACCACTGACACCCCCTGACCTCCACACCATACCACCACTGACCACCCCCTGACCTCCACACCATACCACCACTGACCACCTACTGACCTCCACACCATACCACCACTGACCATCTCCTGACCTCCACAACACACCACCACTGGACACCTACTGACCTCCACATCAGACCACCACTGACTGACTGACTGACTGACTGTTCACCATGCCACTACCACCATACCACCACTGACCACCTCCTGACCTCCACACCATACCACCACTGACCACCCCCTGACCTCCACACCATACCACCACTGACCACCTACTGACCTCCACACCATACCACCACTGACCACCTCCTGACCTCCACACCATACCACCACTGACCACCCCCTGACCTCCACACCATACCACCACTGACCACCTTCTGACTTCCACACCATACCACCACTGGACACCCCCTGACCTCCACACCATACCACCACTGACCATCTCCTGACCTCCACACCATACCACCACTGACCATCTCCTGACCTCCACACCACACCACCACTGACCATCTCCTGACCTCCACAACATACCACCACTGACCACCTACTGACCTCCACACCATACCACCACTGACCACCTACTGACCTCCACACCATACCACCACTGACCATCTCCTGACCTCCACACCACACCACCACTGACCATCTCCTGACCTCCACAACATACCACCACTGACCACCTACTGACCTCCACGCCATACCACCACTGACAACCTACTGACCTCCACACCATACCACCACTGACCACCTTCTGACCTCCACACCATACCACCACTGACCACCTTCTGACTTCCACACCATACCACCACTGACCATCTCCTGACCTCCACACCATACCACCACTGACCATCTCCTGACCTCCACACCATACCACCACTGACCATCTCCTGACCTCCACAACATACCACCACTGACCACCTACTGACCTCCACACCATACCACCACTGACCACCTACTGACCTCCACACCATACCACCACTGACCATCTCCTGACCTCCACACCACACCACCACTGACCATCTCCTGACCTCCACAACACACCACCACTGACCACCCCCTGACCTCCACACCATACCACCACTGACCATCTCCTGACCTCCACGCCATACCACCACTGACCATCTCCTGACCTCCACACCATACCACCACTGACCATCTCCTGACCTCCACACCATACCACCACTGACCATCTCCTGACCTCCACACCATACCACCACTGACCATCTCCTGACCTCCACACCATACCACCGCTGACCACCTACTGACCTCCACAACACACCACCACTGACTTACTGACTGACTGTTCACCATGCCACTACCACCATCTGACCTTCACACCATACCACCACTAACCATATCCTGACCTCCACTGACCACCTCCTGAGCCACCACTGGACACCTACTGACCTCCACATCATATCACCACTAACAGACTATCTGTTCTCCGCACCATCCCACCACTTGTCCTCCACATCTTTCCACCACTGGACACCTACTGATTTCCACACCAGGCTATCATAAATCTCCACAATGCAAAAACAACCGACCGCCTGACCACCACACCCTGCAACCACAGACCTACTGGCCTCCACACAGTGCCATCACCATCCACCTCCTTACCTCCACACTGTGCCCCAACACTTAGCACCTCCTAATCTTCACACCATGTTAGCACTGACCTCAACACTGTGCAGCCACCATCTATCTTTTGACCTTTGCACTGTGCCAACACTGAACCAGTTGACTTCCACAATGTACTTCTGCAGACCTCCTGACTTCCACAGACCTCCAGCTGACCCTCACAGCATGTCCCCACTCTCCACCAGATCATACCACCAGTGACCAGGTGACCTCCACCTCAACCTTCCGACTTCCACACCATGCCACCATGGACCTCCTGATCTCGATGCAGTGCCACCACCTGGCCACAATACACAGGACGGAGGTGTTCACATTCCCAGCCTTTGGTGGAGTAGGAAATGGAGATCTTTCTTTTCTTCCATGACTGCTCCAACAGGTTCTTCCATCGATAACATTGTGCCGGAAAATCCCTCCTCCGATTGTTCTCTGCAGGCTCTTATTTCTAGACGGATTCCACCAATTCACAAGAGATGTTCGGCCATGTTTTTGGTGGATCCATGAAAGCCGGTTTTCTTCCAGGTGACACCATTGACTTCCAGGTGACACCATTGTTTAGCCATTTTTTTCTCCAGTCCCGGATCTGGTCAGTAGTTTCCTCCAGTATAGGTGAAGCTGAATGCCGTTGAGATCCAACAGGTGACACCATTGACTTCCAGGTGACACCATTGTTTAGCCATTTTCCGCCAGTCCCGGTCTGGCCAGTAGTTTCCTCCAGTATAGGTGAAGATGAATGCCGTTGAGATCCAACAGGTGACACCATTGACTTCCAGGTGACACCATTGTTTAGCCATTTTCCGCCAGTCCCGGTCTGGTCAGTAGTTTCCTCCAGCATAGGTGAAGCTGAATGCCATTGAGATCCAACAGCGCGGCAAACAAAAAAATAATTGGTCTGATTTTGTTGCCAGGGATGGCGCGCCGAATCGGTGGAATTCCTGTCTGTACAAAACACGATGAAGACCGGGATACCTTCGGCACTCCTCCCATCCATCGCACCGGACGCCGTGTGCCAGCGCTGAGGTCATACCAGACCATTGTGGAGTCTTTTATACCACCGGCGGCACAATGGTCACCACCCCAACAGGCGGGCACAGATCAAAGCTGTGGGGTTTCTTAGCCAACCAGGGTGATGGGGCAAAACCTCATTTATTTTCAATACTCCCCACTCAGACCCTTACACTAAACTAACCCTGCCTCCTGATTGGCTGCGTTCATCTATAACTAGACTCTGAATGCCGGCTAGAATGTCAGCCAGTGGGAATGCAGCCCATGTGGTCCCTGGTCCCGGCTCCACCCCCTCTCACCTATAAAGGGAGAATTCCATTGTCTAGAAGGGCAATGCAGAAAGTTTCTATCTTAGGGACAGGGAGTCTCACATAGCAACCAATCAGAAACCAAAGAATGGCGTGAGAGCGCGTGAAATAGAAACTGTCTGTTCTGCTACAAGTTGTCCTTTAATAGGTGGAGCCTCCTGGTCTGTGTCAGATGTGGAGGGAACCGGTAAGACTGCCGTGCTGCCTGGGAAGGCTTTCCTCTCTCACCTTCACTTTCTCTCACACGCTGTCTCCCGGCTCCTGAGGACCCATAACGGCATTAGATCACCCATAAGAATGCCACCAACCTCGGGGCTCTGATATCTGAGGCCGCCATGCACACCCAGGAGCTGGGAGATGTCAGCTGACCTGCAAATATACACCAATCTACAAATCTGGCCAAATTCAATACAAAAAAGTGTGACTGCTCCTGATTGGCTAAAACTTGGATGGTGAATTAACTGCCCCTCCCAATGGGGGGGGGGGCAGAAGCCAATACGGTCACACACAGACCAGAGATTTCTATCCAATAAAAATCTGCTCCCATCGTCACCTCCCTCCCACATAACATCTTCATGGAGGGGAAATGAACAGATTATTTTTCTGTTTTGGATAGAGTAAGGGGGTGTTAGAACCCCTGTCAGATATCCTTTGGGGAGATTTCCCTTCACTTCCTGTCCTATAACCATAAAAGGAAGTGAGGGAAAATCCCTCTGAAGACAAGGAAAGCCCCGTACTAGTGTCCCCATCAGAAGATTTCCCTTCACTTCCTGTCCCATAACCATAAAAGAAGGTGAGGGAAAATCCCTCTGAAGTCTTGGAAAGCCCTGTACTAGTGTCCCCATCAGAAGATTTCCCTTCACTTCCTGTCCCATAACCATAAAAAGGAAGTGAGGTAAAATCCCTCCGAATACATGGAAAGCCCTGTACTAGTGTCCCCATCAGAAGATTTCCCTTCACTTCCTGTCCCATAACCATAAAAGGAAGTGAGGGAAAATCCCTCCGAATACATGGAAAGCCCCGTATTAGTGTCCCCATCAGAAGATTTCCCTTCACTTCCTGTCCCATAACCATAAAAAGGAAGTGAGGTAAAATCCCTCCGAATACATGGAAAGCCCTGTACTAGTGTCCCCACCGGAAGATTTCCCTTCACTTCCTGTCCCATAACCATAAAAGGAGGTGAGGGAAAATCCCTCCGAATACAAGGAAAGCCCTGTACTAGTGTCCCCATCAGAAGATTTCCCTTCACTTCCTGTCCCATAACCATAAAAGGAGGTGAGGGAAAATCCCTCCGAATACAAGGAAAGCCCTGTACTAGTGTCCCCATCAGAAGATTTCCCTTCACTTCCTGTCCCATAACCATAAAAGGAAGTGAGGGAAAATCCCTCCGAATACATGGAAAGCCCTGTATTAGTGTCCCCATCAGAAGATTTCCCTTCACTTCCTGTCCCATAACCATAAAAGGAGGTGAGGGAAAATCCCTCCGAATACAAGGAAAGCCCTGTACTAGTGTCCCCATCAGAAGATTTCCCTTCACTTCCTGTCCCATAACCATAAAAAGGAAGTGAGGTAAAATCCCTCCGAATACATGGAAAGCCCTGTACTAGTGTCCCCACCGGAAGATTTCCCTTCACTTCCTGTCCCACAACCATAAAAGGAGGTGAGGGAAAATCCCTCTGAAGACATGGAAAGCCCCGTATTAGTGTCCCCACCGGAAGATTTCCCCCTATTCCTGTTCTGGGGACAACACAAAATTTGGGATTTTCTTGCACTCACAGGAAACAGAGGGTGAATCTCCCTAACGGGGACACAGCAATAATAACTCAACTCTAATCCCTCCCCCACTCCATCCAAAACTAAACATTGTGCCGTTAGTTACATTGTAATACAGCGAAGACACAGCGCGGCATCGGATACATTGTTAATTTTGCCATGCGGGGTGGCATGCGGGAAGCCAGGCGTGGTGCGTTATCGGCATGCAAAGCGTTGGCAAGCGAAGGAGGGGGGGAGGGCGCCATGGGGGAGACTCTTACCTTAAATCGCGGCGCACTTTTGAGGGGGGTGGAGTTAGCTCGGGATAGATCTACAGTGTATGATATGAGCTGGCTCTGTCCGTCATACCGCCTGGAAGTTAAAAAGGAGAACGGTTTGTGAAGTGACCACAAGGGGGAGCGCGGTGATGTCATAGCCCCGCCCACAGACCTCTATAGAAAGCCAATCGCCATCGAGAATCATTTCCACATTCTCATTACACCAAAAGCAAGAAAAGAAAAAACTAAACAGAGAAATTGATTCAATCCCCCCCGCGGCCTCTGTGATTGGTCACAGCGATCACATGGTACAGGCAGGGCCAATCACAGCTAACCACAATAGTAAACACTGAATTCAGTAACAATGGTTGCTTATAACAGTGAAATGTATTGGTAGAAGCAATCAATGTGTAAAAAAAAGAAAGCCCAGGAAAACAGGAAAACTGCACCCCCCCCCCCATAGACGTATAAACATTATGTGTCAGCAAAAATCCTCCCCCCAAAAAAAAATTGGGCTAATCTGCAAGCTTTCCCCCTAAGCATAAATCCCCCCTCCTCCCAGTACAAATCCACCCCTGCTGGAATCCTCCTCCCAGTACAAATCCACCCCTGCTGGAATCCTCCTCCCAGTACAAATCCACCCCTGCTGGAATCCTCCTCCCAGCACAAATCATTGCCCCCCCCCCCCTCATTGCCCAAATCCCCACAGCACAAATGCTCCCCCCTAAAAAAAAATCATCTCCCTAGCACAAATACTCTGCTCTTCAATTTTCCCCTCCAAGTACACATCCTCTCCCCCCCCCCCCCATTCCAAATCCCCCCTCCCAGAACAATTTCCCACCCATCCCCTCTCCTAGCACAAATCCTCTACTCCTCAAATTTCCTCTCCGAGTACACCTCTTCTCCCCCCACTCCAAATCCTCCACCCAGCACAAATTACCTCCCCATCCCCTCTCCTAGAACAAATCCACACCCCCCCCCAAAAAAAATCCCCCTCCTAGCACAAATCCACAACCCCCCAAAAAAAAATCCCCTCTCCTAGCACAAATCCTCTACTCCTCAAATTTCCTCTCCGAGTACACCTCTTCCCCCCCCCCCCCATTCCAAATCCTCCTCCCAGCACAAATTACCTCCCCATCCCCTCTCCTAGCACAAATCCACACCCCCCCCAAAAAAAATCCCCCTCCTAGCACAAATCCACACCCCCCCCCAAAAAAAAAATCCCCCTCCTAGCACAAATCCACACCCCCCCAAAAAAAATCCCCCTCCTAGCACAAATCCTCTACTCCCCTCTGAGTATGCATGCTCTCCCCCCACTCCAAATCCCCCCCCCAGCACAACATCTCCCCTATCCCCTCTCCTAGCAAAAATCCCCCCCGCAAAAAAATAAAATAAAATATACCTACTAGCACAAATCTTCTACTCCTCAAACTTCTCCTCCGAGTACGCATGCTCTCCCCCCACTCCAAATCCCCCACCCAGCACAAAATCTCCAGTATCCCCTCTCCTAGCACAAATCCCCCCCCCCCCCCCAAAAAAAGAAAAGAAAATTCTCCTCCTAGCACAAAACCTCTACTCCTCAAACTTCCCCACTGAGTATGCATGCCCCCCCCCCACTCCAAATCCCCCCAGCACAATATCCCCCCATCCCCTCTCCTAGCAACCCCCCCCCCCCCCCCCACAAAAAAAGAAAGAAAATTCCCCTTCTGAATACACATCTCCTCCCCCACTCCAAATCCCCCCTCCCGGCACAAATTCTCCCCCATTCCCTCTCCAAGCACAAATCCTTCTCCCCCCCCCCCCCCCCAGCACAAATCCTTTACTCATCATATTTTCCCTCCGAGTATGCATCCTCTCCCTTTCCCCTTCAAATCCCCCTCCCAGCACAAATTACCCCCCCCCTCTATCCCCTCTCCTAGCACAACCCGCCCTCCCCCCAAAATTCTCCCCAATCATCCCTTCTAACAAAAAAAAAAAGTGTTCCCTTCTAGCATAATTCCCCTCCCCCTCTACCATATCACATCTTCAAGCACTGACCCCCTGCTTCTGTCAGTGATGAATACAGAGCTCCTCCTATTTAGGTACACAGATCTCTGTGATGATTCCATAAGCCCATCCCTCACACAGTTAGAAAACACCCCCTAGGGGAACATTTAACCCTTTGATCACCCCTAGGTTAACCCCTTCCCTGCCAGTGTCATTAGTACAGTGACAGTGCATATTATTTAGCACTGATTACTGCAGTAATGTCACTGGTCCCCCCAAAAGTGTCATAAATGTCAGTCAGGGGTCCGATCTGTCCGCCGCAATGTCGCAGTCCCGCTAAAAATCGCAGATCGCCGCCATTGCTAGTAAAAAAATAAATAAAACTGACATAAATCTTTCCCGTAGTTTGTAGACGCAATAACTTTTGTGCAAACCAATCAAAATACGCTTATTGGGATTTTTTTTACCATAAATATGTAGCAGAAAACAAATTGGCCTAAAATGTTACAAAATTTAGATTTTTACATTTTTTTATTGGGAATGTTATAGAGCAGAATGTGAAAATATTGTTTTTTTCTCAGAATTGTCTCTTTTTTTGTTTATAGCGCAAAAAGTAAAAATCGCAGAGGTGATGAAATACCACCAAAAGAAATATCTGTTTGTGGGGAAAAAAGGACATCAATTGTATTTGGGTACAGCGTCGCACGACCGCGCAATTGTCAGTTAAAGTCACGCAGTGCCAAATCGCAAAATATGGCCTGGTCATTAAGGGGGTAAATCTTCTGGTCCAGAAGTGGTTTGTAAGACTAGAACAGTTGAACTTTATTTGGGGGTTAATCAGAGGCACCCTAAATATTGGCGGGGGTGTACTGAAAATAAGACCGGGTCTTATAATAATTTATTTATTGGCTGTATGTACGATAATCTACATTTATCCACACCCTGTGATGTCATCCTAAACTGCTTGTACCCTAAAAATCATTCCCTGATCCTCTAGCTATGGGGGGGGGGGGGGGGGGGGTGTGGTCATTTCTCCCTCTCTATATTCTAAAAAACCTGAAATAAAAAATGAAATGTTTTTAAAAAAAGTTCCTGTGTGTCCCCCTGTCTTCTCCCCCCCCCCCCCATCAGCTCAGGGGTCATCATTATGCAGGTGACCCCCTCCCCTCTCCCCAATCTCAGGTGTGCCAATGCAGGTGACCCCCCCAATCTCAGGTGTGCCAATGCAGGTGACCCCCCCAATCTCAGGTGTGCCAATGCAGGTGACCCCCCCCCCCAATCTTAGGTGTGCCAATGCAGGTAATCCCCCCCAATCTCAGGTGTGCCAATGCAGGTGACCCCCCCCAATCTCAGGTGTGCCAATGCAGGTGACCCCCCCCAATCTCAGGTGTGCCAATGCAGGTGACCCCCCCCCCAATCTCAGGTGTGCCAATGCAGGTGACCCCCTCCCCTCCCCTCTCCCCAATCTCAGGTGTGCCAATGCAGGTGACCCCCCCAATCTCAGGTGTGCCAATGCAGGTGACCCCCCCCCAATCTTAGGTGTGCCAATGCAGGTAATCCCCCCCAATCTCAGGTGTGCCAATGCAGGTGACCCCCCCCAATCTCAGGTGTGCCAATGCAGGTGACCCCCCCCCCCAATCTCAGGTGTGCCAATGCAGGTGACCCCCTCCCCTCCCCTCTCCCCAATCTCAGGTGTGCCAATGCAGGTGACCCCCCCAATCTCAGGTGTGCCAATGCAGGTGACCCCCCCAATCTCAGGTGTGCCAATGCAGGTGACCCCCCTCCCCCCCAATCTCAGGTGTGCCAATGCAGGTGACCCCCCTCCCCCCAATCTCAGGTGTGCCAATGCAGGTGACCCCCCTCCCCCCCAATCTCAGGTGTGCCAATGCAGGTGACCCCCCTCCCCCCAATCTCAGGTGTGCCAATGCAGGTGACCCCCCTCCCCCCAATCTCAGGTGTGCCAATGCAGGTGACCCCCCCAATGTCAGGTGTGCCAATGCAGGTGACCCCCCTCCAATCTTAGGTGTGCCAATGCAGGTGACCCCCTCTCCTCCCCCCAATCTCAGGTGATGCGATGGGGCGATGCACTCAGTGACTGATCTGTATTACTGCAGCGCTGCAACGCACAGCCAGCGACCAGCATTGTCCGCATTTATTTACACCCCACGGAGACGGAGTGACTGGGAGGGCCATGGGACAGGTGCAGAAATGTCACCACTGAAGGAAAATGCTGCATGCCTGGCACAGGACGGGCCGCCTTCCTCTGAGCGGAGGATTCCTTTAATCACATCACAGCTGCTCTGTGTCCTCCTGCGGTGCGGAGGGGGAGGGGTTAATGGGTGTCACACCTGGATGGGGGCGTGTCACCTCTGCAGGATATCCACATCCTGTTTGTATATTTCTACTGATACATTGTAACTGCTGGGGGGAGGGGCCACCTGAGATCATCATCCCGTGTGACCACACCCTCATTCCAGCTCCAGCCTATCACTGGGTGTGATGATCATCCTGAGGATTCCTCCCCCCACCTCACTGGGTGGGATGGTCATCCTGAGGATTCCTCCACTGCCCTCACTGGGTGTGATGGTCATCCTGAGGATTCCTCCCCCGACCTCACTGGGTGTGATGGTCATCCTGAGGATTCCTCCCCCGACCTCACTGGGTGTGATGGTCATCCTGAGGATTCCTCCCCCCACCTCACTGGGTGCGATGGTCATCCTGAGGATTCCCCCTCTGACCTCACTGGGTGTGATGGTCATCCTGAGGATTCCTCCCCCGACCTCACTGGGTGTGATGGTCATCCTGAGGATTCCCCCTCTGACCTCACTGGGTGTGATGGTCATCCTGAGGATTCCTCCCCCGACCTCACTGGGTGCGATGGTCATCCTGAGGATTCCTCCCCCCACCTCACTGGGTGCGATGGTCATCCTGAGGATTCCCCCTCTGACCTCACTGGGTGCGATGGTCATCCTGAGGATTCCTCCCCCCACCTCACTGGGTGTGATGATCATCCTGAGGATTCCTCCCCCCATCTCACTGGGTGTGATGGTCATCCTGAGGATTCCTCCCCCCACCTCACTGGGTGTGATGGTCATCCTGAGGATTCCCCCTCTGACCTCACTGGGTGTGATGGTCATCCTGAGGATTCCTCCCCCCATCTCACTGGGTGTGATGGTCATCCTGAGGATTCCTCCCCCCACCTCACTGGGTGTGATGGTCATCCTGAGGATTCCCCCTCTGACCTCACTGGGTGTGATGGTCATCCTGAGGATTCCTCCCCCCATCTCACTGGGTGTGATGGTCATCCTGAGGATTCCTCCCCCCACCTCACTGGGTGTGATGGTCATCCTGAGGATTCCTCCCCTGAGTCCTCCATGGGAAGGAAACGTCATTTATATTCCAGTGTTGGACGGCTCCTCTCAGACTTCACTGGCTGCATGCTGCTTCCCTAGGATTAGGATGAACCTGCAAAGTAATTGCAGCCTCCATATTTCTGTGTAGAGTTTCTCTTTATTGTCCTACAGAAGGACCTACAGCCAATCCCAGAGATTCCTCTTCAATCCTCAGCTTCGCACACAGGCACTCTCTGTGTATTTACCTCTTCCCGGATTCTCATATCTAATGCAAATAAAAGCCGACATGCAAAGCAAGCAGTGCCAACGCCTGGACAAACTCTGCGCCTGGCACAGCCACCAGGCGGAGCCGCCGCCCCCTATCCACATATAATGGCATGTCCATGTATGAGGGCCAGGTGCTCAGACATTTCCCAGAATGCTGGACAACATCTGCTACTCTCTGTACTCTACACATCCTTCATAACACTCAACTCACCTAATGATCCATCCATCCATCTAATGATCCATCCATCCATCCATCGATCCCTCCATCCATCCATCCAACGATCCCTCCATCCATCCAACGATCCCTCCATCTAACGATCCCTCCATCCATCTACTGATCCCTCCATCCATCCATCTAAGGATCCCTCCATCCACCTCTGTCCATCCATCTAATGATCCATCCATCCATCTAACGATCCCTCCATCCACCTCTGTCCATCCATCCATCCATCTAATGATCCATCCATCCATCCAACGATCCCTCCATCCATCCATCCACCTCTGTCCATCCATCCATCCAACGATCCCTCCATCTAACGATCCCTCCATCCATCTACTGATCCCTCCATCCATCCATCTAACGATCCCTCCATCCACCTCTGTCCATCCATCTAATGATCCATCCATCTAATGATCCCTCCATTCATCCATCCATCTACTGATCCCTCCATCCACCTCTGTCCATCCATCCATCCAACGATCCCTCCATCTAACGATCCCTCCATCCATCTACTGATCCCTCCATCCATCCATCTAAGGATCCCTCCATCCACCTCTGTCCATCCATCTAATGATCCCTCCATCCACCTCTGTCCATCCATCCATCCATCTAATGATCCCTTCATCCATCTAATGATCCCTCCATCCACCTCTGTCCATCCGTCTAATGATCCCTCCATCCACCTCTGTCTGTCCGTCTAATGATCCCTCCATCCACCTCTGTCTGTCCGTCTAATGATCTCCCTGCCTGCCACTGTCTACAACTATCACCCAATCTCAGCTGAGCCTACGGACCTTATTCGCCCTCCATTCACACATCTCCAGGAGATCTTCACACAGCATGTCATTGGAATAAACCAGCCAACCAACCAACCATTCCGCCAACCCACCAAGCAGCCACACAATCAACCAACCAGCCAACCAACAACCAACCACCAAACAAACCAACCAGCCAGCCAGCCAAACAACTAGCCAACCAACCAACCAGCCATCACACCAAACAACCAACCATCAACCAACCAGCCAGCCACCAAACAAACCAACCAGCCAGCCAAACAACTAACCATCAACCAACCAGCCAGCCACCAAACAAACCAACCAGCCAGCCAAACAACTAGCCAACCAACCAACCAGCCAGCCATCACACCAACCAACCAACCAACCAGCCACCAAACAAACCAACCAGCCAGCCAAACAACTAGCCAACCAACCAACCAGCCAGCCATCACACCAACCAACCAACCAGCCAGCCAACCAGCCACCAAACAAACCAACCAGCCAGCCAAACAACTAACCATCAACCAACCAGCCAGCCAGCCAAACAACTAGCCAACCAACCAACCAGCCATCACACCAACCAACCAACCAACCAGCCAGCCAGCCACCAAACAAACCAACCAGCCAGCCAAACAATTAGCCATCAACCAACCAGCCAGCCACCACACCAACCAACCAACCAGCCACCAAACAAACCAACCAGCCATCCAAACAACTAGCCAACCAACCAGCCAGCCACCAAACCAACCAACCAGCCAGCCACCACACCAACCAACCAACCAGCCACCAAACAAACCAACCAGCCAGCCAGCCAAACTAGCCAACCAACCAACCAACCAGCCAGCCACCAAACCAACCAACCAGCCAGCCACCACACCAACCAACCAACCAGCCAGCCAACCAACCCAACCAAACCAACCAGCCAGCCAGCCACCAAAACCAACCAGCCAGCAAACCAACCAGCCAACCACCAAACCAGCCAGCAAACCAACCAGCCAACCACCAAACCAACCAGCCAACCACCAAACCTGCCAGCCAGGCACCAAACCAGCCAGCCAGCCAGCCACCAAACCAACCAACCAACCATCCAGCCACTCAATAAGCCAATCAACCTGCCAGTCAGTCAACCCATCATCCAGCCACCTAACCATGTGTTCATTCCAGCCAACCAACCATGTGCCGATTCCAGCACTATTATATAGAATTATCAGTCAAATAGAACCATCAGCTGATACTACCGACCCGACCAAGACAGCAGTATGATGGGAAACAAGTGAGAGGTCCGTACAGATTACTAACACAACATTCTCCCCCCACCAGCAGTCTCTCCCTGGCCATCAGTCTCTCTATATCTCAGCAGTCTCTATTTGGCCTGTCAGTGACTCTCTATATCTCAGCAGTCTCTCCCTGGCCTGTCAGTCTCTCTCTATATCTCAGCAGTCTCTCCCTACATCTCAGCAGTCTCTCTCTCCCTGGCCCATCAGTCTCTCTCTATATCTCAGCAGTCTGTCTCTCCCTGGCCCGTCAGTCTCACTCTATATCCCAGCACTCTCTCCCTGGCCCGTCAGTCTCACTCTATATCCCAGCACTCTCTCCCTGGCCCGACAGTCACTTTCTATATCTCAGCAGTCTCTCCCTGGCCCATCAGTGACTCTCTATATCTCAGCACTCTCTCCCTGGCCCGTCAGTCTCCCTCTATATCTCAGCACTCTCTCCCTGGCCCGTCAGTCTCTCTCTATATCTCAGCAGTCTCTCCCTGGCCCGTCAGTCTCTCTATATCTCAGCAGTCTCTCCCTGGCCCGTCAGTCTCCCTCTATATCTCAGCACTCTCTCCCTGGCTCGTCAGTCTCTCTCTACATCTCAGCAGTCTCTCCCTGGCCCGTCAGTCTCTCTCTATATCTCAGAACTCTCTCCCTGGCCCGTCAGTCTCTCTCTACATCTCAGCACTCTCTCCCTGGCCCGTCAGTCTCTCTCTACATCTCAGCACTCTCTCCCTGGCCCGTCAGTCTCCCTCTATATCTCAGCACTCTCTCCCTGGCCCGTCAGTCTCTCTCTATATCTCAGCAGTCTCTCCCTGGCCCGTCAGTCTCTCTCTATATCTCAGCCGTCTCTCCCTGGCCCGTCAGTCTCCCTCTATATCTCAGCACTCTCTCCCTGGCCCGTCAGTCTCCCTCTATATCTCAGCAGTCTCTCCCTGGCCCGTCAGTCTCTCTCTATATCTCAGCACTCTCTCCCTGGCCCGTCAGTCTCTCTCTACATCTCAGCAGTCTCTCCCTGGCTCGTCAGTCTCTCTCTATATCTCAGCACTCTCTCCCTGGCCCGTCAGTCTCTCTCTACATCTCAGCAGTCTCTCCCTGGCTCGTCAGTCTCTCTATATCTCAGCACTCTCTCCCTGGCCCGTCAGTCTCTCTCTACATCTCAGCAATCTCTCCCTGGCCCGTCAGTGACTCTCTACATCTCAGCAGTCTCTCCCTGGCCCGTCAGTCTCTCTCTATATCTCAGCACTCTCTCCCTGGCCAGTCAGTCTCTCTCTATATCTCAGCACTCTCTCCCTGGTCCGTCAGTGACTCTCTACATCTCAGAACTCTCTCCCTGGTCTGTCAGTGACTCTCTACATCTCAGAACTCTCTCCCTGGTCCGTCAGTGACTCTCTACATCTCAGCACTCTCTCCCTGGCCCGTCAGTGACTCTCTACATCTCAGCACTCTCTCCCTGGCCTGTCAGTGACTCTCTATATCTCAGCAGTCTCTCCCTGGCCCGTCAGTCTCTCTCTACATCTCATCAGTCTCTCCCTGGCCCGTCAGTGACTCTCTACATTTCAGCAGTCTCTCCCTGGCCCGTCAGTCTCTCTCTATATCTCAGCAGTCTCTCCCTGGCCCGTCAGTGACTCTCTACATCTCAGCACTCTCTCCCTGGCCCGTCAGTCTCTCTCTACATCTCATCAGTCTCTCCCTGGCCCGTCAGTCACTCTCTATATCTCAGCAGTCTCTCCCTGGCCCGTCAGTCACTCTCTATATCTCAGCAGTCTCTCCCTGGCCCGTCAGTCTCTCTCTACATCTCATCAGTCTCTCCCTGGCCCGTCAGTCACTCTCTATATCTCAGCAGTCTCTCCCTGGCCCGTCAGTCACTCTCTATATCTCAGCAGTCTCTCCCTGGCCCGTCAGTCTCTCTCTACATCTCAGCAGTCTCTCCCTGGCCCGTCAGTCACTTTCTATATCTCAGCAGTCTCTCCCTGGCCCATCAGTCACTCTCTATATCTCAGCACTCTCTCCCTGGCCAGTCAGTCTCTCTCTATATCTCAGCACTCTCTCCCTGGTCCGTCAGTGACTCTCTACATCTCAGAACTCTCTCCCTGGTCTGTCAGTGACTCTCTACATCTCAGAACTCTCTCCCTGGTCCGTCAGTGACTCTCTACATCTCAGCACTCTCTCCCTGGCCCGTCAGTGACTCTCTACATCTCAGCACTCTCTCCCTGGCCTGTCAGTGACTCTCTATATCTCAGCAGTCTCTCCCTGGCCCATCAGTCTCTCTCTACATCTCATCAGTCTCTCCCTGGCCCGTCAGTGACTCTCTACATTTCAGCAGTCTCTCCCTGGCCCGTCAGTCTCTCTCTATATCTCAGCAGTCTCTCCCTGGCCCGTCAGTCACTCTCTATATCTCAGCAGTCTCTCCCTGGCCCGTCAGTCTCTCTCTATATCTCAGCACTCTCTCCCTGGCCCGTCAGTCTCTCTCTACATCTCAGCAGTCTCTCCCTGGCTCGTCAGTGACTCTCTATATCTCAGCACTCTCTCCCTGGCCCGTCAGTCTCTCTCTACATCTCAGCAATCTCTCCCTGGCCCGTCAGTGACTCTCTACATCTCAGCAGTCTCTCCCTGGCCCGTCAGTCTCTCTCTATATCTCAGCACTCTCTCCCTGGCCAGTCAGTCTCTCTCTATATCTCAGCAGTCTCTCCCTGGCCCGTCAGTCACTCTCTACATCTCAGCACTCTCTCCCTGGCCCGTCAGTGACTCTCTACATCTCAGCACTCTCTCCCTGGCCCGTCAGTCTCTCTCTACATCTCAGCAGTCTCTCCCTGGCCCGTCAGTCACTTTCTATATCTCAGCAGTCTCTCCCTGGCCCATCAGTCACTCTCTATATCTCAGCAGTCTCTCCCTGGCCCATCAGTCACTCTCTATATCTCAGCAGTCTCTTTAGCCCTCTCTTGTAATGTACCTCAGTAGGGGTAATGATGGGTTGGGGTATTGTGGGGGGACTCCCCTCTCAGGTCTACTGTACATGGGAGAGACAATTCCTGGACAGACTGACATTGTAGCATCAATCTGCCTCCACAGCTCTGAGTCAGGAGCGCCATCTAGTGAGCAGAACAGTAACTGCACCCATCCCCAGTGATCAGTGCCAGTCACCAGTGCTTCCCCATAAACATCTGTCTTCCCCCTCCCCAACTACTGACAGTGATCAGTGCCAGTGACTTTGACCATCCGGCTATGAATGGGGCCCCCAAACCAGCTCAGCGGGAAAACCAGAGGGACAGGCTGAGCCCAGGAGTCAGGACTGGGGTAACTCTGGTCTGGTGTCACTATAACCAGTGTTGACCAACCTTACAGGTGGTACCTGACCTCAACCACCCCGCCTGACCTCAATGAATGTTTCTGATGTTCCATGTCCCTGGAATTCTCAAAGAAACCCACCGTCTTCAATACAGCAGAGCTCAGTCACCAGCCTAACAATGATACACAAATGTATGTAGCACCCCATGGGGGCAGGAACACACAGAGGTGGGCAGGAGCACCCCATGGGGGCAGGAACACACAGAGGTGGGCAGGAGTACGCCATGGGTGGCCGAACATGAAGAGAGAGATGACACCACAGTGCTCCAGTGTTATCAGGGAGGAGGGAGATGACACCACAGTGCTCCAGTGACATCACTGAGGAGGGAGATGACATCACTGTGCTCCAGTGACATCATTGAGGAGGGAGATGACATCACAGTGCTCCAGTGACATCACTGAGGAGGGAGATGACACCACAATGCTCCAGTGACATCACTGAGGAGGGAGATGACACCACAGTGCTCCAGTGACATCACTGAGGAGGGAGATGACACCACAGTGCTCCAGTGACATCACTGAGGAGGGAGATGACACCACAATGCTCCAGTGACATCACTGAGGAGGGAGATGACACCACAGTGCTCCAGTGACATCACTGAGGAGGGAGATGACATCACAGTGCTCCAGTGACATCACTGAGGAGGGAGATGACACCACAGTGCTCCAGTGTTATCAGGGAGGAGGGAGATGACACCACAGTGCTCCAGTGACATCACTGAGGAGGGAGATGACATCACAGTGCTCCAGTGACATCACTGAGGAGGGAGATGACACCACAGTGCTCCAGTGACAACATTGAGGAGGGAGATGACACCACAGTGCTCCAGTGACATCACTGAGGAGGGAGATGACATCACAGTGCTCCAGTGACATAATTGAGGAGGGAGATGACACCACAGTGCTCCAGTGTTATCAGGGAGGAGGGAGATGACACCACAGTGCTCCAGTGACATCACTGAGGAGGAAGATGACATCACAGTGCTCCAGTGACATCATTGACGGAGATGACACCACAGAGCTCCAGTGATATCACTGAGGAGGGAGATGAAACCACAGTGCTCCAGTGACATCACTGAGGAGGGATATGACATCACAGTGCTCCAGTGACATAATTGAGGAGGGAGATGACACCACAGAGCTCCAGTGACATCACTGAGGAGGGAGATGACACCGCAGTGCTCCAGTGACATCACTGAGGAGGGAGATGACACCACAGTGCTCCAGTGACATCACTGAGGAGGGAGATGACATCACAGAGCTCCAGTGACATCACTGAGGAGGGAGATGACACCACAGTGCTCCAGTGACATCACTGAGGAGGGAGATGACACCACAGTGCTCCAGTTACATCACTGAGGAGGGAGATGACACCACAGTGCTCCAGTGACATAATTGAGGAGGGAGATGACACCACAGAGCTCCAGTGACATCACTGAGGAGGGAGATGACACCGCAGTGCTCCAGTGACATCACTGAGGAGGGAGATGACATCACAGAGCTCCAGTGACATCACTGAGGAGGGAGATGACACCACAGAGCTCCAGTGACATCACTGAGGAAGGAGATGACACCACAGTGCTCCAGTGACATCACTGAGGAGGGAGATGACACCACAGTGCTCCAGTGACATCACTGAGGAGGGAGATGACACCACAGTGCTCCAGTGACATCACTGAGGAGGGAGATGACATCACAGTGCTCCAGTGACATCACTGAGGAGGGAGATGACACCACAGTGCTCCAGTGTTATCAGGGAGGAGGGAGATGACACCACAGTGCTCCAGTGACATCACTGAGGAGGGAGATGACATCACAGTGCTCCAGTGACATCACTGAGGAGGGAGATGACACCACAGTGCTCCAGTGACATCACTGAGGAGGGAGATGACACCACAGTGCTCCAGTGACATAATTGAGGAGGGAGATGACACCACAGTGCTCCAGTGTTATCAGGGAGGAGGGAGATGACACCACAGTGCTCCAGTGACATCACTGAGGAGGGAGATGACATCACAGTGCTCCAGTGACATCACTGAGGAGGGAGATGACACCACAGTGCTCCAGTGACATCACTGAGGAGGGAGATGACACCACAGTGCTCCAGTGACATAATTGAGGAGGGAGATGACACCACAGAGCTCCAGTGACATCACTGAGGAGGGAGATGACACCGCAGTGCTCCAGTGACATCACTGAGGAGGGAGATGACATCACAGAGCTCCAGTGACATCACTGAGGAGGGAGATGACACCACAGAGCTCCAGTGACATCACTGAGGAGGGAGATGACACCGCAGTGCTCCAGTGACATCACTGAGGAGGGAGATGACATCACAGAGCTCCAGTGACATCACTGAGGAGGGAGATGACACCACAGAGCTCCAGTGACATCACTGAGGAAGGAGATGACACCACAGTGCTCCAGTGACATCACTGAGGAGGGAGATGACACAACAGTGCTCCAGTGACATCACTGAGGAGGGAGATGACACCACAGTGCTCCAGTGACATCACTGAGGAGGGAGATGACACCACAGTGCTCCAGTAACATCACTGAGGAGGGAGATGACATCACAGTGCTCCAGTGACATCACTGAGGAGGGAGATGACACCACAGTGCTCCAGTGTTATCAGGGAGGAGGGAGATGACACCACAGTGCTCCAGTGACATCACTGAGGAGGGAGATGACATCACAGTGCTCCAGTGACATCACTGAGGAGGGAGATGACACCACAGTGCTCCAGTGACATCACTGAGGAGGGAGATGACATCACAGTGCTCCAGTGACATCACTGAGGAGAGAGATGACACCACAGTGCTCCAGTGTTATCAGGGAGGAGGGAGATGACACCACAGTGCTCCAGTGACATCACTGAGGAGGGAGATGACATCACAGTGCTCCAGTGACATCACTGAGGAGGGAGATGACACCACAGTGCTCCAGTGACATCACTGAGGAGGGAGATGACACCACAGTGCTCCAGTGACATAATTGAGGAGGGAGATGACACCACAGAGCTCCAGTGACATCACTGAGGAGGGAGATGACACCGCAGTGCTCCAGTGACATCACTGAGGAGGGAGATGACATCACAGAGCTCCAGTGACATCACTGAGGAGGGAGATGACACCACAGAGCTCCAGTGACATCACTGAGGAAGGAGATGACACCACAGTGCTCCAGTGACATCACTGAGGAGGGAGATGACACCACAGTGCTCCAGTGACATCACTGAGGAGGGAGATGACACCACAGTGCTCCAGTGACATCACTGAGGATGGAGATGACACCACAGTGCTCCAGTAACATCACTGATGAGAGAGATGACACCACAGTGCTCCAGTGACATCACTGAGGAGGGAGATGACATCACAGTGCTCCAGTGACATCACTGAGGAGGGAGATGACACCACAGTGCTCCAGTGTCATCAGGGAGGAGGGAGATGACACCACAGTGCTCCAGTGTCATCAGGGAGGAGGGAGATGACACCACAGTGCTCCAGTGACATCACTGCAGAGGGAGATGACACCACAGAGCTCCAGTGACATCACTGAGGAGGGAGATGACACCACAGAGCTCCAGTGACATCACTGCGGAGGGAGATGACACCACAGAGCTCCAGTGACATCACTGAGGAGGGAGATGACACCACAGTGCTCCAGTGTCATCAGGGATGAGGGAGATGACACCACAGTGCTCCAGTGACATCACTGAGGAGGGAGATGACATCACAGTGCTCCAGTGACATCACTGAGGAGGGAGATGACACCACAGTGCTCAATGACAAAGAGAGAGAGAGATAACTTTCCCGGGTGACCTCACAATGAGCAATGACATCACTGCTCTCTGGATACAAGGGTATGACCCATAATAATGGGGCTTTGATAATGTGGGGTGCACTCACCTCCTGCCGCAGCCCAGCGGTGCGCTTTGTGCCTCACATACGGTATAATGCGGCTGTTATATTCGGCAACGTCAGAGTTCAGGCTCTAGAGGTTTCTGGTTGTTTTGCTCTCTGGGTCTCGGGGGAGGGGAGCCTGCGCTGCGAGAATTACAACAGAACAACGACTGCTTATAGCAGAAGGAAGGTGAAAGTTCCACATATATATATATATATATATATATATATATATATATATATATATATATATAAAATTATCTGCCATCAGAGCTCAGGTGACCAGTGCCTAGGCCCCATGGGGGCAGGAACACACAGAGGTGGGCAGGAACAACCCATGATAGCAGGAACACACAGAGGTGGGCAAGAGCACCCCATGATGGCAGGAACACACAGAGGTGGACAGAAACACACAGAGGTGGACAGGAACACACAGAGGTGGACAGGAACACACAGAGGTGGACAAGAGCACCCCATGGGGACAGGACAGAGGTGGTCAGGAGTATCCCATGGAAGCAGGAACACACAGAGGCGGTCAGGAGCACCCCATGGGGCAGGAACACACAGAGGCGGTCAGGAGCACCCCATGAGGGCAGGAGCACACAGAGGTAGGCAGGAGCACCCCATGGGGACAGGAAAACACAGAGGTGGGCAAGAGCCCCCCATGGGGGCATGAACACACAGAAGTTGGCAGGAGCACCTCATGGGGCATGAATACACAAAGGTGGGCAGGAGCACACTGAGGTGAGCAGGAGCACCTCATGGGGGCAGGAACACACAGAGGCAGGCAGAAAACCCCATGAGGCCAGGAGCACACAGAGGCAGGCAGGAGCACCTCATGGTTGTGGAATACAAAAAGGTGGGCAGGAACACACAGAGGTGGGCAGGAGCACCCCATGGGGGCATAAACACACAGAAGTGGGCAGGAGCACCTCATGGTTGAGGAATACACAAAGGTGGGCAGGGGCACCCAATGGGGGCAGGAACACACAGAGGTGGGCAGGAGCACCCCATGGTGGGAGAAAAGAACACCCCAAACTTCCAGTTGGAAAGGAGCAGAGCTGGGAATTATGGAGGCGCTCTTACTAGGACCCCCAGGAGGTGACTCCACTCCCCAGGCTCCACCGATAACCAAGGTGTGATTTTTTGGTGGGGTGACCCACTCATCCTGTAGTCACATGACCATCCACCTGCTATCTGAGGATTAACCCTCCCATGCCCGCCAGTGGCAGCAATCACAAGGCACTTCAGCTGGGAGGTGAAAAGCAGTTCAGCTGTTTGAAGTCAGATTGCTTTTAAGTCCTCCAGCAGTTTGCGGCGGCGGAGTCACGGGACGGCGAGTCTTTGATGAGACGGAACAAAGATCCTGAGAATAAAGAATAAGCTGAGGAGGAGGAGGCCGGGTCCATCTCCCGCATCTCAAGAGAGACATTCAGTCATAGAATAGGAACTGGGAATTTTATATATAGCGCCAACATATACCACAGCACTTTATAGAGCACGCAGGCCACTGAAGTCAGTCTCCCAAAGGAAATGCACAAGCAGGAGGGCCTCCCTTGGTGGGAAGTGAGCTCGGAACCCTGGTGCTGAGTGGTACAGGCATTATCAGAGTACCGCTGCAGGCCTGGATTCTCCCTGAATTCTGTGGGTTGGTTGTATCCATAGTACCAATTATTGAAAGGATGCTTTTTTCAGGAAGCGGGTAGAAGGGGCATTACTTGGGGCAGGAGGTCCAGCTAGACCCCCGCCAATAATGGGTGTCTGGATTGGGAGGGACTGATGTTGCCCAGATGTGGGTGTGCTAGAAAATCGCAGATAGACCCCCATCCTGGTGAAATCCGGTACGGAAGGCATGGACACCTTCGGGTCTCCTATGAAAATCTGTTCAACGCTCAACAAAACAAATTGCAAAAACATAATGGGGGAGAGGTGGGGGGAGGGGAAGGGGGGGGGGGTGGAGAGATTTGGAAGGGTTCTACATTTAGGGATGTGAAGTACCCGGCAGGTGATGCGCAGTAATTACGGGAACTTTGGTAGACAAGGGTTGGCGTTCCCTGAGAGCAGGGCGCGTAAAGGGGACCCCCGACTGGTGATTTTGCCCCGTATTCTCCTCCGCAATCACTTTCATCCTAAACTCGCTTCTCATTACAAATCCCGACAGCACATCGGCACCTTGTGAAATATTCATAGGAACTCTGCCGGCGAATCTTATTAGGCTGTAATTATACAAATGTTCTATCTCAGAAGTGTCATGTCAGGATAGGAATTCACCTCCGGGGCCCCACAATGGCAGCTCCGTGCCCAGATTTACATTCACATTATTACAGCGAGACGTCTGTGTATAATGGTGGAGGACTTCTGAAGATTCAACATCTGTGAAAAGACAGGCAGCAAACAACAGAGGCCCAGCCAGAGAGGACCGAACCCCAGGAATAAAGGCCCAGCCAGGGAGGAATGAACCCCAAGAACAGAGGCCCAGCCAGGCAGGAACAAACCCAAAGAACAGAGGCCCAGCCAGAGAGGAACGAACCCCAAGAACAGAGGCCCAGTCAGGGAGGGACTACCTACTGGAACAGAGGCCCATAGAGGAACTAACCCGAGGAATAGAGGCCCAGCCAGGGAGGGACTACCTACTGGAACATGGAGGAATGAGCCCCAAGTACAGAGGCCCAGCCAGGGAGGAATGAACCCCAAGAACAGAGGCCCAGCCAGGGAGGAACGAACCCCAAGAACAGAGGCCCAGCCAGGGAGGAACGAACCCCAAGAACAGAGGCCCAGCCAGAGAGGAACGAACCCCAAGAACAGAGGCCCAGTCAGGGAGGGACTACCTACTGGAACAGAGGCCCATAGAGGAACTAACCCCAGGAATAGAGTCCCAGCCAGGGAGGGACTACCTACTGGAACAGAGGCCCAGCCAGAGAGGAATGAACCCCAAGAACAGAGGCCCAGCCAGGGAGGGACTACCTACTGAACAGAGGCCCATAGAGGAACTAACCCCAAAAACAGAGGCCCGGCCATGGGGGAAAGAACCCCAAGAACAGAGGCCCAGCCAGGGAGGAACGAACCCCAAGAACAGAGGCCCAGCCAGGGAGAAACGAACCCCAAGAACAGTCAGTCTTGTGATCCGCCCCCCCCCCCCCCCCCTGTCAGACAGTACAGCAAGGTCCCTGACCTCCCGTGCTGTTATGCAGAACAGCTTGGTCGAGGACACACCCCTAGCATGCTGATTGGACAATGAGAGAGCTGATGACTGACAAACATACCAGTCTCCGCTCTCTGCTCTCTCCTCCTGTCAGCCACCCACCAGTGTTAGACTGACAGCACTGTGCAGCGCCCGACTCTCCCTCTCTCCCCCAGTCTGAGGGGAAGCCAATACAAAGACAGATTTAGAGGATCAGATAAAGGTTGCTTTGGTAACAGTAAATGGTCTATCAGGTTTGGTTGGAGGGTCCTCTTAGCGGATTGGTGGACCTGGTCAATCGGCTGGGGGACAGCTGGGGATTCCTGAAGGGGAATTCTACAAAGGAGTCTCTGCTGTGGAGGGGACCCAGAAACTGAAAACACGTGACATGGGGGTGAGGAGACTGCTCCCAGGAGCTTACACTCTAATTCCAGTGGTGTCACAGCGCGGTGAGCCGGTTTCCAGCCGGTCTAATTGTCTCATTCACAATCAGGGCAATCATCTTCACAATTATTCCCTTTAATTAGATGATTTCAACAAATTAACTTAAAGGATTGCCGTCTCCGGAGCAGCGAGGAGGATTTACTGCCAGAAAAACCCGCCAACTTCACCGACAGCTGAGGGAAGCAGGCGGCTTATCAAAGAGCACCTGTCATGTACACACAGCGGCGGGCTGTCATACAGCAATTACCAGAGCCAAGGATGCCGCTCAGCTGTGATTGATGCTCCAAGAATAGTTAGCTGCCTTGTGCAGGTCCTGATCTTTAATGTTACTGTACCTTTAGGGAGGTGCGGGAGACTGCCTGCTGTGCGGATCTTCATTCATTGCTATACAAATACATATCCCAATGTGGGGACTCCCATAGTACGCGTCCCAATGTGGAGACTCCCATAGTACGCGGCCCAATGTGGAGACTCCCATAGTACGCGGCCCAATGTGGAGACTCCCACAGTACGCGTCCCAATGTGGAGACTCCCATAGTACGCGTCCCAATGTGGAGACTCCTATAGTACGCGTCCCAATGTGGAGACTCCCATAGTGTGCGTCCCAATGTGGAGACTCCCATAGTGTGCGTCCCAATGTGGAGACTTCCATAGTACATGGCCCAATGAGGAGACTCCCATAGTACGCGGCCCAATGTGGAGACTCCCATAGTACGCGGCCCAATGTGGAGACTTCCATAGTACATGGCCCAATGAGGAGACTCCCATAGTACGCGTCCCAATGTGGAGACTCCCATAGTACGCGGCCCAATGAGGAGACTCCCATAGTACGCGGCCCAATGAGGAGACTCCCATAGCACGCGTCCCAATGTGGAGACTCCCATAGTACGCGTCCCAATGTGGAGACTCCCATAGTACGCGTCCCAATGTGGAGACTCCCATAGTATGCGTCCCAATGTGGGGACTCCCATAGTACGCGGCCCAATGTGGAGACTCCCATAGTACGCGTCCCAATGTGGAGACTCCCATAGTATGCGTCCCAATGTGGGGACTCCCATAGTACGCGGCCCAATGTGGAGACTCCCATAGTACGTGTCCCAATGTGGAGACTCCCATAGTACGCGGCCCAATGTGGAGACTCCCATAGTACGCGGCCCAATGTGGAGACTCCCATAGTACGCGGCCCAATGAGGAGACTCCCATAGTACGCGTCCCAATGTGGAGACTCCCATAGTACATGGCCCAATGTGGAGACTCCCATAGTACACGGCCCAATGTGGAGACTTCCATAGTACATGGCCCAATGAGGAGACTCCCATAGTACGCGTCCCAATGTGGTGACTTCCATGGTACATGGCCCAATGAGGAGACTCCCATAGTACGCGTCCCAATGAGGAGACTCCCATAGTACGCGTCCCAATGTGGAGACTCCCATAGTACGCGTCCCAATGAGGAGACTCCCATAGTACGCGTCCCAATGTGGAGACTCCCATAGTACGCGTCCCAATGTGGAGACTCCCATAGTACGCGTCCCAATGTGGAGACTCCCATAGTATGCGTCCCAATGTGGGGACTCCCATAGTACGCGTCCCAATGTGGGGACTCCCATAGTACGCATCCCAATGTGGGGACTCCCATAGTACGCGTCCCAACGTGGGGCTCCCATAGTACGCGTCCCAATGTGGTGACTTCCATAGTACATGGCCCAATGAGGAGACTCCCATAGTACGCGTCCCAATGAGGAGACTCCCATAGTACGCGTCCCAATGTGGAGACTCCCATAGTACGCATCCCAATGTGGAGACTCCCATAGTACGCGTCCCAATGTGGTGACTTCCATAGTACATGGCCCAATGAGGAGACTCCCATAGTACACGTCCCAATGTGGGGACTCCCATAGTACGCGTCCCAATGTGGGGACTCCCATAGTACGCGTCCCAATGTGGGGACTCCCATAGTACGCGTCCCAACGTGGGGCTCCCATAGTACGCATCCCAATGTGGGGACTCCCATAGTACGCGTCCCAATGTGGGGACTCCCATAATACACGTCCCAATGTGGGGACTCCCATAGTACACGTCCCAATGTGGGGACTCCCATAGTACGCGTCCCAATGTGGGGACCCTCATAGATGGGAGCAGGACAGTACCCCACATATGTACTCCTGAGCCCTCAGTCTATACAAGTTCTCATTGGGCCTTCAGCAGGACAGAGTGCTGGCACATTGCAGGCCTCTGTGTGTGGCTGAGATATTTGGAGATAGAAAACATATTGTACACCGAGGTGAAGGCCACACAACGGGGGGGGGGGGGGGGTGGGGACAGAGGAGGCCACATATGGAGGAGGACATATCTACCATGGCCAGGATCTCCCACACACAGACAGCTGTCCGAATGTGACCTTTCAGGGACACTTCCACCATTGTGTCAGTTAGGACTCATTATGACATCCGGATAATGGGGATATATGAATATTTTTTACCATAAAAAACACACAGAATACCCCGGGAAGGGGAGAGGGGAGGTGAGCAACACTGACCCAACATCAATCATTTACCAAGAAGTACGGAGGTGTATTGTAGATCATTGGTCACCACAATGACTGTCCTACCTGCTACACTTTATGGAGACTCTACAAATCAACATGGAACAACCAAGATGTAAAAACAGAGCGAGACATCACAAATCATAGAAGAGAGAACAGCAAAACGAACTGCAGATAGAGGGACAACCCATGCAGAATGCTGGACCACCGAACATCCAGCGTGCTACAACACAACACCGGAGCAATGACTATGCTGCACTCACACTCCGGACCCTCACTGCTGGACCACTCATATAACGACCCTTCTTCCCCGACACCTCACTGCTGGACCACTCATAAATGATCCCCCTTCCCAGACACCTCACTGCTGGACCACTCCTATAACGATCCCCCTTCCCCGGCACCTCACTGCTGGACCACTCATAAACGATCCCCCTTCCCCGACACCTCACTGCTGGACCACTCCTATAACGATCCCCCTTCCCCGGCACCTCACTGCTGGACCACTCATAAACAATCCCCCTTCCCCGGCACCTCACTGCTGGACCACTCCTATAACGATCCCCCTTCCCCGGCACCTCACTGCTGCCACATACTGATACCCTCCTTTGTCCCCAGTGCTGGCCCACACTGCTCCCCCACCCACTAGGCCCATTCTACTGGCTGACATTGATACCCTCTTACCTCAAGTCTCCACTGCTACCCACACAATCCCCCCCCCCAAGCCCTTACTGCTAGCCAACACAACCACCCCCCAAACCATCATTGCTTCCAAACTCAACACCCACCAAACCCTCACTGCTGGCCAATCCACCCCCCCCCTCAAACTATCACTGCTGACCAACACAAACTCCCCCAAACTCTCACTGCTGGACAATACAATCCCCTCCAAACTCTCACTGCTGGCAAACAACTCCCCCCTAAATCCTCACTGCAGGCCAACACAACCCCCCCTCCCCCAAACTCTCACTGCTGGCCAACACAACCCCCCTCCCCCATATTATCAATGCTAGCCAACACAAACCCCTAACAAACCATCACTGCTGGAAAACACAGCCCCCCTAAACTCTCACTGCTAGCCAACGCAACAGCCCCCCCAAACCCTCACTACTGGTCCTCACTAACTTCACCCCATGGCCCTTGCTGTTGTTCCACACTGAGCCAATGGAGGCCTAAAGAAAATGTCATGCAATTCAGCCAAAATCCGAAGTGGGGCAGCCATGGAGAATTTCCGGCGTCTGTCTGGCACACGTGCCAAGTAGGGTTGCCATTTGGCCGGAAACAATGGCACTTCTTGCCAATGTTATGAAAAAGAAATAGACCACAAATCCGGCATTCTTCCCAGAAAAGCCTCAACCCCAGCGCCAAGGTGAAGCACGCACAGACCGCAATATAGACCGCACTGCGCAGATCTATTAGTCCGTATCGCCGGTCTACCAGCTGCCCAGCCAAAGGGTAACTCAGAGGAATTCTGCCAGCAGCGTATGACCGCGCGATCCAGGCCGGACTTTTATCGTCTGCCTTGAAGCGCCGGCCATGAAAAATGAGACGTGCGCAATTTTCGAAAATGTCAAATTGGCAAAAAGACAAAGTGAACCCAGTATGTGGGGGAGGGGGGGGATAAAGCGAGGGTGAAATCAGCGATAATGTAAAAGGAACAATCCATAGGAAGGAAAAGATGAAAGACAACATTGCGAATTTCATTTTTTACGCTAGCATGTCCCACAGACGCCATCTTCTTACGTCGCCACCGCCATCATTGGAGTCATATGTCAGCTATGCAGAATTAAAGAATGCCGCAAAACGTCCGCTGCGCTATTGTCCATAGCAGCCAAGCAATGGACCTCATGAACGTGACTGAACTAAGAACTGTCTGTGTTGCCTCATGCTACCCAACCTAAGCTGCAAAGGAAATGTCATGATGATGATGACAGGACGAGGGTACAAACGCACAGCGGCGGTATCGTGCACTCGGCGGCAGATCTTACGCTCATCCTAATTGCATGGGACCCCAAACGTGCGCCGTATACTGCGAATGATTATCGGCTCTCATTAGTGCGAGACAGACACGGAGTAGTGAATTCCGCACGTGTCACCGCCATTCTCCGGGGTCTGCAGGTGCCAGCGCACTGATGTCACTTGTCACCAGAAGGTCTCCGCTGAAGGTGACACCTCATACCATTGGCACATCTGTCTCCGCAGCGCAGACAATGCAGCACGCCGCGTCACCCCGGAGAAGAAGGTCACACATGACACGACGGGGGTACAAGTTACGCAACGTGCGGGGGTGACCCCCAAACTGATGTCAATAACCCAATTCTCCAATCTGTCACCATCTGTATAACCTTCCTGCACCGAGCCCACCACCTGCCACCCACCGACTCCATACACAAAGCTCCAGACATGGGGGACGGGAGCAGCCATGTACTCACCGGAGACGAGGAGGAGACCGTATGCCGTCCAATGTATGGACAGACCATCGCAGGCAGACAGACGAGCTCTCCTGCAGCTGCTCCTCACCATCTCCTGCGGATGAGAGAGATGGAGAGAGAAGAAGATGCTGCTACCCTCCCCTCCTCCATCCCATCCTCTCTGCTCCTCCCGATACCTTCCAGCTGGGAGGAAGGATGGACTGAACAGATGACCCCCAGCCGGGCTTTAGACTCGGCTACCAAACATCTCTGAGGACCTCCGGGGGAGGCTGCATGGGACAACCTGGTACCTTATGGGGCATACGCCAGAATAGAGCTCACTACAGCCTGGCATCTCAAGGGTTACAGCAAATCCAATACAGCCTGGCACTACAAGGGTTACAGCAAACCCAATACAGCCTGGCACTACAAGGGTTACAGCAAACCCAATACAGCCTGGCACTACAAGGGTTACAGCAAACCCAATACAGCCTGGCACTACAAGGGTTACAGCAAACCCAATACAGCCTGGCACCACAAGGGTTACAGCAAATCCAATACAGCCTGGCATCTCAAGGGTTACACCAAATCTAATACATCCTGGCACCTTATGGGGCATACGCCAGAATAGAGCTCACTACAGCCTGGCACTACAAGGGTTACAGCAAATCCAATACAGCCTGGCATCTCAAGGGTTACACCAAATCTAATACATCCTGGCACCTTATGGGGCATACGCCAGAATAGAGCTCACTACAGCCTGGCACTACAAGGGTTACAGCAAATCCAATACAGCTTGGCATCTCAAGGGTTACACAGAGATTATTACAGCCTGGCACTACAAGGGTTACACCAAATCTAATAAAGCCTGGCATCTCAAGGGTTACACAGAGATTATTACAGCCTGGCACTACAAGGGTTACACTAAGATTATTACAGCCTGGCATCTCAAGGGTTACACCAAGATTATTACAGCCTGGCATCTCAAGGGTTACAGTGAGATTATTACAGCCTGGCATCTCAAGGGTTACACAGAGCAGAGATTGTCCCTGAAGAGTAAACAGTTTTATCTCTGCATCTCCTGGAGACAGAGCACAGAGATCTCCATACACAGGGGGGGGGGGGGGGGTGCCATGGCTGGGGTAGTAGTAGATACAGGGAGGGGGAGGGGTGCCATGGCTGGGGTAGTAGTACATGCAGGGGGGGGGGTGCTATGGCTGGGGTAGTAGTAGATGCAGGGAGGGGGTGGGGTGCCATGGCTGGGGTAGTAGTAGAAGCAGGGAGGGGGTGGGGGGGAGGGGTGCCATGGCTGGGGTAGTAGTAGATGCAGGGAGGGGGTGGGGGGGAGGGGTGCCATGGCTGGGGTAGTAGTAGATGCAGGGAGGAGGAGGGGGGAGGGGTGCCATGGCTGGGGTAGTAGTAGATGCAGGGAGGGGGTGGGGGGAGGGGTGCCATGGCTGGGGTAGTAGTAGATGCAGGGAGGGGGTGGGGGGGAGGGGTGCCATGGCTGGGGTAGTAGTAGATGCAGGGAGGGGGTGGGGGAGGGGTACCATGGCTGGGGTAGTAGTAGATGCAGGGAGGGGTGCCATGGTTGGGGTAGTAGTAGATGCAGGGAGGGGGTGGGGGGAGGGGTGCCATGGCTGGGGTAGTAGTAGATGCAGGGAGGGGGTGGGGGGAGGGGTACCATGGCTGGGGTAGTAGTAGATGCAGGGAGGGGTGCCATGGCTGGGGTAGTAGTAGATGCAGGGAGGGGGTGGGGGGAGGGGTGCCATGGCTGGGGTAGTAGTAGATGCAGGGAGGGGGTGGGGGGAGGGGTGCCATGGCTGGGGTAGTAGTAGATGCAGAGATTCGACTCCCAACATCCAACACAACCCATCATTGAATTATATCCCGGAGTATGGAAGCACTCCGACCTCTCCTGACTACCACTGAGATCCTAACCCTGCACCGACCGCCAGGAGACTCCATACTGACCTACAGGAACAACACCGGGCCCCAGTACTCTCCACTACACCCCACAGGAACAACACCGGCCCCAGTACTCTCCACTACACCCTACAGGAACAACACCGGGCCCAGTACTCTCCACTACACCCTACAGGAACAACACCGGCCCCGGTACTCTCCACTACATCCTACAGGAACAACACCGGCCCCAGTACTCTCCACTACACCCTACAGGAACAACACCGGCCCCAGTACTCTCCACTACACCCTACAGGAACAACACCGGCCCCAGTACTCTCCACTACACCCTACAGGAACAACACTGGCCCCGGTACTCTCCACTACACCCTACAGGAAGGACACTGGGCCCCAGTACTCTCCACTACACCCTACAGGAAGGACACTGGGCCCCAGTACTCTCCACTACACCCTACAGAAAGGACACCGGGCCCCAGTACTCTCCACTACACCCTACAGAAAGGACCCTGGGCCCCAGTACACTCCACTACACCCCACAGAAAGGACAACGGGCCCCAGTACTCTCTACTACACCCTACAGAAAGGACACTGGGCCCCAGTACTCTCCACTACACCCTACAGAAAGGACAACGGGCCCCAGTACTCTCCACTACACCCTACAGGAAGGATACCAGGCCCCAGTACTCTCCACTACACCCTACAGAAAGGACACCGGGCCCCAGTACTCTCCACTACACCCTACAGGAAGGACACCGGGCCCCAGTACCTTTCACTACACCCTACAGGAAGAACACCGGGCCTCAGTACCCTTCACTACACCCTACAGGAAGAACACCGGGCCTCAGTACCCTTCACTACACCCTACAGGAAGAACACCGGGCCTCAGTACCCTCCACTACACCCTACAGGAAGGATACCGGGCCCCAGTACCCTCCACTACACCCTACAGGAAGAACAAGGGGCCCTAGTACTCTCCACTTCACCCTACAGGAAGGATACTGGGCCCCAATACTCTCTACTACACCCTACAGGAAGGAAGACAGGTCCCAGTACACTTCACTACACCCTACAGGAAGAACACTGGGAACCATGACTCTCCACTATACCTTAAAGGAAGGACACCAGGCCCCAATACTTTCCACTACACCCTACAGGAAGGATACTGAGCCCCAATACTCTCCACTACACCCTACAGGATGGACACCAATCCCCAGTACTTTCCAATACACCCTACAGGAAGAACACAGGGCCCCAGTACTCTCCACTACACCCTAAAGGAAGAATACTGGGTCCAAGTACCCTTCCACTACACCCTAAAGAACACTAGGTCCCATTACTCTCTACTACACCCTACAAGAAGACCACCGGTCCCAGTACCTTCCACTACACCCTACAGGAAGAACACCTGACCCCAGTACCTTCCACTAGACCCTACAGGAAGGACACCAGGTCCAAGTACCATTCTACTACACCCTACAGGAAGAATACCAGGTTCCACTCTCCACTACACCCAAAAGAAAGAACACTGACCCCAGTACCTTCCACTACACCCTAAAGGAAGGACACTGGGTCCCAGTACTCTCCCCTACACTCTACAGGAAGGACACTGGGCCCCAGTACTCTCCACTACACCCTACAGGAAGGGCAGGGGGCCACATTACACTCAACTACACCCTACAGGAAGGACTCCAGACCCCAGTACACCCTACAGGAGGGACACCAGGCTCCAGTACAGTTCACTACACCCTTCAGATAAGACACAAGGCAACAGTACTCTCCACTAAAGCCCTAGAGTAAGGACACCAGGCCATAATACTCTCCACTAAAGCCCTACAGGAAGCACAACTGGGCCCCGGTAGTCTCCAGTATGCCCTACAGGAAGGACACTGGGCCCAAGTACTCTCCACTACACCCTACAGGAAGGGCACTCGGCCCCAGTACCCTCCACTCTGCCCTACAGGAAGGACACAGGGCCCCAGTACATTTCACTCTGACCTACAGGAGGGATTTAAAGCCTCAGTACTCTCCACATACGCCCTACAGGAAAGAAACCAGGCCACAGTACTTTCCACTCCACCCTACAAGAAGGACACTGGGCTCCAGTACTCTCCACTACGCCCTACAGAAAGGATACCAGGCCTCAGTACTCTCCACAATGTCCTACAAGAAGAACACTGGGGCCCCGTACTCTCCACTATGCCCCACAGGAAAGACACTGGGCCCCAGTACTCTCCAGTCTATCATACTGGAAGGACACAGGGCACCAGTATGCCCCAGTACCTTTCATTCTGCCCTCTAGGAAGGTTACCAGGCCCCAGTACTCTCCACTCTTCCCTACAGGAAGCACAACTGGGCCCCGGTAGTCTCCAGTATGCCCTACAGGAAGGACACTGGGCCCAAGTACTCTCCACTACACCCTACAGGAAGGGCACTGGGCCCCAGTACCCTCCACTCTGCCCTACAGGAAGGACACAGGGCCCCAGTACATTTCACTCTGACCTACAGGAGGGATTTAAAGCCTCAGTACTCTCCACATACGCCCTACAGGAAAGAAACCAGGCCACAGTACTTTCCACTCCACCCTACAAGAAGGACACTGGGCTCCAGTACTCTCCACTACGCCCTACAGAAAGGATACCAGGCCTCAGTACTCTCCACAATGTCCTACAAGAAGAACACTGGGGCCCCGTACTCTCCACTATGCCCCACAGGAAAGACACTGGGCCCCAGTACTCTCCAGTCTATCATACTGGAAGGACACAGGGCACCAGTATGCCCCAGTACCTTTCATTCTGCCCTCAAGGAAGGTTACCAGGCCCCAGTACTCTCCACTCTTCCCTACAGGAAGGTCACCAAGCCCTAGTACACTCAACTCTGACCCACAGGAAGGGCACTGGGCCCCAACACATCCACTTCACCATACAGGAAGGACACTGACCACATGCCCCACTTCAATCTACTATATATAAAGGACAAAAACCTCAGTATGCTCCACTCCAGCCTACAGAATGGACAACGGTCTCTAGTATATTCCACTCTATAGGAAGGACATCAGCAGCACTGCGCCCCACTCCACCCTACAGAAACTACACCAATCACCCCAGTATACTCCAATCCATTCTACAGGAAGGACATTGGGCCCAGGCATGCTCCACCCAGGTTTACAGGACGAATACCACAATGTAACACGCTCCACAAGAAAAAGACACCAACCCCCAGCACACCCCACCCCACTCTACAGGAAGGACATCAGCCCCTAGTACATTACACTCTGCTAAACAAGTACACTAGCCCCCAGTATGCTTGACCCCCCCCCCCCCCGTAATAGAAGGACAATGGCCCCCAGTACACTTCTCTTCACTCTCTAAGGAGGACACCGGCCCTCTGTGTACTCCACCCTACAAGATTAACACCAACTCCCAGTAAACTCCACTCAACCCTTTAAGAAGGAGACCTGCTTCCAATAAGTTCCACTCCACCCTTCAAAAAGCAAACCAGCCCCTAGTATGCTCCACAGGAAGAACACCGATCTCCAGCCCATTTCACCCCATGCTACAGGAAACACACCAGCCTCCAGTACACAATACTCCACCTTACAAGGGCGACACCAACTCCAATATGCTACCTACTTCACTGTACAAGGAGGACACTAGCCCCAAGTACCTTTCCTTCCTTCAGAAAGTCCCCAGCCCCCATTTCGGCAATGACTACTTGGTCTTTCAGAATCACAATCAGCAATTATAAAGGCGATTTGCCTATCTTAGGACCTTTGGTGGATTCAGACGTCATCGGGATATATGTCCGAGTCATCTTACCTCCGTCACTTCATATTCTTCTCCAGTGTGCACTTTGTTCCTTCCACTTCTCTGATTTATTTATGAATGACATCTCTCCCCACTCTTCCCTCCTGTTCTCTTCAATGTCCCCATGTCACTTCCTACGTCTATATCTCTCATTGCGGATGAATTGCTCCACTAAGCACAATGACTCATATAAGGCTCAGAACATTCCTACCTGGAAACAGAGCAAGGAGTTGGGTCTGATAGGTCATCAGTCAGAGAGGACAGCAGCTTCCATTACACTGGACCTTCGGTCCACCAGTTCTCTTTACTGCTGTCCAGTCTCCCAATTACCCTCATGAGCAGTAATGAACGACATCCCTTATACCTCCTGTTCTCTATTAGGATCAGGTACCTCATACCTCCTGTTCTCTATTAGGATCAGGACCCTCATACCTCTTATTCTCTATGAGATATAATGATCAAGGCCCTCATACTTCCGGTCCTCTATTAGATGGAAGGATCAGGACCCTCATACCTCTTGTTCTCTATTAGGATCAGGACCCTCATACTTCCTGTACTCTATTAGATGTAATGATTAGGACCTGAATACCTCTTATTCTCTATGAGATATAACCTCATACCTCCTGTTCTCTATTAGGATCAAGGCCCTCATACTTCCGGTCCTCTATTAGATGGAAGGATCAGGACCCTCATACCTCTTGTTCTCCATTAGATGTAATGAACGGGACCCTCATACCTCCTGTTCTCTATTATAATATATCAGTCTTGTGGCCCCCCAGGAATGCCGATGTTGCAGTCTACGCTCCCATGCCATGCCATGCCCTAAACATTCAATAAAACATGCAGCAGACTCCGGGTGCAGAGCCAACATGTTTAATTGGTTGCATGTCCCTGGATGTGCATGGCTTGCAGCACAAATGATTATGGGTGTCTCTCTAGAACACGTCCCCACCTGACACAACCCCAGAGCCCAAGCCACAAATTCACAGATCAGGCCAACCTTAGGCACTTGGATTTATTATGGATGCCTTGCATGTCAGAACTCCCCCTCCCATCTCCCAATAACAGAGCGTTTTCATGTTGTGTCTCCCCGGCAAGGATGGGATTTACATGTTGTCATAGTAACCTGGATTTAAGCAGTATTCCGCACACAGCGGGGGGCTCCAGGGCCGCCTTTTCTTCATGTATTGTTGTCAGGAATAAAACTGAGGAGATTCCGCTCTCTCTCCGACAACAAAAAGACAAAAAACAGCGCCAAGAATGACATATCCAACACAATAAAAACGATGAAGGTCAGCGACTCCCTGTTCACCGCAGGGGGGCCCAGATGTTTTTCCAATATACAGGACGTCTCACGGCGTGCCGTATTAAAGCTTCATTCATAATTGATACGCCTCTCCTGTCATCTCCTGTTTACACAAGGCAGTTGGACGAGAGAGAATTTCTCTGACAAAAAAGGAGAAATTCTGAGAGCTCTTGGATATTCCCTCAAAGAACGGGTCAGATACAACCCCGCGTTGGGTCAAACTCTGCACCAGAACCTGCCATGGAACCAAACTCTGCACCAGAACCTGCCATGGAACCAAACTCTGAATCAGAACCTGCCATGGAACCAAACTCTGAATCAGAACCTGCCATGGCACCAAACTCTGAATCAGAACCTGCCATGGCACCAAACTCTGCACCAGAACCTGCCATGGAACCAAACTCTGCACCAGAACCTGCCATGGAACCAAACTCTGCACCAGAACTTGCCATGGAACCAAACTCTGCACCAGAACTTGCCATAGCACCAAACTCTGCACCAGAACCTGTCATGGCACCAAACTCTGCACCAGAACCTGCCATGGAACCAAACTCTGCACCAGAACCTGCCATGGAACCAAACTCTGCACCAGAACCTGCCATGGAACCAAACTCTGCACCAGAACCTGCCATGGCACCAAACTCTGCACCAGAACCTGCCATGGCACCAAACTCTGCACCAGAACCTGCCATGGCACCAAACTCTGCACCAGAACCTGCCATGGCACCAAGCGGCCAAAGCTGGCGAACAGAGTTGACAAAGAAAATATATATCAAGTTCAAACTTCCCCTTCGTCCCGGAAACAAGTGTCCCTCTTAGGAGAGCTCACTTCTCCTCTTCTGACCACAAGTTTCAACTATTTGGACTTTCTATCACTTTCTGTGCCCTGGACATGTAGAGATGGTGAATCTCCCCCATCAGGGACTCCATAATAAAAACCTGCCTCCCCCACTGACCTAAACTAAGAAAGACATTTTTTTGAACTAGGATGTCAAACTTCAGTAGAAACCGGACCATCACACCTCTATGATCTTGGACACCACATTCCAAACCTGGGGTCATTAATAATGGAAGTGTCCTTTCTCCATAGCCATTATTATTGATTTCCCCCAATGGCTATCCTTTCATAGCTTTTAATATTGAGTTTCCCCCATGGCTATTTTAACAGAGTTGCTCCTTTTATGTCTAAGTTACACAATATCCAGAAGCATTCCACAAGATTTTGGAGGTTGTCTGTGGAAATGTGTGCCCATTTATGAGGTCAGGTACTGATGTTGTGTGAGATCTGGTTCACAATTGGCATTCCAGTTCATCCCAAAGGTGATCAGTAGGGATGAGGTCAGGGCCCTGTACAGAACATTCGAGTTCCTCCACACCAATCTTTATGGAGCTGGCTCTGTACACGCGGGTGGTTCAGCCATTTTGGAACAGAAAGCGTTTTCACCAAACTTACCACAAGGTTGGAAGAGCACAATTGTCTACAATGTCTTTGAATGATAGAGGATTACCAGGACGTGTTTTATGTCATATAACTGGCCTTAAAATGGCAAACAAGTGGTGGGAACAGGTCCACAATCGATGAAAAGAGCTCCTGAAGCCTTCAGGAGACATTTACAGCTTATTACCCTCTAAAAAAACACTTTCCATTTCTCCTTTGCCCGTTGACCCCAATGCATTTTTTCAAACTGTTCCCAAAACTTCAATTTTCACATAGATTGCAGGGAAATCAAACCTCTACAATTTGCTTATACCCAAATCCCATATGGAATTGGGATGTTTGTGCTTAGTCCAGATCTGTATAAAACTGGCCGGCCATACATTATACAATTTTCTTGTTTAGTTTCCTTTAGAATTACCTTCAATTTAAAGAGACCCTGTCACCAGACCAGTCATTATAACCCCACTCTTCCCATCAGCCCTAAGACTGCTGTGGGTGCCGCCATCTTGAATCAATCTATTCAATTCCCTTTCACTGCTCCCCTGGAAGCTACATAAAAGGTTATGAAGGATGGATTGGAGCAGCTGGGCCAGCAAAGGCAAGCACATAGACGCACCCAGAAGAGGTGAGGGCTATGACATGCAAAGGAGGTAGGAGGCTTCGGACAGAAAACTGACTCCACATGGAGTAGTAACATTTTCCAGAGGCACATTGCAAGGGAATGAATAATAATTATGGAAAGGAAAAACGTTGCAAGTAATATTTGAAATACTTGGATTTTTCTGCTTATACATGGTGACTCCGAGATACAATGGAATTCCAGGATACAGGGGGGACAATATTTTCTAAGAAACACAAATGGTCACCTCCAGACAACGTAGGACCTTCTGGAGATCGTGGCAGCTCTACGGATCGCACATTAGAATACGACTGGCGGTGCGCTCATCATGGAGATGCCGATAATAATATTCTGCCGGGAGATGTCATTTATTTCTGCTCTGTGGACAGTGAATATTCTGTGTTTCTCCCGTGTTCCTTTTTATTATTCATGGAAGCATGATAATCACATGAAACATTAATATGGGAATTGACTTGTCTTCTCATTTCTACCTGGGGTTCGGGTTGTCACCAGTCATCTGCCAGATTCTTCCCTGTGTGTCTGGGTGGGGATGGTTCAGGATGGTCTCCGGCATCATCAATAGTGGCGGTGGTGGTCGCCAATGAAAGTGTAACTCCATCCAGAACTTTTTCTAGCTTTGGGTGGAGTGGAGAAGGGATTGTATTGTTGGACACAATTCCTGACCTGATGATTAGTAAAAATAGAACATGTTATAGGTGTCAGTGAAGCTGAATTGAAATGGAAAATCTGTTGGGGACACCAGTAGAAGGCCCCCAGCCCTGTTGGAAGTGAGAGGAAATTTCACCTAACAAAGATAGTGTTAAATATAAAATAAAGTCCCCCTTTTGAGACAAAGGGTTTGGCTGGAGCTCCATTTAATGATTGGAGATTCTGATTCCTATAAATGGCAACCTTTAAGAATCGGATTTTCCAGTCTGAGGTTCTAGCATTGGAGTTGTGTCTCTCTGGGATGGCTGTTGGTGTCTTTGTTCGCTTGTTTTCCATCCATGTCAAAACCGACACAACAGTCCTATTATTGGGCCAGAAGGTCCTCATACAGGCCACCTGTCTCCTGTCTGATATCTGATGAGATGGATATCTAGGAGAACATGTTTGAATGTCCTCCAGGATGCCACAGAACCATTTAAATCCACCTTTTCTCTCATTTTATGCAAAACCGAGCCCATTGTCACCATGACATATCTCATTCTCCACAATTGTATATCATTGCTCTGTCTGACCCTAACCCCCCACTGTGGCCCTGTACACTGCTCACCCAATTTTGTTGACATTCATCTTATAGTAAGAAATTGATGATATTCTGAGAGATGAACAAATTGATTTTGGAAAATGTTTTACTGAAATGGAAATTATTATCTTATTCTCATCCTTATTAAGCTGTTTAGAGGAAATTTGCAATTTACTCGTATTTTATTTAGAGGTGGCGGGCGTATTTAAGGTATTTGATTTATAATTTTTCACTTAGTATTTGTTTTTATTATTCTTAGCATTTTTATTTCAGTACTATTCATTATTTTACGGTTTATTTTTAGTACATTCTTAGCATTTGTTTTTTTCCTACCTGTATTTGATTGTTATTTGTGTCCTTGTCACTTGCACTTTTTTTGCGGTTTGTGGTTTTTGTAATGAGGCAAATACGGGGCAAGAAGAGGTCCAAGATACATGAAAGAAGCTTGCAAAACATCCAAAAGGAGAAATTTAGAGCGCTTCACCTTCAAAAAAAAATTAAAAAAAACACCTCCTTCGCCCATGGACTACAATGCATTTTGACAAAATTTTACCAAAATTTTTACCATTTTCACATAAATGTCAGGTAAATTAAACCTCTCAAGTTTGTTCATCCCTGAATCTCAAGTGGGATTTGGGATGTTTGTGCTTTGTCCATCTCTATATGTGTTGCTTATATAAGGAAGAAAAGAGAGCTGCTGTGCAGCATGGCCCTTGAGGTATATTATCTGCACTCCCCTCCCCCTCCTCCTATCTCCATGCAGGTGTTATAAACAAAGGCTTTGAATGGGCATGGATTGGAAAAGGGAAAAAAAGAGGGTGGAGGGGGAAGGGTCAAGCAGCCAAGGAGAGGTAAATGAAAAGCCACTAGACCTTGGTCAGAGCTGGCATCTCATGAAACCTCCATTAACCACACAGCCTCCAGATGCTCATTCCTAATATAAATGTGTTATATATGTTTTTTTTTCCATAAGACGAAGAAGCTTGCTAGATGCTCTGACAGAGAGAACAATGTTTCTTTATTGGCTACATGCGCCAAAAAAAAAAAAATATATTTCTTCTTTTATCCTCTTTTCCTAGGACTGAATGCTCCTTGAATTCTCAGCACACATCTCCTGTGGTGGACCATGGCCATTCTCATGTATTATATTTATAATCCCAGACAACGACAATCCTTCCCCCTTACAGCATGCAGAAGACTGGCTATATCCTGGTCCCCCCCCCCCCCCCCCCGTGAACAAGCACTGGCTGCAGTCAGATATACGGCTAGTTTTCCTTTCAGCGTTTCCCCCATCTTTCACTGAGATTGGTTTGAATTATTTCGGGGGATATCAAGCTCAGTCTGAGTATCCACTTAATATTCTTCACAGCAAAGGATACAAAAAGAGTCCTCTCTGGTGGTCTTCCAAGCCTTTGCTTCCTTAAAGTTGCCTTCCATATCCCTGCTACCATAAGTTGGTCTTCCAAGCCCGACGCCTATAAAGTGGTCTTCTATGCCTGCATTTTTATAAGTATTCTTCCATGCCCATCCTTCCATTAAGGGGTCTTCGATGCCACAGCTTCCATAAAGTGGTCTTCCATGCCCCCACTTTCAAAGTGGTTCTCCATGCCCCCACTTTCAAAGTGGTTCTCCATGCCCCCACTTTCAAAGTGGTCAATGTCCCGGCTTTCATTAAGTATTCTTCCATGTCCCCGCCCCCATTAAGTGGTCTTCCACGCCACTGAATCTATAAAGTGGTCTTCCATGCTCCCACTTCCATAAAGTATTCTTCCATGCCTCGCTTCCATTAAGGGGTCTTCCACGCCCCAGCTTCCATAAAGTGGTCTTCCATGCCCCCACTTTCATAGTGGTCTTCTATGCCCCCACTTTCAAAGTGGTCTTCCATGCCCCCACTTTCAAAGTGGTCTTCCATGCCCCCACTTTCAAAATGGTCAATGTCCCCACTTTCATTAAGTAGTCTTCTATATCCCCGATTCCATAAAGTGGTCTTCCATGCCACTACATCTATAAAGCGGTCTTCTATGCCCCCACTTCCATAACAGTATTCTTTAATGCCCACCCTTCCATTAAGGGATCTTCCATGCCCCAGCTTCCATAAAGTGGTCTTCCATGCCCCCACTTTCATAGTGGTCTTCCATGCCCCCACTTTCAAAGTGGTCTTCCATGCCCCCACTTTCAAAGTGGTCTTCCATGCCCCCACTTTAAAAGTGGTCTTCCATGCCCCCACTTTCAAAGTGGTCAATGCCCCCTGCTTTCATTAATTATTCTTCCATGTCCCGCTTCCATAAAGTGGTCTTCCATGCCACTGCATCTATAAAGTGGTCTTCAATGTCCCGCATTCTTCTATGCCCTGTCTTCCATAAAAAGTGGTCTTCCACATCCCCACTTCCATAAAGTGGTCTTCCATGCCCCCCCACTTCCATAAAGTGGTCTTCCGCGCCCCCCACTTCCATAAAGTGGTCTTCCATGCCCCAAATAACACAGATTCTTGATTGTTGTTGAAAACAGCTTCTGTTTAATGGTAGCCCATTGCTTCATTTTGACCAATCCCGGGTAGGATGTATGCGAGACACTGATTGGATGGTCACCCTGTCATTGTAAGTCTAAAAAGAAAATAATAGAATAGATGCCCAGGATGAATCTATGGGGGACTGAACACCATAATGGATTATTTATTATCTGAACTACAAGATGATTGCTGCCCCAACACACAACCGTTCCATATGACGCACCAGATGGGCATCTTGATCGGTTGTTTGCAGGGGACAGCAACCATCAGTCCTGGCAGGAAACGCCATCCAATCCAACCAATAGCTGTGTCAGATGATCATTTCTAAATACAGGACCATTTCACACACAAAGATTGACAACTGATGATTTATTATTATGAGTCTGGTCTGGCAAGGGTATATCCAGCTGTGATTGCACACGCTCCCTGATCACGCTGCACCATCTAGTGGTCATTGTGAGAATTTACCCCACAGAATCTCCAACACTGATATGAATCACAGGTGGGTCCAAAATGAGTGAACCACTCGTGCTGTTCAGGAGATGCCACAACTGCGATATGGATGAAAAGTCCACCTATTACCCAAAGGAAGCATAATCCCTTCCCCCAGGGTCCAGAGGTGTTCTACAAAGCGTCTCACAATAGGTCACATGACCTGTCTGTTTCCTCACCTCTCTGTACCATACAATCAATGAGCATTGTGTATGCCGAAATCCTCGAGGACTTCACTTCCCCCTCCATTCATCAGACGGGGAGGAACGGCTGTGGTCACAGCACAGGATGCGGTCTCTTCACCGTAATGATTAACACATAAACTTTACATGGCGAGTAATACAAGTATTGATCACAGATAAAGTCGGCTCGGCGATTAGCTGTAATTGGGGGAGAGAGAGAAGAAAATAATAGTTCACAGCAGGACTTTGGATGCTGAGAAAGTCCTGAAAAAGGTAGAGGTATGGCCACAGACCACAAGCTAACAGGTACCAGTGCCATGCTACAGGAGACTACTAGAGACTGCTGCCATGCTACAGGAGACTACTAGAGACTGCTGCCATGCTACAGGAGACTACTAGAGACTGCTGCCATGCTACAGGAGACTACTAGAGACTGCTGCCATGCTACAGGAGACTACTAGAGACTGCTGCCATGCTACAGGAGACTACTAGAGACTGCTGTCATGCTACAGGAGACTGCTAGAGACTGCTGCCATGCTACAGAAGACTGCTACAGACTGCTGCCATGCTACAGTAGACTACTAGAGACTGCTGTCATGCTACAGGAGACTGCTGCCATCCTACAAGAGACTGCTACAGACTGCTGCCATACAGTAGACTACTAGAGTCTGCTGCCATGCTACAGGAGACTGCTGCCATGCTACAGGAGACTGCTGCCATGCTACAAGAGACTGCTGCCATGCTACAAGAGACTGCTAGAGACTGCTGCCATCCTACAGGAGACTGCTGCCATTCTACAAGAGATTGCTACAGACTGCTGCCAATGCCATGCTACAGGAGACTGCTACAGACTGCTGAAGACTGACGCCATGCTACAGGAGACTGACGCCATGCTACAGGAGACTGACGCCATGCTACAGGAGACTGACGCCATGCTACAGGAGACTGCAAAAGACTGCTGGCACCCTACCGGAGACTGATGCCGTGCTACAGGAGACTGCTGCCAACCTACAGGAGACTGCTAGACACTGCTGATATGCTATAGGAGACTGCTGCCATGCTACAGGAGACTGATGCCATGTTAAGATGACTGCTAGAGACTGCTGCCATGCAACAGGAGACTGCTAGAGACTGCTGCCATTCTACAGGAGACTGCTGCCATGCAACAGGAGACTGCTAGAGACTGTTGCCATCCTACAGGAGACTGCTGCCATCCTACAGGAGACTGCAAGTGACTGCTACCAACTCCTGATTGTGTATTGGATACCCTTGGAATACATACTTTGAATGTTTGTACCTTTTTTCATTTTGCATAATAAATGCCCCCACTTCCATAAAGTGGTCTTCCATGCCCACCCTTCCATAAAGTGGTCTTCCATGCCCACCCTTCCATAAAGTGGTCTTCCATGCCCACCCTTCCATAAAGTGGTATTTCATGCCCCTGCTTTCATAAAATGGTCTTCCATGCCCCCCGCTTCCATTAAGTGATCTTCAATGCTCACGCTTCAATAACGTTTTCTCTAATGTCCCCACTTTCATATGCTTTCATACCCCCACTTCCATGAAGTGTTCTTCCATGCCCCCAATAACACAGATTTTCGCCTGTCACCGAGAACGGCTTCTGTTTAATGGTAGCCCATTGCTTCATTATGACCAATCCTGGGTGGGACATATGTGAGACACTGTTTGGACAATCACCCGGTCATTGTAAAATAAAAATGAGTTAAAAAAAAAAAAATAAAAGAACAGATGCCCAGGATGAAACGATGGCGGGAGAAGCACCATAATTCATTATTTTTTTTTTTGTCTGAACTACAAGATGAATGCTACCCAACCTTGAAAACCTCGGTGACACCAGGGGTCCCCACTAACTACTGACAATGACTAATGACACCGGGGGTCTCCACAATCCACCAACAATGACTAGTGACACCGGAGGTCCCCACTGACAATGACTTGCTAACCAGTGACAAAGCCCAGAGCTTTTCTGGAGCTCCCGTGACATTGCCGGGTTGGAGTTCCTCTCCAGATTCCACCATGAAGGATTTGGCGCTGCTCCGGCGGGGGGGGGGTTCAGGATAAAAAGAAGGGTCATTCATGAGCCTGAACACAGCGCCTGTGTGACACAATGACGTCACCCCCCCCCCCCCTCCATGAAGGGGTTCCTATTCTAGGGACTTGTTGTGATCTTCTTGGTCTATAAATACGGTGATGTGTGATGCCGGGACATTCTTCGACAATTATATCCTTACATTCTAATTAACGTCAGGAAGAAGAGCGTCAATGAGTGCGGGGGAAGGGGAGCGTCAATGAGTGCGGCGGGAAGAGGAGCGTCAATGAGTGCGGCGGGAAGAAGAGCGTCAATGAGTGCGGGGGAAGGGGAGCGTCAATGAGTGCGGCGGGAAGAGGAGCGTCAATGAGTGCGGCGGGAAGAAGAGCGTCAATGAGTGCGGCGGGAAGAAGAGCGTCAATGAGTGCGGCGGGAAGAAGAGCGTCAATGAGTGCGGCGGGAAGAGGAGCGTCAATGAGTGCAGCGGGAAGAAGAGCGTCAATGAGTGCAGGTGAAGGGGAGCGTCAATGAGTGCAGGTGAAGGGGAGCGTCAATGAGTGCGGCGGAAAGAGGAGCGTCAATGAGTGCGGCGGAAAGAGGAGCGTCAATGAGTGCGGCGGAAAGAGGAGCGTCAATGAGTGCGGCGGGAAGAGGAGCGTCAAAGAGTGTGGCGGGAAGAAGAGCGTCAATGAGTGCGGCGGGAAGAAGAGCGTCAATGAGTGCGGCGGGAAGAAGAGCGTCAATGAGTGCGGCGGGAAGGGGAGCGTCAATGAGTGCGGCGGGAAGGGGAGCGTCAATGAGTGCGGCGAAAAGAGGAGCGTCAATGAGTGCGGCGGGAAGGGGAGCGTCAATGAGTGCGGCGGGAAGGGGAGCGTCAATGAGCGCGGCGGGAAGAGGAGCGTCAATGAGTGCAGCGGGAAGAAGAGCGTCAATGAGTGCGGCGGGAATAGACGGCTCACTCCGAAATACATAGAATGATGAAGAATGAGAACATTTTGTGCCGCTACTAGCGCCCCGCCGCTCTGACACCATGACAGGGCCGGGGGGGGGGGGGAATCACCCAGAAAAGGCAGATTCTGGGGAACATCCGAGGAAACGGGGACCCCCCAATATCTACATTCCTGCACCATGCGCTTCGCAGCGTATCTGCGCTCAGATGTCGCGTCGGGAGTGTCATTCACAATGAATAGCGCTGCAACACGCAAACACACAAAGGGGAAGTTTCATTTACTTATATATTTTCTTCCCTGGATCCTCCCTCCCCCTCTTTATATACCTGATTATAGGCTCAGTGATGTCATCACCAGGCCTCTGTGCTTCTCTATGCAATGCAGGCAGATCGTAGCTGGTGGGAGGAGCCGGCAGGGGGGAGGTACATAGCTTCTTGAGAACATCACAGCACCCTGCCTCAGTAGCCCGGCGACCCAAAGCGGCTCTTTGCTTGTTATAATCTGGCACTTTCATTCACTGACATCAACAAAGGGGCACAATTTCTACCAATGACACCAACAAAAGGATCCACTGACACCAATGATGGGGCACGTTTCCTCCCACTGACACCAGTGATGGGGTACTATTCCTCCCACTGACACCAATGATGGGGCACTATTCCTCCCACTGACACCAATGATGGGGCACTATTCCTCCCACTGACACCAATGATGGGGCACTATTCCTCCCACTGACACCAATGATGGGGCACTATTCCTCCCACTGACACCAATGATGGGACACTATTCCTCCCACTGACACCAATGATGGGGCACATTTCCTCCCACTGACACCAATGATGGAGCACTATTCCTCCCACTGACACCAATGATGGGACACTATTCCTCCCACTGACACCAATGATGGGACACTATTCCTCCCACTGACACCAATGATGGGCCACTATTCCTCCCACTGACACCAATGATGGGGCACTATTCCTCCCACTGACACCAATGATGGGGCACTATTCCTCCCACTGACACCAATGATGGGGCACTATTCCTCCCACTGACACCAATGATGGGGCACTATTCCTCCCACTGACACCAATGATGGGGCACTATTCCTCCCACTGACACCAATGATGGGACACTATTCCTCCCACTGATACCAATGATGGGGGCACTATTCCTCCCACTGACACCAATGATGGGCCACTATTCCTCCCACTGACACCAATGATGGGGCACTATTCCTCCCACTGACACCAATGATGGGGCACTATTCCTCCCACTGACACCAATGATGGGGCACTATTCCTCCCACTGACACCAATGATGGGGCACTATTCCTCCCACTGACACCAATGATGGGGCACTATTCCTCCCACTGACACCAATGATGGGGCACATTTCCTCCCACTGACACCAATGATGGGGCACTATTCCTCCCACTGACACCAATGATGGGGCACTATTCCTCCCACTGACACCAATGATGGGGCACTATTCCTCCCACTGACACCAATGATGGGGCACTATTCCTCCCACTGACACCAATGATGGGGCACTATTCCTCCCACTGACACCAATGATGGGGCACTATTCCTCCCACTGACACCAATGATGGGGCACTATTCCTTCCACTGACACCAATGATGGGGCACTATTCCTCCCACTGACACCAATGATGGGGCACTATTCCTCCCACTGACACCAATGATGGGGCACTATTCCTCCCACTGACGCCAACACAATTCTACCAAAGATGGAGCATTTTTTACTCCCAATGGCCACAGTCCGGCCCCCCGAAAGTCTGAGACTTAGCGGGACCCGTGCGGTGCGGAGGACTTAGTGGGACCCATGTGTTTGCGGAGGACAGATGAGCGAGAGATGACAGAACTCCATCTATAATGAAGAGAAGACAGGAGTGCGTTACATAAGTGAGGAGGCAGGTGAGGGCGCCTTCTATAGAAGATCTGGAAAATGTCTCCCTCTATAATAACTCTCTGCGTTTCCATGGTGATCACACTTCGGTACAATGCTAGGAAGCGGAGCAGGTGTCGGTTGTGTCATGTATGGAAGTCACTAATTAAATAATAATCAGCCTGACTTTCAGGAAATGTGACGCCACCTTAAAGGTGTATCGCTCAGCAAAGGAAGTCTCATTGTCTGGGGGAACACTGGGGGCCACAGAGTTTGGGGGGGGGGTGTGGGGCAGTGACAACGGATTTAAGACCATGGCAGTCATTGTTTTAACCAATTCTCCTTAAAGAGGACCTGTAAGGATGTATTCATGGAGATTTGTACTGTTACTGACAGGCCACAATAAACAGCAACAGGAGCATTGTTCAGGAACGTTCCACCTGTTATCATTAAATATCTATTCTGGGTCTTCAGTCAGTGATTTTCCCTAGGCAGAGATGATGTCCTCAGTCTGCTGGAGACAGGGGACGGCTGCACCCAGGAGACGGGGGGACGGCTGCACCCAGGAGACGGGGGACGGCTGCACCCAGGAGACGGGGGACGGCTGCACCTGGGGGGACAAATGACAACTCCATCCCAGAAACAGGGGACGGCAGCGCCTGGGACACAGGAGAGAAGCAGAAGAGAGCAGTGCTGCAAGAGAAAGCCTGGAGGCTGCGAGAATATTTCTCGTGGCGGAGGAATAACCAGACAACCTTCTATGTGTGAAGTGAACTTTCTTTTAATAAAAGTGGACAAGGAAGATTCTGGAGAATAAAAGCGTCCTTACAGCTCTTCCATATGAATCCCACAACATATATTTAGCTCCAGTCCTGTACATGGTGGATCTGTCCTCTGGGCATGTATTGGGATGTGAGGTCTGGATAATTCCGGTCGTGTAGATGATGGATCTGCTCTTTGGATATTCAGATATTATATTATTAATCTTCTGACCAATCTACTGTCAACATACTTAGTGTAGCTTATCAAAATCCCAAATTTCTCCATACTGAACACGTCTCGTACATAGATTGATGTGCGCCGCCTCCAGAAGATTACATGTGTCCCAGCGCAGTGCGGGGTATTAAATGCTGGAAGGATTTATATCGCCATAAATTGAGGATCCGCTCCATGATATTCACCCGTGCTGGACGTCCAACACACCACAACCTCTGCTTCATCTTCTGACAAATGGAGGCGGTTCAGACACGTCCAGTGTTCGTCCTGCACTCCGCTCAGACACGTCCAGTGTTCGTCCTGCACTCCGCTCAGACACGTCCAGCGTCCTGCACTCCGCTCAGACACGCCCAGTGTCCGTCCTGCACTCCGCTCAGACACGCCCAGTGTCCTGCACTCCGCTCAGACACGCCCAGTGTCCTGCACTCCGCTCAGACACGTCCAGTGTCCTGCACTCCGCTCAGACACGTCCAGTGTCCTGCACTCCGCTCAGACACGTCCAGTGTCCTGCACTCCGCTCAGACACGCCCAGTGTCCTGCACTCCGCTCAGACACGTCCAGTGTTCGTCCTGCACTCCGCTCAGACACGTCCAGTGTCCTGCACTCCGCTCAGACACGTCCAGTGTCCTGCACTCCGCTCAGACACGCCCAGTGTCCTGCACTCCGCTCAGACACGCCCAGTGTCCTGCACTCCGCTCAGACACGTCCAGCGTCCTGCACTCCGCTCAGACACGTCCAGCGTCCTGCACTCCGCTCAGACACGCCCAGTGTCCGTCCTGCACTCCGCTCAGACACGCCCAGTGTCCTGCACTCCGCTCAGACACGCCCAGTGTCCTGCACTCCGCTCAGACACGTCCAGTGTCCTGCACTCCGCTCAGACACGTCCAGTGTCCTGCACTCCGCTCAGACACGCCCAGTGTCCTGCACTCCGCTCAGACACGCCCAGTGTCCTGCACTCCGCTCAGACACGTCCAGTGTTCGTCCTGCACTCCGCTCAGACACGTTCAGTGTCCTGCACTCCGCTCAGACACGCCCAGTGTCCTGCACTCCGCTCAGACACGCCCAGTGTCCTGCACTCCGCTCAGACACGTCCAGCGTCCTGCACTCCGCTCAGACACGTCCAGCGTCCTGCACTCCGCTCAGACACGCCCAGTGTCCTGCACTCCGCTCAGACACGTCCAGTGTCCTGTACTCCGCTAAGACACGCCCAGTGTCCTGTACTCCGCTAAGACACGCCCAGTGTCCTGTACTCCGCTAAGACACGTTTCCTGTAGATGATGGATGTGCAACTTGGATATTATTCGGGATGTTATGTCTGGATTATTCCCGGTCCTGTAGATGATGGATCTGTTCTCTGGATATTATTTGGGATGTGAGGTGTAGAGAATTCCCAGTCCTATAGACAATGGATTTGTTCCCTTGATATTATTCAGGATGTGACGTCTCGGTCCTGTAGATCAGTGGTCCTCAACCCTGGCCTACAGGGCCCACTAACAGGCCAGGTTTGCAAGATAACTGAAATACATCCCAGGTGATATAATTTGCTGCTCAGTGATTGCAGTACTCTAGTCTGCATCTCCCCAAGGTAATACTTAAAATCTGGCCTGTTAGTGGGCCCTGAGGACTGGAGTGGAGGACCACTGCTGTAGATGATGGATCTGTTCCCTGGATATTATTTGGGATGCGATGTCTGGATAATTCCTGGTCCTGTAGATCAGTGGTCCCCAACCCCCGGGCCGCGGATCGGTACCGGTCCGTGGATCAAATGGTACCGGGCCACCCAAGGAACATTAAATTATTTCCATTTCATTTACTGTGGTGCATTTCTCTTGGGTTTGTGCGACTTTCCATAGACGAGAGGTTAACCGGGAGCATCACCAATACCGCGCATGTGCAAAATATTGTGATATCGGGGCGGTTTTAGGTGACGTCTGGAGCGGCTGCAAGCAGCAGTGGCATTGTAGCTTTGGTAAAGAGAAGGTGTGTATCGCTCTTCTCTCTGTTCACCTGTAAGCAATACACTTCGGGTGTCATTGTCTCCTATTACCCCCAGATGGAACCGTCTCCTTGCAAAGAAACAAGCTCAGGGTTCTCATTGATTTAGCGTTCTAGTGAGTTAAAATGTTAAATCACTTTATTGTATATTCATTTTTTGGTGTAACTGTATTTTACTTTGAAGGCATGTTGAAATACAATTGGTGCCGGTTCACATTGTTCCGACTTGTCAGGCGACTTGATCGCCTGACAAGTAGCGGACCGTGCTGTGCAATTGGAACCGTTCTAATAGGAGCGACTCAAGTCGCTCCGACTTAGAAAAAGGTTCCTGCACTACTTTGGGGCGACATCAGAGCGACTTGCATTGACTTCCATTATGTGAAGTCGTTGCAAGCCGCGCCGAAGTCGCGGTGCACGGGCGACGCCATAACTCGCCCGAAGTCGTGTCGCCCTAGTGTGAACCGACACTTAAATTAAAATTATTAAATCAAAACAATCTAAAATATAAACAAACCATCAACGTTCCCCCCTCAGCGAGCCACGGTAAAATTACCAAACGTTGACTGGTCCGCGGCAATAAAAAGGTTGGGGAGCACTGCTGTAGATGATGGATCTGCTCTCTGGATATTATTCGGGAAGCGATGTCTGGATAATTCCTGGTCCTGTAGATGATGGATCTGCTCTCGGGATATTATTTGGGATGCAATGTCTGGATAATTCCTGGTCCTGTAGATGATGGATCTGCTCTCTGGATATTATTCGGGATGCAATGTCTAGATAAATCCTGGTCCTGTAGATGATGGATCTGCTCTCGGGATATTATTCGGGATGTGAAGTCTGGATTATTCCCCGTTCTGTAGATGACGGATCTGCTCTCTGGATTATATTCGGGATGCGATATCTGGATAATTATCCATCCTGTAGAGGACGGATCTGCTCTCTGGATATTATTCAGGTTGTGATGCCTGGATAATTCTCCGTCCTGTAGATAATGGATCGGCTCTCTGGATATTATTCAGGATCTATTCTCTGGATTATTCCCTATTCTGTAGATGTCCAGGACGCCCATTGTTCTATTATCCGATGAACACACAGCGGGACGCACATCAGCTCCCAACCCATCGGAAAGCCAATAATCTTCTGACCAATCTTCTGTTACCATACTTAGTGCAGCTTATGAAAATCCCGAATGTTTTCTCCATACTGAACACGTCTCGTACATAGATTGATGTGCGCCGCCTCCAGAAGATTACATGTGTCCCAGCGCTGTGCAGGGTATTAAATGCTGGAAGGATTTATATTGCCATAAATCGAAGATCCGCTCTATGATATTCACCTGCATTGGACGTCCACCACACCACAAACTCTGCTTCATCTTCTGACAAATGGAGGCAGCTCATAGGTGTTCGGTGTCCTGCATTCCGCTCATACACGTCCAGCGTCCTGCACTCCGCTCATACACGTCCAGCGTCCTGCACTCCGCTCATACACGTCCAGCGTCCTGCACTCCGCTCATACACGTCCAGCGTCCTGCACTCCGCTCATACACGTCCAGCACTCCGCTCATACACGTCCAGCGTCCTGCACTCCGCTCATACACGTCCAGCACTCCGCTCATACACGTCCAGCATCCTGCACTCCGCTCATACACGTCCAGCGTCCTGCACTCCGCTCATACACGTCCAGCACTCTGCTCATACACGTCCAGCGTCCTGCACTCCGCTCATACACGTCCTGCACTCCGCTCATACACGTGCAGCGTCCTGCACTCCGCTCATACACGTGCAGCGTCCTGCACTCCGCTCATACACGTCCAGCGTCCTGCACTCCGCTCATACACGTCCAGCGTCCTGCACTCCGCTCATACACGTCCAGCGTCCTGCACTCCGCTCATACACGTCCAGCGTCCTGCACTCCGCTCATACACGTGCAGCGACCTGCACTCCGCTCATACACGTGCAGCGTCCTGCACTCCGCTCATACACGTCCAGCACTCCGCTCATACACGTCCAGCGTCCTGCACTCCGCTCATACACGTCCAGCACTCCGCTCATACACGTCCAGCGTCCTGCACTCCGCTCATACACGTCCAGCGTCCTGCACTCCGCTCATACACGTCCAGCGTCCTGCACTCCGCTCATACACGTGCAGCGTCCTGCACTCCGCTCATACACGTGCAGCGTCCTGCACTCCGCTCATACACGTGCAGCGTCCTGCACTCCGCTCATACACGTGCAGCGACCTGCACTCCGCTCATACACGTGCAGCGACCTGCACTCCGCTCATACACGTGCAGCGACCTGCACTCCGCTCATACACGTCCAGCGTCCTGCACTCCGCTCATACACGTCCAGCGTCCTGCACTCCGCTCATACACGTCCAGCGTCCTGCACTCCGCTCATACACGTCCTGCACTCCGCTCATACACGTGCAGCGTCCTGCACTCCGCTCATACACGTCCAGCGTCCTGCACTCCGCTCATACACGTCCAGCGTCCTCTGTGTACTCCATGGAGGCGAACACTGAATGTATTATCTTTTAGTAATGTCATATGATGGGAATCCCCCCTGACATCGCCTGAACTCCGCATACACCATCCATATAAAGATTCTATTGTACCCCGACACAAAGGCCGAACCGCCGCAGACTCCGCCAACGCCACAAGCTGTGAAAGGGCCTTATCATCAGATATGACCGCAGCCACTCGCCGACGGATTTGGGGCACTTTTCACCACGTTTTCTGATAGGACGAATGTAAATGATCTGAAAATTGTTTTAAAGCGGACGTGTATTCTGCTTATATTTTACACTTCCTGGTTGCCCCCCCCCCCATCAATGGAATTCATAAATAAAACCTTTTCTGTTTTCATTACAGACCTTATTTCATACGCTGTGATGTCATCACTGGGTCTCTGTGCTTCTCTATGCAAGGCAGGCAGATCATGGCTGGTGGGAGGGGCTGGACATAGCATCCTGAAACCATCACAGCACCCCGCCTCAGTACTCCTCTCAAGAGCCCTCAGTCCTGGTGGAGGAGTCCTGTCCTCCTCTCTGCTGCCAACTGCTGAGACAAGGTAGGAACAGCAGTGAGGGGGGTGCAGGAGAGGTGTGAGGGCCACATGAAATGGCCTGAAGGGCCGGAATCGGCCCCCGGGCCTTCTGTTTGACACATGTGGGTTAGATGATGCTGGATGTGCTGGAGGCGGAGCTCTGACTGGCTGCAGCTTCTAATGCACATTGTGAGAAGCTCACAGTGTGCGGTGAAATCAGAGGAAGCCGTTTCAGTCCAGGAGAGGAGCCGCTACACCTGTGCAAGACTGAAGGGGGGAGGAGCCGCTACACCTGTGCAAGACTGAAGGCGGGAGGAGCCGCTACACCTGTGCAAGACTGAAGGGGGAGGAGCCGCTACACCTGTGCAAGACTGAAGGGGGGAGGAGCCGCTACACCTGTGCAAGACTGAAGGGGGAGGAGCCGCTACATCTGTGCAAGACTGAAGGGGGAGGAGCCGCTACACCTGTGCAAGACTGAAGGGGGAGGAGCTGCTACACCTGTGCAAGACTGAAGGGGGAGGAGCCGCTACATCTGTGCAAGACTGAAGGGGGAGGAGCCGCTACACCTGTGCAAGACTGAAGGGGGAGGAGCCGCTACACCTGTGCAAGACTGAAGGGGGAGGAGCCGCTACACCTGTGCAAGACTGAAGGGGGAGGAGCTGCTACACCTGTGCAAGACTGAAGGGAGGATTTAAAAAGATACATTTATTGATGTCTGAAAGTCTCAAAGTGATATTATTTCTGTCTTTTATATCTGCAGGTACACCTGTGCAATACTGAAGAAGGCGGAGTTAGACTAACAATTAGCGTAGGGAGCCGGATAGAAATAAGCTCTATCTATGAAGGGGGCGGAGTTAGACTAACAATTGGCGTAGAATGCGGGATATAAATGAGCTCTATGAAGGGGCGGAGTTAGTAATAATTTGCGTAGGGAGTGGGGTGAGGAGCGCAGAAGGAAGAAGAATAGAGATTAATTCTCTCTGTATGAAGGGGAGGGCGGGGGGAGATTTAAGAGGGCGCCACCATCAGGAGGACAAAGTGTAGGATGTTGGTGCAGCTCACAGCTTCCTCTGGAGAGTGATGATGGAGCTCTTCTCAGGGATCTGTATATTGTAGTCTTTGCCCACCCTGCATACATGGATTGGTTTGGCACAGTTGCTCGGGTTTCTGTATTTCTGACATTATCCCCCCCCCCCTCCAGTCCGGTATAATGTGAGAACAATCAGTGGAGATCCCTGAACAAATCCTCCCGGCTTCATCATATCATCCCGAGGTTTACTCCGCTACTCCACAAAGCTGGCATGTCTGAGCCAACAGGTGACCAGATGGCCTGCGTTCCCCGTATCTGGCCTGCTGTGACCCCCTGCAACAGCGGCTCGCATGCAGCGCCCAGAGTGACGCCGCCTGTGCATACGATTTTCCCACAGGGAACAAATTTATGAAATCTTGTTACAATTTAATGCGGATTCCAACCGGCGGCAAATCAGACGAGAAAATACTAATTGACGCATTTTCTGACGCGGGGGCAAATGACAACGATGGCGCTCTACCACACTGGGAATGACGCGGAGTTGCCAGGGGCTGAGGGATCGGTTGTTCCCCTACCGGGAAGAATGAAGCATTCTGGGAATTACTGCGTAACGGGAATACAGCGTGCTCATTGGTTATTAGAATTAATATCATATTGGAATTATAGAGCGCCGCGCTTTACAATCTAAAGGGGACAATACAGCAACAATACAATTCAATACAAGAGCGTTAGGAGGGCCCTGGTCCTGGGAGCTTACAATCAAAAAATCTTTGCAGGAAAATGTTCCTGATTAAAGTGGACCTGTCGGAGAAAATTTTTACATTTCATCCACGACTCATCAAGCTGGAGGAGCACTTATGGGACCTGAGAGTGTGCTTGGGGCATGCTAAAGTGACCCCTCATTTGATTTGATCATATTTTAGCATGCCCCAAGTGCAGTTACAGCTCGATGAATCGGGGCCAGATCAGGAGTCATGTTTTTCCTCCAAACTTCCTGATCTGCTCACGTGATCCGGATCATTGACTTCCAAAGCATTGACACCACGAGGAATGGAACAGCCAGGCAGATAGAATTTTCAGAAAGCTTTGGGTCACGGCAGGTCCTCTTTAATGGCATGTTTATAGATTTCTCTTGCTGCACCTGCAAAACATCTGCTGTAAATCACTTGACAAGGACAGACGTGTGGCTGGTCCTCGATGAGTGCAATGTGAGGCGTGCCAAGTTCTTCTGTGACCGAGGGAGGCCGCCGCTGAGGACGCAGGAAGGTGACCTTCCAGTGACGTCCTATCGACTGATCCATTAGCAGCCTTTCCAGATTCCCATCAATGGTGGCCACTCCGCGGAGCCTGGGGGGCCATTACACCATGAAGAGATCCATAAACGAACATCAGTGGCTTCCTCTCCTGGAGAATGATAGGACCCCTTTATGGCTCTTCTCACTTAGAGATACACCATCCGGGCAAAAGTCTGGGGACCCCATACAATCCCACACCAACACATTCCATTCCAGGAACTACGGCCATTAATATGGAATTGCTGCATCCCCATTCTACATTATATAAAAGCTGCTCCAACCCCTCCCCCTATGGACGTGCCCCCTCCTTATTAGGCAATAATATGGAGTTACCCCAAATATTTCCTCCATGGTCATTAATACGCCGTATCCCTCCTCCCCATGGTCATTAATATGCCGTATCATTCCTCCCCATGGTCATTAATATGCCGTATCATTCCTCCCCATGGTCATTAATTTGCCATATCCCTCCTCCCCATGGTCATTAATATGCCGTATCATTCCTCCCCATGGTCATTAATATGCCGTATCCCTCCTCCCCATGGTCAATAATATGCCGTATCCCTCCTCCCCATGGTCATTAATATGCCGTATCCCTCCTCCCCATGGTCAATAATATGCCGTATCCCTCCTCCCCATGGTCATTAATATGCCGTATCCCTCCTCCCCATGGTCAATAATATGCCGTATCCCTCCTCCCCATGGTCATTAATATGCCGTATCCCTCCTCCCCATGGTCAATAATATGCCGTATCCCTCCTCCCCATGGTCATTAATATGTCGTATCCCTCCTCCCCATGGTCATTAATATGCCGTATCATTCCTCCCCATGGTCATTAATATGCCGTATCATTCCTCCCCATGGTCATTAATATGCCGTATCCCTCCTCCCCATGGTCATTAATGTGCCGTATCCCTCCTCCCCATGGTCATTAATATGCCGTATCATTCCTCCCCATGGTCATTAATATGCCGTATCCCTCCTCCCCATGGTCATTAATGTGCCGTATCCCTCCTCCCCATGGTCATTAATATGCCATATCCCTCCTCCCCATGGTCAATAATATGCCATATCCCTCCTCCCCATGGTCATTAATATGCCGTATCCCTCCTCCCCCATGGTCAATAATATGCCGTATCCCTCCTCCCCATGGTCAATAATATGCCGTATCCCTCCTCCCCATGGTCATTAATATGCCATATCCCTCCTCCCCATGGTCATTAATATGCCGTATCATTCCTCCCCATGGTCATTAATATGCCATATCCCTCCTCCCCATGGTCATTAATATGCCATATCCCTCCTCCCCATGGTCATTAATATGCCATATCCCTCCTCCCCATGGTCATTAATATGCCATATCCCTCCTCACCATGGTCATTAATATGCCATATCCCTCCTCCCCATGGTCATTAATATGCCATATCCCTCCTCCCCATGGTCATTAATATGCCATATCCCTCCTCCCCATGGTCATTAATATGCCGTATCATTCCTCCCCATGGTCATTAATATGCCATATCCCTCCTCCCCATGGTCATTAATATATCATATCCCTCCTCCCCATGGTCATTAATATATCATATCCCTCCTCCCCATGGTCATTAATATGCCGTATCCCTCCTCCCCATGGTCATTAATATGCCATATCCCTCCTCCCCATGGTCAAGAATATGCCGTATCCCTCCTCCCCATGGTCAAGAATATGCCATATCCCTCCTCCCCATGGTCATTAATATGCCATATCCCTCCTCCCCATGGTCATTAATATGCCATATCCCTCCTCCCCATGGTCATTAATATATCATATCCCTCCTCCCCATGGTCATTAATATGCCATATCCCTCCTCCCCATGGTCATTAATATGCCATATCCCTCCTCCCCATGGTCATTAATATGCCATATCCCTCCTCCCCATGGTCATTAATACGCCATATCCCTCCTCCCCATGGTCATTAATATGCCGTATCATTCCTCCCCATGGTCATTAATATGCCGTATCATTCCTCCCCATGGTCACTAATATGCCGTATCATTCCTCCCCATGGTCATTAATATGCCATATCCCTCCTCCCCATGGTCATTAATATATCATATCCCTCCTCCCCATGGTCATTAATATGCCATATCCCTCCTCCCCATGGTCAAGAATATGCCGTATCCCTCCTCCCCATGGTCATTAATATGCCATATCCCTCCTCCCCATGGTCATTAATATGCCATATCCCTCCTCCCCATGGTCATTAATATTCCATATCCCTCCTCCCCATGGTCATTAATATGCCGTATCCCTCCTCCCCATGGTCAATAATATGCCGTATCCCTCCTCCCCATGGTCATTAATATGCCGTATCCCTCCTCCCCATGGTCAATAATATGCCGTATCCCTCCTCCCCATGGTCATTAATATGCCGTATCCCTCCTCCCCATGGTCAATAATATGCCGTATCCCTCCTCCCCATGGTCATTAATATGCCGTATCCCTCCTCCCCATGGTCAATAATATGCCGTATCCCTCCTCCCCATGGTCATTAATATGTCGTATCCCTCCTCCCCATGGTCATTAATATGCCGTATCATTCCTCCCCATGGTCATTAATATGCCGTATCATTCCTCCCCATGGTCATTAATATGCCGTATCCCTCCTCCCCATGGTCATTAATGTGCCGTATCCCTCCTCCCCATGGTCATTAATATGCCGTATCATTCCTCCCCATGGTCATTAATATGCCGTATCCCTCCTCCCCATGGTCATTAATGTGCCGTATCCCTCCTCCCCATGGTCATTAATATGCCATATCCCTCCTCCCCATGGTCAATAATATGCCATATCCCTCCTCCCCATGGTCATTAATATGCCGTATCCCTCCTCCCCCATGGTCAATAATATGCCGTATCCCTCCTCCCCATGGTCAATAATATGCCGTATCCCTCCTCCCCATGGTCATTAATATGCCATATCCCTCCTCCCCATGGTCATTAATATGCCGTATCATTCCTCCCCATGGTCATTAATATGCCATATCCCTCCTCCCCATGGTCATTAATATGCCATATCCCTCCTCCCCATGGTCATTAATATGCCATATCCCTCCTCCCCATGGTCATTAATATGCCATATCCCTCCTCACCATGGTCATTAATATGCCATATCCCTCCTCCCCATGGTCATTAATATGCCATATCCCTCCTCCCCATGGTCATTAATATGCCATATCCCTCCTCCCCATGGTCATTAATATGCCGTATCATTCCTCCCCATGGTCATTAATATGCCATATCCCTCCTCCCCATGGTCATTAATATATCATATCCCTCCTCCCCATGGTCATTAATATATCATATCCCTCCTCCCCATGGTCATTAATATGCCGTATCCCTCCTCCCCATGGTCATTAATATGCCATATCCCTCCTCCCCATGGTCAAGAATATGCCGTATCCCTCCTCCCCATGGTCAAGAATATGCCATATCCCTCCTCCCCATGGTCATTAATATGCCATATCCCTCCTCCCCATGGTCATTAATATGCCATATCCCTCCTCCCCATGGTCATTAATATATCATATCCCTCCTCCCCATGGTCATTAATATGCCATATCCCTCCTCCCCATGGTCATTAATATGCCATATCCCTCCTCCCCATGGTCATTAATATGCCATATCCCTCCTCCCCATGGTCATTAATACGCCATATCCCTCCTCCCCATGGTCATTAATATGCCGTATCATTCCTCCCCATGGTCATTAATATGCCGTATCATTCCTCCCCATGGTCACTAATATGCCGTATCATTCCTCCCCATGGTCATTAATATGCCATATCCCTCCTCCCCATGGTCATTAATATATCATATCCCTCCTCCCCATGGTCATTAATATGCCATATCCCTCCTCCCCATGGTCAAGAATATGCCGTATCCCTCCTCCCCATGGTCATTAATATGCCATATCCCTCCTCCCCATGGTCATTAATATGCCATATCCCTCCTCCCCATGGTCATTAATATGCCATATCCCTCCTCCCCATGGTCATTAATATGCCATATCCCTCCTCCCCATGGTCAATAATATGCCATATCCCTCCTCCCCATGGTCATTAATATGCCGTATCCCTCCTCCCCCATGGTCAATAATATGCCGTATCCCTCCTCCCCATGGTCATTAATATGCCATATCCCTCCTCACCATGGTCATTAATATGCCATATCCCTCCTCCCCATGGTCATTAATATGCCATATCCCTCCTCCCCATGGTCATTAATATGCCATATCCCTCCTCACCATGGTCATTAATACGCCGTATCCCTCCTCCCCATGGTCATTAATATGCCATATCCCTCCTCCCCATGGTCATTAATATGCCATATCCCTCCTCCCCATGGTCATTAATACGCCATATCCCTCCTCACCATGGTCAATAATACGCCATATCCCTCCTCCCCATGGTCATTAATACGCCATATCCCTCCTCCCCATGGTCATTAATACGCCATATCCCTCCTCCCCATGGTCATTAATATGAAGTAGCCCCCTTCCCTCATGGTCAATAATATGAAGTAGCCCCCTTGCCTCATGGTCATGAATATGGAGTAGCCCCCCCCTTCTCATGTTCATTAATATGAAGTAGCCCCCTTCCCTCATGGTCATGAATATGGAGTAGCCCCCCCCCCTCTCATGTTCATTAATATGGAGTAGCCTCCCTCCCCCAATGGCCATTTATATGCAGTAGCCCCTTTTGTGGCTATACCACTCTCCACACTTCTAGGAAGACTTTCCACAAGATTTTGGAGGGTGTTTTAGTGGAATTTGTTCCCCATTTGTGAGGTCAGCTACAAGACCTGGATCACAATCAGTGTTCCAATTCATCATTTTACATAAAGTTGCTCCAATCCCTCCCCCCATGGCCATTAATATGGAGTTGCCTCCCTTCTTATTGGACATTACTATGGAGCTACCCCAACTACTCCCCCATGGCCATTATTATGAAGCCCCCCCCCCCCCACATGGTCATTAAACTTTTTAATTGTGTAAAAGCCACATGCCCAGGTCCACGCAGGGGTAGGACAGACAGCAGAAATCCTGTTGCCAAAAACAGGCAAGCTCCCCCCCAGTGGCCATTAATATGAAGTAGTCCCCTTTCTGGCTACATCTTCCACTCTTCTAGGAAGACTTTGCACAAGGATTTTGGAGGGTGTCTGCGTGGATTTGTGCCCATTTGTGAGGCCAGGTACTGATGTAGTATGAGAAGACCTGGGCTCACCATCGGCATTCCAATTCATCCCAAAGGTGTTCAGTAGGGATGAGATAAGGGCTCAGTACAGGACACTGGAGTTCCTCCACACCAACTGATCAACCCATGTTTTTATGGAGCTGGTCCAAACTGGTCAACCCATGTCTTTATGGAGCTGGTCTAAACTGGTCAACTTATGTCTTTATGGAGCTAGTCTAAACTGGTCAACCCATGTCTTTATAGAGCTAGTCTAAACTGGTCAACTTATGTCTTTATGAAGCTGGTCTAAACGTGTCAACCCATGTCTTTATGGAGCTGGTCCAAACTGGTCAACCCAGATGGTTATGAAGCTGGTCCAAACTGGTCAAGCCATGTCTTTATGGAGCTGGTCTAAACTGGTCAAGCCATGTCTTTATGGAGCTGGTCTAAACTGGTCAAGCCATGTCTTTATGAAGCTGGTCTAAATGTGTCAACCCATGTCTTTATGGAGCTGGTCTAAACTGGTCAAGCTATGTCTTTATGGAGCTGGTCCAAAATGGTCAACCCGTGTCTTTATGGAGCTGGTCCAAACTAGTTAACCTATGTCTTTATGGAGCTGGTCCAAACTAGTTAACCTATGTCTTTAAGAAGCTGGTCTAAACTGGTCAACTCATGTCTTTATGGAGCTGGTCCAAACTGGTTAACCCATGTCTTTATGGAGCTGGTCCAAACTGGTCAACTCATGTCTTTATGAAGCTGGTCTAAACTTGTCAACGCAGATGGTTATGAAGCTGGTCTAAACTGGTCAAGCCATGTCTTTATGGAGCTGGTCTAAACTGGTGAACTCATGTCTTTATGGAGCTGGTCTAAACTGGTGAACTCATGTCTTTATGAAGCTGGTCTAAACTGGTGAACTCATGTCTTTATGAAGCTGGTCTAAACTTGTCAACGCAGATGGTTATAAAGCTGGTCTAAACTGGTTAACCCATGTCTTTATGGAGCTGGTCTAAAGTGGTCACACAATGTTTTTATGGAGCTGGCTTTGTACACAGGGGAGGCACAGTCATGTTGAAACAGAAAAAGGGTCTTCACCAAACTGTTACCACAAGGTTGGAAGAGCAAAATTGTGTACAATATCTTTGTATGATGGGAGTATTACCAGGGCACTCCACTGTAGACACTCTATTATTAGAGGGGGTCCATATTTGTCTGCCAATATTGGTAAGTGCGAGGGTCAGGGGTTCAAAAACATTTGTCTATATACTGTAGAGTACAGCACATTCGGCTTTTCATCCTTCATCTTAGGTTTAATACTTTCATTTTTTTTTCGGTCCTCCAGGTTCTGCTCCTGAATTTTGCTTAACTGTCCAGCAACTGGTAGTATACAATTCTGGAATGGGAGTGCTAAGTGCTCTCAACTGCAAAAAGCGTCCCATCCCCCCACAAATCAGCAGTGCAGCCATCTCAAAGACCTCAGAGGAGCTCAAAGTAACATCTTTCCAATAGCCCTGCCAGTGCGCTTCCACTAGAGGGGGGAAATTCCACCCCTGCGCTTCCACTAGAGGGGGGAAATCCCGCCCCTGCGCTTCCACTAGAGGGGGGAAATCCCACCCCTGCGCTTCCACTAGAGGGGGGGGGAATCCTGCCCCTGAGCTTCCACTAGAGGGGGGGAAATCCCGCCCCTGAGCTTCCACTAGAGGGGGGGAAATCCCGCCCCTGAGCTTCCACTAGAGGGGGGAAATCTCGCCCCTGAGCTTCCACTAGAGGGGGGAAATCTCGCCCCTGAGCTTCCACTAGAGGGGGGAAATCCCGCCCCTGCGCTTCAATTAGAGGGGGAAATCCAGCCCCTGCACTTCCACTAGAGGGGGAAATCCAGCCCCTATCCTGCATAGACAAAAGAAAGCAGTGGAACTTCAAGCTTTGCTCATCTTGTCTCTGGCCCCGGTAACGTCACTGACCCATCATGGTGACCCCACACCACAGGCCCGGAGAAGCCATCTGGGACCCCTCACAACTTTCCTGCTTACACATGTAAAATAAATTCCCCCCCAAAAAAAAAAACAAGTAGAAAAACTGACTTTTCCAATCTGGCTCTCAGGCCGCACTAGAAACAGGAAAAACCTTCAAACATTTATGAGCTAAATTCAGAAACCCAATGCTGATCACTACCAGCTCTGCTATCAGGAAGGGCCCGATTACACCGGCACAGTTCAACACCTCATTGTTCGGGTAAAAAAGCTCTATATTCTCTTTACACCTAAAATCCATATTTTACGCTACTGGAGATTTCCAGCCTGACGGAACATTCCGGGAGCAGATTACGGATCAGAGAGCAGCACGCGGGGCGGCAATAATGACAAGTCAATAGGGGAGGATCGAACGATGACGTCACTTACCGAAGGCGTCTGTGGGAGACAACCGTCTGATCCACCCTGCAAGGAAAAAAAACATGGAGGTCAGCGAAGGGCGACATCATCAGATTTAAAAGATCAAATAACTTCCATTTCAGATCTGAGGATCACAATGACTGCCAATCACTGGAGGCTCTGACCATATTAGGAGCTTGGACTCTCCTGATTGGCTTGCTGATCCGGGGTCAGTGAGAGCCAGGTGAGTAGCATTTTCAGGAGTGAGGAATGGCAGCTTTAGGATTCACCTTCTGCAAAATTAAACTTTACAAAAGGGAAAACTTTTCTAATGTGGGCAAAAGAGTGTCAGTTGGGGTTCCCCTTTAAAACATTCTTATGTTATAGAGTTACAAATGTCAGTTGTGGGCGGAGTCAACTGAGCTAACAGTGTAAAGAGTCAGCCAATCAGAGAAGGGACTCCCAGGATGACCAAAGAACTGCGACAGTTTGTGGGATATGACAGGATACAATGCATCACCTAGTGGGGGCGTGACCAGATACAATGCATCTCCTAGTGGGGGCGTGACCAGATACAATGCATCTCCTAGAGGGCTGTGACCGGATACAATGCATCTACTAGAGGGGTGTGACCGGATACAATGCATCTACTAGAGGGGTGTGACAGGATACAATGCATCTCCTAGAGGGGTGTGACCGGATACAATGCATCTCCTAGAGGGGTGTGACCGTAACAATGCATCTCCTAGAGGGCTGTGACCGGATACAATGCATCTCCTAGTGGGGGCGTGACCAGATACAATGCATCTCCTAGAGGGCTGTGACCGGATACAATGCATCTACTAGAGGGGTGTGACAGGATACAATGCATCTCCTAGTGGGGGCGTGACCAGATACAATGCATCTCCTAGAGGGGTGTGACCGGATACAATGCATCTCCTAGAGGGGTGTGACCGGATACAATGCATCTCCTAGAGGGCTGTGACCCGATACAATGTAACTCAGAGATCAGGAGGAAGATACAACAGCTTACTGAAGGGAAAAGTAATAAAGTGCAAAAAACACCCAGAATCTTACAACAACATGAGGGAACATTAATGTGTGTTACACACTGTGGGGACTACGACTCATTTCCTCCGCTCCCACAATGTCACATGCGGCAGTATGGGTGATCTTCACCTGCCATTTTCCGATTCAGCCTGGCACTTCCCCGGAGTCCTCCGGCAGCTCGGCTCCCATCATTCCAGATGCTGCTGGATTTGCATAATGAGATGCGTAACCAGGCAACTAATGTGGTTGGGTCTTATTTTTACCTCCATTACGATATTTGATGTAATAAACAAAGTCCAATATGAATAGACTGAGATTAAATTTATAACAAACAATTTTCCCCGACATGCTGGGAATGTGACCTGAGCGCCAAGCCGCCACAGGGAGAGAAATCACTGCAACCGTAACCAGGTTATAGAGGAATATAGACCGTCCCGGGGCGAATGTCCTCCTGTAACCAGGTTATAGAGGAATATTGACTGTCCCGGGGAGACTGTCCTCCTGTAACCAGGTTATAGCCAAATATAGACCGTCCCGGGGAGACTGTCCTCCTGTAACCAGGTTATAGAGGAATATAGACTGTCCCAGGGCGACTGTCCTCCTGTAACCAGTTTATAGAGGAATATAGACCGTCCCGGGGAGACTGTCCTCCTGTAACCAGGTTATAGCCAAATATAGACCGTCCCGGGGAGACTGTCCTCCTGTAACCAGGTTATAGAGGAATATAGACTGTCCCAGGGCGACTGTCCTCCTGTAACCAGTTTATAGAGGAATATAGACCGTCCCGGGGAGACTGTCCTCCTGTAACCAGGTTATAGCCAAATATAGACCGTCCCGGGGAGACTGTCCTCCTGTAACCAGGTTATAGAGGAATATAGACCGTCCCGGGGCGACTGTCCTCCTGTAACCAGGTTATAGAGGAATATAGACCGTCCCGGGGCGACTGTCCTCCTGTAACCAGGTTATAGAGGAATATAGACCGTCCCGGGGAGACTGTCCTCCTGTAACCAGGTTATAAAGGAATATAGACCGTCCCGGGGAGACTGTCCTCCTGTAACCAGGTTATAGCCAAATATAGACCATCCCGGGGAGACTGTCCTCCTGTAACCAGGTTATAGCCAAATATAGACCGTCCCGGGGAGACTGTCCTCCTGTAACCAGGTTATAGAGGAATATAGACTGTCCCAGGGCGACTGTCCTCCTGTAACCAGGTTATAGAGGAATATAGACCGTCCCGGGGAGACTGTCCTCCTGTAACCAGGTTATAAAGGAATATAGACCGTCCCGGGGAGACTGTCCTCCTGTAACCAGGTTATAAAGGAATATAGACCGTCCCGGGGAGACTGTCCTCCTGTAACCAGGTTATAGCCAAATATAGACCATCCCGGGGAGACTGTCCTCCTGTAACCAGGTTATAGCCAAATATAGACCGTCCCGGGGAGACTGTCCTCCTGTAACCAGGTTATAGAGGAATATAGACTGTCCCAGGGCGACTGTCCTCCTGTAACCAGTTTATAGAGGAATATAGACCGTCCCGGGGAGACTGTCCTCCTGTAACCAGGTTATAGCCAAATATAGACCGTCCCGGGGAGACTGTCCTCCTGTAACCAGGTTATAGCCAAATATAGACCGTCCCGGGGAGACTGTCCTCCTGTAACCAGGTTATAGAGGAATATAGACCGTCCCGGGCGACTGTCCTCTTGTAACCAGGTTATAGAGGAATATAGACCGTCCCGGGGCGACTGTCCTCCTGTAACCAGGTTATAGAGGAATATAGACCGTCCCGGGGAGACTGTCCTCCTGTAACCAGGTTATAAAGGAATATAGACCGTCCCGGGGAGACTGTCCTCCTGTAACCAGGTTATAGAGGAATATAGACTGTCCCGGGGAGACTGTCCTCCTGTAACCAGATTATAGCCAAATATAGACCATCCCGGGGAGACTGTCCTCCTGTAACCAGGTTATAGCCAAATATAGACCGTCCCGGGGAGACTGTCCTCCTGTAACCAGGTTATAGCCAAATATAGATCATCCCGGGGCGACTGTCCTCCTGTAATCAGGTTATAGAGGAATATAGAAAAAGTCCCGGGGAGACTGTCCTCCTGTAACCAGGTTATAGAGGAATATAGACTGTCCCGGGGCGACTGTCCTCCTGTAACCGGGTTTTAGAGGAATATTGACCGTCCTGGGGCGACTGTCCTCCTGTAACCAGGGTATAGCCAAATATAGACCGTCCAGGGAAGACTGTCCTCCTGTAACCAGGTTATAGGGGAATATAGGACCTCCTGGGGAGACTGTCCTACTGTAACCAGGTTATAGAGGAAAATAGACCGTCCCGGGGAGACTGTCCTCCTGTAACCAGATTTAGACTGTCACTGGGCAACTGTCCTCCTGTAACCAGGTTATAGCCAAATATAGACCATCCCAGAGCGACTGTCCTCCTGTAACCAGGTTATAGGGGAATATATACCGTCCCAGGGAGACTGTCCTCCTGTAACCAGGTTATAGAGGAATATAGACTGTCACCGGGCGGTCCTCCTGTAACCAGGTTATAGACAAATATAGACCGTCACGGGGTGACTGTCCTCCTGTAACCACGTTATAGCCAAATATAGACTGTGACCAGGCGACTGTCCTCCTGTAACCAGGTTATAGCCAAATATAGCCTGTCACCGGGCAACTGTCCTCCTGTAACCAGGTTATAGCCAAATATAGACCGTCCCGGGGCGACTGTCCTCCTGTAACCAGGTTATAGAGGAATATAGACCGTCCTGGGGAGACTGTCCTCCTGTAACCAGGTTATAGAGGAATATAGACCGTCCCGGGGAGACTGTCCTCCTGTAACCAGGTTATAGAGGAATATAGACCGTCCTGGGGAGACTGTCCTCCTGTAACCAGGTTATAGAGGAATATAGACCGTCCCGGGGAGACTGTCCTCCTGTAACCAGGTTATAGAGGAATATAGACCGTCCTGGGGAGACTGTCCTCCTGTAACCAGGTTATAGAGGAATATATACCGTCCCGGGGAGACTGTCCTCCTGTAACCAGGTTATAGGGGAATACAGAACCTCCCGGGGAGACTGTCCTACTGTAACCAGGTTAAAGAGGAATATAGACAATCCCGGGGGGGACTGTCCTCCTGTATCCAGGTTATAGCCAAATTTAGACTGTCACTGGGCAACTGTCCTCCTGTAACCAGGTTATAGAGGAGTATATACCGTCCCAGGGAGACTGTCCTCCTGTAACCAGGTTATAGAGGAATATAGACTGTCACCGGGCGGTCCTCCTGTAACCAGGTTATAGCCAAATATAGACTGTGACCAGGCGACTGTCCTCCTGTAACCAGGTTATAGCCAAATATAGACCGCCCCGGGGCGACTGTCCTCCTGTAACCAGGTTATAGAGGAATATATACCGTCCCAGGGAGACTGTCCTCCTGTAAATCAGGTTATAGAGGAATATAGACCGTCCCGGGGAGACTGTCCTCCTGTAACCAGGTTATAGAGGAATATAGACCGTCCTGGGGAGACTGTCCTCCTGTAACCAGGTTATAGAGGAATATAGACTGTCACCGGGCGGTCCTCCTGTAACCAGGTTATAGCCAAATATAGACTGTGACCAGGCGACTGTCCTCCTGTAACCAGGTTATAGCCAAATATAGACCGCCCCGGGGAGACTGTCCTCCTGTAAATCAGGTTATAGAGGAATATAGACCGTCCTGGGGAGACTGTCCTCCTGTAACCAGGTTATAGAGGAATATAGACCGTCCCGGGGAGACTGTCCTCCTGTAACCAGGTTATAGAGGAATATAGACCGTCCTGGGGAGACTGTCCTCCTGTAACCAGGTTATAGAGGAATATTGACTGTCCCAGGGAGACTGTCCTCCTGTAACCAGATTATAGCCAAATATAGACCATCCCGGGGAGGCTGTCTTCCTGTAACCAGATTATAGCCAAATTTAGACTGTCACTGGGCAACTGTCCTCCTGTAACCAGGTTATAGAGGAGTATATACCACCCCAGGGAGACTGTCCTCCTGTAACCAGGTTATAGCCAAATATAGACTGTGACTAGGCGACTGTCCTCCTGTAACCAGGTTATAGCCAAATATAGACTGTGACTAGGCGACTGTCCTCCTGTAACCAGGTTATAGCCAAATATAGACCGTCCCGGGGCGACTGTCCTCCTGTAACCAGGTTATAGCCAAATATATACCGTCCCGGGGCGACTGTCCTCTTGTATCCAGGTTATAGCCAAATATATACCGTCCCGGGGAGACTGTCCTCCTGTAACCAGGTTATAGAGGAATATAGACCGTCCTGGGGAGACTGTCCTCCTGTAACCAGGTTATAGAGGAATATAGACTGTCACCAGGAGACTGTCCTCCTGTAACCAGGTTATAGAGGAGTATATATCGTCCCAGGGAGACTGTCCTCCTGTAACCAGGTTATAGAGGAGTATATACCGTCCCAGGGAGACTGTCCTCCTGTAACCAGGTTATAGAGGAATATAGACTGTCACCGGGCGGTCCTCCTGTAACCAGGTTATAGCCAAATATAGGCTGTGACTAGGCGACTGTCCTCCTGTAACCAGGTTATAGCCAAATATAGACCGTCCCGGGGCGACTGCCCTCCTGTAACCAGGTTATAGCCAAATATATACCGTCCCGGGGCGACTGTCCTCCTGTATCCAGGTTATAGCCAAATATATACCGTCCCGGGGAGATTGTCCTCCTGTAATCAGGTTATAGAGGAATATAGACCGTCCCAGGGCGACTGTCCTCCTGTAACCAGGTTATAGAGGAATATAGACTGTATGCAGAGGGGTGACGAAGTGACTGTCAGATGGTGGTGACAGAGAGGCAAGGGTTGTAGGGGAATATAGATGGAAGGGGGTTGATGGTGCTGTACCCATAATTATTCTGCAGAGCAGAATGAGGATCCCAAGTGCAGAGATCTCAGAGTCCTGGTCCAATTCAATCTTCAGAAAGCACCGAAATATTTGTTTTGGGTGGGGTAACAAATTTAGGTAAAATAGCTGAAGAACGGATAAGAAAGTCACGCCTCTCCGGCATTGCAGAATATAGAGGTGACTTTTGGTTTCTTCATGCCCTTATCACTATGACTGCAACACAGACAGGAGATTGAATAAATGGGCAATGGGGAATTATGATAAAAGGTTCTCATTGTGACAGACATGTCGGGGACCGCCGATTAAATTTCCCCATTAAAATTCAGCTCTCTTTCCTGAACTATTACCGGGAGAACACGAAGATTGGTACTCATCCATCACCCCATCCACTAACCAGCCAGAACAATAAATGAGATCTCTGCAGATGGAACGGCCAGAATAAGATTGTGATTTCTCAGTGTGGAGGATGAGGTGGGCAGAGTCCATGGATATAGAAAAAGCTCCACCATTCTAAAAGGGCCCTGGAGTATGGAAGAGCTCTGAAATATGGGGAGAACCCTGAAATATGGAAGAGCTCCGGCTTTTGGAAACAACTCTGAAATATGGAAGAGCTTCAAGCATACAAAAAGACTCCTGGAATATGGAAGAGCCCTGGTATATGGGAAGAACCCTAAACTGTGGAAAAGCTCTGGCATATGAAATATGGAAGAGCTCCGGCATAGAAGAAGAACCCTGAAATGTGGAAGAGCCCTGGAATATAGAAGAGCTTCAGAATACAGAAAGAGTCCTGAAATATGGAAGAGCTCCAGCTCTTTTGAGAAGAACCCTGAAATATGGAAGAGATTCCTCATAAAGAAAGAGTCCTGGTATGTGGAAGAGCTCTGGCATACGGGAAGGACCCTGAAATATGAAAGAACCCAGGAGTATGGAAGAGCCCTGAAGTATGGAAGAGCCCTGAAGTATGGAAGTATGGAAGAGATCCAGCATACAGAAAAAGTCGTCGAATATGGAAGAGATCTGGAAAATGGGAAGAGCCCTGGAGTATTTCAGAGCCCCAGAATACAGAAAAGGTCTTAGAATATGCAAGAGCCCTGCAGTATGGAAGAGCCCCAGCATAAAGAAAAGGTCCTGGAGTATGGAAGAGCCCAGGAGTATGGAAGAGCCCAGGAGTATGGAAGAGCCCAGGAGTATGGAAGAGCCCAGGAGTATGGAAGAGCCCCGGCATACAGAAAAGGTCCTGGAATACGAAAAGAGCCCTAGAGTATGGAAGAGCCCTGGTAGAAGGAAAAGCCCCAGCATACAGAAAAGGTCCTGAAGTAGGTTAGAGTCCTAGGAGTATGGAAGAGTCCTGGAATATGGAAGAGCCCTGGAATATGGAAGAGCCCTGGAATATGGAAGAGCCCTGGAATATGGAAGAGCCCTGGAATATGGAAGAGCCCTGGAATATGGAAGAGCCCTGGAATATGGAAGAGCCCTGGAATATGGAAGAGCCCTGGAATTTGGAAAACACCCAGCATATAGAAAAGGTCCTGGAATATGGAAGAGTTCTGGAGTATGGAAGAGCCCTGGAACATGGAAGAGTGCCAGCATACAGAAAAGGTCCTGAAGTAGGTTAGAGCCCTAGAGTATGGAAGAGCCCTGGAATATGGAAGAGCCCTGGAATTTGGAAAACACCCAGCATATAGAAAAGGTCCCGGAATATGGAAGAGCCAAGGCATACAGAAAAGGTCCTGGAATACAGAAGAGTCCTGGAGTATGGAAGAGCCCTGGAATATGGAAGAGCTCCAGCATACAGAAAATGTCCTGGAATATGGAAGAGCTCCAGCATACAGAAAATGTCCTGGAACATGGAAGAGCTCCAGCATACAGAAAAAGTCCTGGAATATGGAGGAGCTCTGGCACATGGGAAGAATCCTGGCATACAGAAGAATTTGAGCATATGAGAAGGGCTTTATTATATGGGAAGAGACCTGGAGTATGGAAGAGCTCGGCATACAGAAAAAGCCCTGGGAAGATCTCCAGAATAGGGAAAGGTCTGGAATACAGAAAGAACATCAGCATAATGTATTATTGTAGACTGAACCTAAACTAGAACCAATTACTAGCCAATCCTAGACTACTGGGAACCATGGTTGGGAAGAACTTTGGAATACAGAAGAGCTCTGAATAAGATGGGACGCACCCAGGAACATGGGAATAACTCCAGAATATGGAATAAACTCTTTGGCAGGCCTCTACCTCCATGTCTGCTATGATGGGAGTTATACTTGCTTGCATCCCACCAATCCTGCTTCCTGCTAGTTGGAATAAGCGGTCAGTTCTGTAGGAATCTTTGGACATTTCCCCGACAACCAACAGACTCCATTGTGGAGTGCGACAGCTCATGAACTTTCAGAACACAATATCTCCAGATTGGTGGAATGGAGGAAAGCGCGATACAAATTCATCTCACCCGTCTTCCCCAATTCAGGGTCATCATGCTGGGAAATCTATGAACCACGGAGCAAGGATGGTTCTGTTTTCTAGAATGGAAATGGCGGGAGCCTCTGGGCTGGTGCATTTACAAATTGTCTAAACACTGTATTCTGTATGAGGGCTTCCAATGGTCAGATGTCCAATGCCTGGACTGGATTTTCTGCCACCCTCCCCTCACCCCACACACCAAGAGATTTGTACAATTCAGATGCTCAGGCGCAGAGGGTGGGGAGGGACCTGAACCTTCTTGGATCAAGCAGCGCCCCATCTAGCATCTTGACTGCCATTATATAGGGCAGGGGTCTCCAAACTTTCTAAACAAAGGGCCAGTTTATTGTCCTTATAATTTTAAGGGGCCAGACTGTGACCAGCGGAGCTGATAATTTTCCTTGTATAAGTGGGAGGAATAGTGGCCCAATCATTGGTGTCAGTGGGAGGAATAGTGCCCCATCATTGGTGTCAGTGGGAGGAATAGTGCCCCATCATTGGTGTCAGTGGGAGGAATAGTGTCCCATCATTGGTGTCAGTGGGAGGAATAGTGTCCCATCATTGGTGTCAGTGGAAGGAGTAGTGTCCCATCGTTGGTGTCAGTGGAAGGAGTAGTGTCCCATCGTTGGTGTCAGTGGAAGGAGTAGTGCCCCATCATTGGTGTCAGTGGGAGGAATAGTGCCCCATCATTGGTGTCAGTGGGAGGAATAGTGCCCCATCATTGGTGTCAGTGGGAGGAATAGTGCCCCATCATTGGTGTCAGTGGGAGGAATAGTGTCCCATCATTGGTGTCAGTGGGAGGAATAGTGTCCCATCATTGGTGTCAGTGGGAGGAATAGTGCCCCATCATTTGTGTCAGTGGGAGGAATAGTGCCCCATCATTTGTGTCAGTGGGAGGAATAGTGTCCCATCATTGGTGTCAGTGGAAGGAATAGTGTCCCATCATTGGTGTCAGTGGGAGGAATAGTACCCCGGCATTGGGGTCAGTGGGAGGAATAGTACCCCGGCATTGGGGTCAGTGGGAGGAATAGTACCCCGGCATTGGGGTCAGTGGGAGGAATAGTACCCCGGCATTGGGGTCAGTGGGAGGAATAGTGCCCCATCATTGGTGTCAGTGGGAGGAATAGTGGCCCAATCATTGGTGTCAGTGGGAGGAATAGTGGCCCAATCATTGGTGTCAGTGGGAGGAATAGTGCCCCATCATTGGTGTCAGTGGGATGAATAGTGCCCCATCATTGGTGTCAGTGGGAGGAATAGTGCCCCATCATTGGTGTCAGTGGGAGGAATAGTGCCCCATCATTGGTGTCAGTGGGAGGAATAGTGCCCCATCATTGATGTCAGTGGGAGGAATAGTGCCCCATCATTGATATCAGTGGGAGGAATAGTGCCCCATCATTGGTGTCAGTGGAAGGAATAGTGCCCCATCATTGGTGTCAGTGGGAGGAGTAGTGTCCCATCATTGGTGTCAGTGGGAGGAGTAGTGTCCCATCATTGGTGTCAGTGGGAGGAATAGTGTCCCATCATTGGTGTCAGTGGGAGGAATAGTGTCCCATCATTGGTGTCAGTGGGAGGAGTAGTGTCCCATCATTGGTGTCAGTGGGAGAAGTAGTGTCCCATCATTGGTGTCAGTGGGAGGAATAGTGTCCCATCATTGGTGTCAGTGGGAGGAATAGTGTCCCATCATTGGTGTCAGTGGGAGGAATAGTGTCCCATCATTGGTGTCAGTGGGAGGAATAGTGCCCCATCATTGGTGTCAGTGGGAGGAATAGTGTCCCATCATTGGTGTCAGTGGGAGGAATAGTGTCCCATCATTGGTGTCAGTGGGAGGAATAGTGTCCCATCATTGGTGTCAGTGGGAGGAATAGTGCCCCATCATTGGGGTCAGTGGGAGGAATAGTACCCCGGCATTGGGGTCAGTGGGAGGAATAGTGCCCCATCATTGGGGTCAGTGGGAGGAATAGTGCCCCATCATTGGGGTCAGTGGGAGGAATAGTGCCCCATCATTGGTGTCAGTGGGAGGAATAGTGCCCCATCATTGGTGTCAGTGGGAGGAATAGTGCCCCATCAATGGTGTCAGTGGGAGGAATAGTGCCCCATCAATGGTGTCAGTGGGAGGAATAGTGCCCCATCAATGGTGTCAGTGGGAGGAATAGTGCCCCATCATTGGTGTCAGTGGGAGGAATAGTGCCCCATCATTGGCATCAGTGGGAGGAATAGTGCCCCATCATTGGTGTCAGTGGGAGGAATAGTGTCCCATCATTGGTGTCAGTGGGAGGAATAGTGTCCCATCATTGGTGTCAGTGGGAGGAATAGTGTCCCATCATTGGGGTCAGTGGGAGGAATAGTGCCCCAAGGGCCTGTAAAGGCAAGCAATGGGCCACATCTGGCCCCCGGGCCGCAGTTTGGAGACCACTGGTATAGAGTGTACGCTCGGTAACACATCCTTCCTATGGGAACGATCGCACGCAGCTCACACAGATCGTCCCACCAGTTGGAATATTTTGGAATGTACCAACCATCTATGACGAAGGTCAGAAATGCCAGAAATCAGGCCGCCTTTCCCTCTTACACGGCACAAATCTGGGCCACCTCTATTTCTGCCCCCACAGACACCCCAAGTTCCCCCCAGACTCACGTTTCTGCCGATCCTCCACCCAGGCATGTCCGTCCGCGGCGGGCGAAGCTGCGTCTCCAGAAAACGATGCGGTCGGGAGAGGCGCCCGGGGCTCAGGACTGCCAGCGCTGTAATTATGGCAGGAAACTGAAGGAATGATCCTGTCCTACTTTCCTGAGCGGAGAGCGAGCTAAGCCGAGCACGGGGACTCGTGTATCATCGCTCCCCACTATAAGGCACACAGATCGCTGCTAATCTCTGCAATCTGGACACTGACTACATTCCCCACCGCCTCATCCGCTTAGGACAGAGCGCGGGGGAACTACAAGCACCAGCAAGACCCCCCCCCCCATACACACAGCATCTGATAAAAGGTCCCGGGCACACAGAATAAAGGGGCCCTGTCATGACAGACACATAGGGCAACCATTGTTGACCACCCTCTGAAAATGCTAAGTACCTGGCTGTTATGGTGACTTTCTGGCTTTGGTTCAGGAAAGTCAGAAGCTCCTAAAGTGGACGGTCGCTCAGTGTTACACCTTTATATCATTGTAACCCCAACAAATCACGAAAAGAATGGGGGTCAAACCTTTTTAGAGGAGTGCACGGTGCGCCTCGAGAATGAGGTCTATGCCCCACCCATGTCACACGTCCCTGGAGGCTTTGGGATATGAAGAAAACGCTGCACATGCACGGTGCGGCTTCATCAAGAGGCTGGCTGCTAGGATCTGGAAGAGACAGTCGGCTCCCTGATGATGTCACAAAGTGGAGGTTGGCAGGGCCACTGATAAGGCAGTACAGCCAGCCCTTCTACACTGGGCCCCATCTGTTCATTAGGGGGGCTCTGGCCCCTAGCAGGAGGTCCGGCTGTACTGTCTTATTGCAGACACCGATCCTCCTCTGTCCCTCCCAGCAGTTCTGCCGGCTTCTCCTCCTCTCCTTCCCTCCGGCTGCACTGCAGGGGGATTGGTCCTAGCATATGTGTCCCTTCCATCTGCTGTCCGGGCCCCCCATGTGCCCCTTTCCCCACAGCACTTCCGGCTTCTCCTCCTCTTTCTCCCTCCGGCTGCACTGCAGGGGGATTGGTCCTAGCACATGTGTCCCTTCCATCTGCTGTCCAACCGCCCTGAGTGTCCATTTCCCCCACAGCGCTTCCGGCTTCTCCTCCTCTTTCTCCCTCCAGCTGCAGTGCAGGGGGATTGGTCCTAGCACATGTGCCCCTTCCATCTGCTGGCCGGGCCCCCCTGTGTGCCCCTTTCCCCCACAGCGCTTCCGGCTTCTCCTCCTCTTACTCCCTCTGGCTGCATTGCAGGGGGATTGGTCCTAGCACATGTGCCCCTTCCATCTGCTGTCCGGGCCCCCCATGTGCCCCTTTCCCCCACAGCGCTACCGTCTTCTCTTCCTCCCCCTCCCTCCGGATGCACTGAAGTGGGATTGGTCCTAGCACATGTGCCCCTTCCATCTGCTGTCCGGGCCCCCCATGTGCCCCTTTCCCCCACAGCGCTGCCGGCTTCTCTTCCTCCCCCTCCCTCCGGATGCACTGAAGGGGGGTTGGTCCTAGCACATGTGCCCCTTCCATCTGCTGTCCGGGCCCCCCCGCAAGTGCCCCTTCCCCCCACAGTGCTGCCGGCTTCTCTTCCTCCCCCTCCCTCCGGATGCACTGAAGGGGGGTTGGTCCTAGCACATGTGCCCCTTCCATCTGCTGTCTGGGCCCTCCCGCAAGTGCCCCTTTTCCCCACAGTGCTTCCGGCTTCTCCTCCTCTTTCTCCCTCCTCTCTCTGGCTGCACTGCAGGGGGATTGGTCCTAGCACATGTGCCCCTTTCCCCCACAGCGCTGCTGGCTTCCCCTCTCTTTTGCCGGCAGCGGCTACAGGAACAGGGGGATATTTCAGGATGGAGAACGGGGGAAGGGGCCAGTAAATATGTCAACTTAATAGCCCCTTCCTTTCCTGAATGAACACAGTGAGCAATCCGTACCAATCACTCCTGTGTCCATTCATCAATGAAGCATAGGAAACTGTGTTCATTCATATTCATTCCTCTGTGCAGCTGAGGCTGCAGAGAAAGGGACTGAAAAATCTATGCCCTCAGTCCCTTGGGGCCGCAGGGGGGGGGGGGGCCTGTCAGCTAGGCTGTATGGGGCCCCAAGATTTCTAACAGAAGCCCTGGATGGCGGCACGGGCCCGGAGTGTGGTGCTTTTCAGAGAATGAGAGCAGGACAACAATGAATTTGTTAGACGGGGGGCAGAAATGTCAGGAGGGGCCCAGAAGAATGTTACCCTTGAGAAGGGGAGGGGGGTGAGGGTCCTCTTTAAAGAAAATGTAAGTCCAAACTGGAAGATATTTGGTTTGCTCTGTTCATTATAAATACTTGTCTTCTTTAAATAGAATCCATGTTTTCGCTTTTTTTATCCATTGTTACCTCTTAGTGCTGCCGATCTTTTGCAGCCTCTTTGCAGCCACTTCTTGTCTACATACACTCCAGTGATGGCTGCATGGCATTTCTCAGGGCGGGTTTCCGATGTTGACAACTGTGGACCATGTCTGTGTCATGTGTATTGGAATGGCCACTTGTAGTCAACGTTGGAAGCGAGGCGACAACTCAGGAGAACAATTGGAGGACAGAGACAAAGTGTTGTCACCCTATAACAGGAAGGGATAGAATGATCTGCTTCCATCTGAGGCTTTGGACATAGTCCTTAACCACAGCTTTGACTTTCCATATACAATACAAGAACATCTATGGCTGGAGGTTTGTCAATGTTCTCTTTATGAAGAGACCCAAATGTTCTACAATAGAATCAAAACCCCCAAAATCACAAGTGAGGCGCAGAGAGAGGAAGGAGGGGATGGGAGCCGCCATGCAAAGTCATTGCAGGCAACCTCACCATTGGTGACCCACAAGAGCGCCAAACCCCCGGTGACCCCAACACACTGCAATGTATACCCCTATACAGAACTATGCCATCATACCAAAGGTCACCTACATCACCTCCCCATCAACATCACCCACCACTGGTGACCCACAAGAGCGCCAAACCCCCGGTGACCCCAACACACCGCAACGTATACCCCTATACAGAACTATGCCATCATACCAAAGGTCACCTACATCACCTCCCCATCAACATCACCCACCACTGGTGACCCACAAGAGCACCAAACCCCCGGTGACCCCAACACACCGCAATGTATACCCCTGTGCAGAACTATGCAAAGCATAACAAAGGTTCATATGTGCAAGGAGGGCCCATAGAGAACACATGGGTATAAAAAGCATGCTCACCATGAAGATCCGCATTACAACACATGCATGGGTAGGGGGTCACCCTCAGTGTGATGTCACATGGGTAGGAGGTCACCCTCAGTGTGATGTCACATGGGTAGGGGGTCACCCTCAGTGTGATGTCACATGGGTAGGAGGTCACCCTCAGTGTGATGTCACATAGATAGGAGGTCACCCTCAGTGTGATGTCACATAGGTAGGGGGTCACCCTCAGTGTGATGTCACATAGGTAGGGGGTCACCCTCAGTGTGATGTCACATAGGTAGGGGGTCACCCTCAGTGTGATGTCACATGGGTAGGGGGTCACCCTCAGTGTGATGTCACATAGGTAGGGGGTCACCCTCAGTGTGATGTCACATGGGTAGGGGGTCACCCTCAGTGTGATGTCACATAGGTAGGGGGTCACCCTCAGTGTGATGTCACATAGGTAGGGGGTCACCCTCAGTGTAATCTCACATCAAATCTATCACCAGATACAGAGGGGATAGCATGAAAACCTCTTCTGCACTACAATACACCCTGTACTACAATACACCCCACACACCGCCCTACAATACATCCCACCCTACACTACAATACACCCCACACACTGCACTACAATACACCCCACACACTGCACTACAATACACCCCACCCCACACTACAATACACCCCACACTACAATACACCCCACCCCACACTACAATACACCCCACACACTACAATACACCCCATCCTGCACTACAATACACCCCACACACTACACTACACCCCACACTAAAACACACCCCACACCCCGCACTACAATACACCCCACACTACAATACACCCCACACCACACTGCCCTACAATACACCCCACACTACAATACACCGCCCTACAATAGACCCCACACCGCACTACAATACACCCCACACACCACAATACACCCCACACTGCAATACACCCCACACTGCAATACACCCCACACACCGCCCTACAATACACCCCACACACTGCACTACAATACACCCCACACACTGCACTACAATACACCCTGCACTACAATACACCCCACACACTGCACTACAATACACCCTGCACTACAATACACCCCACACCCTGCACTACAATACACCCCACACTACAATACACCCCACACACTGCACTACAATACACCCTGCACTACAATACACCCCACACACTGCACTACAATACGCCCCACACACTGGACTACAATACACCCTGCACTACAATACACCCCACACACTGCACTACAATACACCCCACACACCGCCCTACAATACACCCCACACACTGCACTACAATACACCCTGCACTACAATACACCCCACACACTGCACTACAATACACCCCACACACTGCACTACAATACACCCTGCACTACAATACACCCCACACACTGCACTACAATACACCCCACACACCGCCCTACAATACACCCCACACACTGCACTACAATACACCCTGCACTACAATACACCCCACACACTGCACTACAATACACCCTGCACTACAATACACCCCACACCCTGCACTACAATACACCCCACACTACAATACACCCCACACACTGCACTACAATACACCCTGCACTACAATACACCCCACACACTGCACTACAATACGCCCCACACACTGGACTACAATACACCCCACACACTGGACTACAATACACCCCACAGGAATAATCATTAATGGCAGAGATCACCCACCTGCTCACCACTGTGCAGCTTTCCCAGGATCCCCAACTGACACCAAACGTGACAGGAGAGTATTACATACAGCTGACTGGTTTTCTGGTTCTCCTGACAGCAGCACACCTGAACCTCATTAGCCAGCAGGAGCAGAGCCATGATCCCAGACTACAGAGCAGAGCCATGATCCCAGACTACAGAGCAGAGCCATGATCCCAGACTACAGAGCAGAGCCATGATCCCAGACTACAGAGCAGAGCAGAGCCATGATCCCAGACTACAGAGCAGAGCCATGATCCCAGACTACAGAGCAGAGCCATGATCCCAGACTACAGAGCAGAGCCATGATCCCAGACTACAGAGCAGAGCCATGATCCCAGACTACAGAGCAGAGCCATGATCCCAGACTACAGGGCAGAGCCATGATCCCAGACTACAGAGCAGAGCCATGATCCCAGACTACAGGGCAGAGCCATGATCCCAGACTACAGAGCAGAGCCATGATCCCAGACTACAGAGCAGAGCCATGATCCCAGACTACAGAGCAGAGCCATGATCCCAGACTACAGAGCAGAGCCATGATCCCAGACTACAGAGCAGAGCCATGATCCCAGACTACAGAGCAGAGCCATGATCCCAGACTACAGAGCAGAGCCATGATCCCAGACTACAGGGCAGAGCCATGATCCCAGACTACAGGGCAGAGCCATGATCCCAGACTACAGAGCAGAGCCATGATCCCAGACTATAGGGCAGAGCCATGATCCCAGACTACAGAGCAGAGCCATGATCCCAGACTACAGAGCAGAGCCATGATCCCAGACTACAGGGCAGAGCCATGATCCCAGACTACAGGGCAGAGCCATGATCCCAGACTATAGGGCAGAGCCATGATCCCAGACTACAGAGCAGAGCCATGATCCCAGACTACAGAGCAGAGCCATGATCCCAGACTACAGGGCAGAGCCATGATCCCAGACTACAGAGCAGAGCCATGATCCCAGACTACAGGGCAGAGCCATGATCCCAGACTACAGAGCAGAGCCATGATCCCAGACTACAGAGCAGAGCCATGATCCCAGACTACAGAGCAGAGCCATGATCCCAGACTACAGAGCAGAGCCATGATCCCAGACTACAGAGCAGAGCCATGATCCCAGACTACAGAGCAGAGCCATGATCCCAGACTACAGAGCAGAGCCATGATCCCAGACTACAGAGCAGAGCCATGATCCCAGACTACAGGGCAGAGCCATGATCCCAGACTACAGGGCAGAGCCATGATCCCAGACTACAGAGCAGAGCCATGATCCCAGACTATAGGGCAGAGCCATGATCCCAGACTACAGAGCAGAGCCATGATCCCAGACTACAGGGCAGAGCCATGATCCCAGACTACAGAGCAGAGCCATGATCCCAGACTACAGAGCAGAGCCATGATCCCAGACTACAGGGCAGAGCCATGATCCCAGACTACAGGGCAGAGCCATGATCCCAGACTACAGAGCAGAGCCATGATCCCAGACTACAGAGCAGAGCCATGATCCCAGACTACAGAGCAGAGCCATGATCCCAGACTACAGGGCAGAGCCATGATCCCAGACTACAGGGCAGAGCCATGATCCCAGACTATAGGGCAGAGCCATGATCCCAGACTACAGAGCAGAGCCATGATCCCAGACTACAGAGCAGAGCCATGATCCCAGACTACAGAGCAGAGCCATGATCCCAGACTACAGAGCAGAGCCATGATCCCAGACTACAGAGCAGAGCCATGATCCCAGACTACAGGGCAGAGCCATGATCCCAGACTACAGGGCAGAGCCATGATCCCAGACTACAGGGCAGAGCCATGATCCCAGACTACAGAGCAGAGCCATGATCCCAGACTACAGAGCAGAGCCATGATCCCAGACTACAGGGCAGAGCCATGATCCCAGACTACAGGGCAGAGCCATGATCCCAGACTACAGAGCAGAGCCATGATCCCAGACTACAGAGCAGAGCCATGATCCCAGACTACAGGGCAGAGCCATGATCCCAGACTACAGGGCAGAGCCATGATCCCAGACTACAGGGCAGAGCCATGATCCCAGACTACAGAGCAGAGCCATGATCCCAGACTACAGGGCAGAGCCATGATCCCAGACTACAGAGCAGAGCCATGATCCCAGACTACAGAGCAGAGCCATGATCCCAGACTACAGGGCAGAGCCATGATCCCAGACTACAGAGCAGAGCCATGATCCCAGACTACAGAGCAGAGCCATGATCCCAGACTACAGAGCAGAGCCATGATCCCAGACTACAGAGCAGAGCCATGATCCCAGACTACAGAGCAGAGCCATGATCCCAGACTACAGAGCAGAGCCATGATCCCAGACTACAGGGCAGAGCCATGATCCCAGACTACAGAGCAGAGCCATGATCCCAGACTACAGGGCAGAGCCATGATCCCAGACTACAGAGCAGAGCCATGATCCCAGACTACAGAGCAGAGCCATGATCCCAGACTACAGAGCAGAGCCATGATCCCAGACTACAGGGCAGAGCCATGATCCCAGACTACAGGGCAGAGCCATGATCCCAGACTACAGAGCAGAGCCATGATCCCAGACTATAGGGCAGAGCCATGATCCCAGACTACAGAGCAGAGCCATGATCCCAGACTACAGAGCAGAGCCATGATCCCAGACTACAGAGCAGAGCCATGATCCCAGACTACAGAGCAGAGCCATGATCCCAGACTACAGGGCAGAGCCATGATCCCAGACTACAGAGCAGAGCCATGATCCCAGACTACAGAGCAGAGCCATGATCCCAGACTACAGGGCAGAGCCATGATCCCAGACTACAGGGCAGAGCCATGATCCCAGACTACAGGGCAGAGCCATGATCCCAGACTACAGGGCAGAGCCATAATCCCAGACTACAGAGCAGAGCCATGATCCCAGACTACAGAGCAGAGCAGAGCCATGATCCCAGACTACAGAGCAGAGCCATGATCCCAGACTATAGGGCAGAGCCATGATCCCAGACTACAGAGCAGAGCCATGATCCCAGACTACAGAGCAGAGCCATGATCCCAGACTACAGGGCAGAGCCATGATCCCAGACTACAGGGCAGAGCCATGATCCCAGACTACAGAGCAGAGCCATGATCCCAGACTACAGAGCAGAGCCATGATCCCAGACTACAGGGCAGAGCCATGATCCCAGACTACAGGGCAGAGCCATGATCCCAGACTACAGGGCAGAGCCATGATCCCAGACTACAGGGCAGAGCCATGATCCCAGACTACAGGGCAGAGCCATGATCCCAGACTACAGGGCAGAGCCATGATCCCAGACTACAGAGCAGAGCCATGATCCCAGACTACAGAGCAGAGCCATGACCCCAGACTACAGGGCAGAGCCATGATCCCAGACTACAGAGCAGAGCAGAGCCATGATCCCAGACTACAGAGCAGAGCAGAGCCATGATCCCAGACTACAGAGCAGAGCCATGATCCCAGACTACAGAGCAGAGCCATGATCCCAGACTACAGGGCAGAGCCATGATCCCAGACTACAGAGCAGAGCCATGATCCCAGACTACAGGGCAGAGCCATAATCCCAGACTACAGGGCAGAGCCATGATCCCAGACTACAGAGCAGAGCAGAGCCATGATCCCAGACTACAGAGCAGAGCCATGATCCCAGACTACAGAGCAGAGCCATGATCCCAGACTATAGGGCAGAGCCATGATCCCAGACTACAGAGCAGAGCCATGATCCCAGACTATAGGGCAGTGGGGAAATCACACCGCAGGTCACAGCAATCATTTTCAGGGGCACACTACCAGTATCTGTATTGCTGGGTTTGGGACAATTTCCCCTTTTACCCTTCCCTGAATTATGGGAACTGTTTGCTATAAGACTTAGTCCCAGTTCCTATCCTATAGGAGGCTCCCCTTTGTACCCATCCTATAGGAGGCTCCCCTTTGTACCCATCCTATAAATTGCTCCCCTTTGTTCCCATCCTATAGGCGGCTCCCCTTTGTACTCATCTATAGGTGGCTCCCCTTTGTACCCATCCTATAGGCGGCTCCCCTTTGTTCCCATCCTATAGGTGGCTCCCCTTTGTACCTATCCTATAAATTGCTCTCCTTTGTACCCATCCTATAGGCGGCTCCCCTTTGTACCCATCCTATAGGCGGCTCCCCTTTGTACCCATCCTATAAATTGCTCCCCTTTGTACCCATCCTATAGGTGGCTCCCCTTTGTACTCATCCTATAGGCGGCTCCCCTTTGTACCCATCCTATAGGCGGCTCCCCTTTGTACCCATCTTATAGGCGGCTCCCCTTTGTACCCATCCTATAGGCGGCTCCCCTTTGTACCCATCCTATAGGCGGCTCCCCTTTGTACCCATCCTATGAATTGCTCCCCTTTGTACCCATCCTATAGGCGGCTCCCCTTTGTTCCCATCCTATAGGCGGCTCCCCTTTGTTCCCATCCTATAGGCGGCTCCCCTTTGTACCCATCCTATAGGCGGCTCCCCTTTGTACCCATCCTATAGGAGGCTCCCCTTTGTACCCATCCTATAGGCGGCTCCCCTTTGTATCCATCCTATAGGCGGCTCCCCTTTGTACCCATCCTATAGGAGGCTCCCCTTTGTACCCATCCTATAGGAGGCTCCCCTTTGTTCCCATCCTATAGGTGGCTCCCCTTTGTACCCATCCTATAAATTGCTCTCCTTTGTACCCATCCTATAGGCGGCTCCCCTTTGTACCCATCCTATAGGCGGCTCCCCTTTGTTCCCATCCTATAGGTGGCTCCCCTTTGTACCCATCCTATAAATTGCTCTCCTTTGTACCCATCCTATAGGCGGCTCCCCTTTGTACCCATCCTATAGGCGGCTCCCCTTTGTACCCATCCTATAGGCGGCTCCCCTTTGTACCCATCCTATAGATTGCTCCCCTTTGTTCCCATCCTATAGGTGGCTCCCCTTTGTACCCATCCTATAAATTGCTCCCCTTTGTACCCATCCTATAGGAGGCTCCCCTTTGTACCCATCCTATAGGAGGCTCCCCTTTGTTCCCATCCTATAGGTGGCTCCCCTTTGTACCCATCCTATAAATTGCTCCCCTTTGTACCCATCCTATAAATTGCTCCCCTTTGTTCCCATCCTATAGGCGGCTCCCCTTTGTTCCCATCCTATAGGCGGCTCCCCTTTGTACCCATCCTATAGGCGGCTCCCCTTTGTACTCATCTATAGGCGGCTCCCCTTTGTATCCATCCTATAGGAGGCTCCCCTTTGTACCCATCCTATAGGAGGCTCCCCTTTGTACCCATCCTATAGGGGGCTCCCCTTTGTATCCATCCTATAGGCGGCTCCCCTTTGTACCCATCCTATAGGAGGCTCCCCTTTGTACCCATCCTATAGGCGGCTCCCCTTTGTATCCATCCTATAGGCGGCTCCCCTTTGTTCCCATCCTATAGGTGGCTCCCCTTTGTACCCATCCTATAGGCGGCTCCCCTTTGTACCCATCCTATAGGCGGCTCCCCTTTGTACCCATCCTATAGATTGCTCCCCTTTGTTCCCATCCTATAGGTGGCTCCCCTTTGTACCCATCCTATAAATTGCTCCCCTTTGTACTCATCCTATAGGTGGCTCCCCTTTGTACTCATCCTATAGGCGGCTCCCCTTTGTATCCATCCTATAGGCGGCTCCCCTTTGTACCCATCCTATAGGTGGCTCTCCTTTGTACCCATCCTATAGATTGCTCCCCAGTGTACCCATCCTATAGATTGCTCCCCTTTGTACCCATCCTATAGATTGCTCCCCTTTGTACCCATCCTATAGGCGGCTCCCCTTTGTGCCCATCCTATAGGCGGCTCCCCTTTGTACCCATCCTATAGATTGCTCCCCTTTGTACTCATCCTATAGATTGCTCCCCTTTGTACTAGAGCTGCACGATTCTGGCCAAAATGAGAATCACGATTTTTTAGCTTGGAATAAAGATCACGATTCTCTCACGATTCTCTGTGTAACAAAAAAAATTGGGATAACTGTACTGTTACGTTTTTTTTTTTTTTTTTATTCATTAAAGTCTATTAATTGCGTTTGAAAGACTGCTGCGCAAATACAGTGTGACATAAAATATTACAACAATCGCCATTTTATTCTCTAGGGTCTCTGCTAAAAAAAATATATAAAATGTTTGGGGGTTCTAAGTACTTTTCTAGCAAAAAAAAATGATTTTAACTTGCAAACAACAAATGTCAGAAAAAGATCCAGTCTTTAAGAGGTTAAATTTCCTTTCTCCATGGCAGAGGGAAGGAAAAGATACAATGTAATCATTTTTGTTTATAGTTACTGGGAGACTTTGCTGATAGCGTTTGCCAGGAGGCTTTTTTTTTTTTTTTTTTCCACAGCTGTTCTCTGCTATGCAGCTATGCAAAGAATCGAGCATATTTCAGGGTTAGATCGTCAGGAGGGGTGAATCGAGATCGCGATTTTCATACGATTAATCGTGCAGCTCTACTTTGTACCCATCCTATAGGCGGCTCCCCTTTGTACCCATCCTATAGGAGGTTCCCTGTTGTACCCATCCTATAGGAAGCTCCCCTTTGTACCCATCGTATAAGCAACTCCCCTTTGTACCTATCCTATAGGAGGCTCCCCTTTGTACCCATCCTATAGGCGGCTCCCCTTTGTACCTATCCTATAGGAGGCTCCCCTTTGTACCTATCCTATAGGAGGCTCCCCTTTGTACCCATCCTATAGGTGGCTCCCCTTTGTACCCATCCTATAGGCGGCTCCCCTTTGTACCCATCCTATAGGTGGCTCCCCTTTCTACCCATCCTATAGGAGGCTCCCCTTTGTACCCATCCTATAGACGGCTCCCCTTTGTACCCATCCTATTGGAGGCTCCCCTTTGTACCCATCCTATAGGAGGCTCCCCTTTGTACCCATCCTATAGGGGGCTCCCCTTTGTACCCATCCTATAGGCGGCTCCCCTTTGTACCCATCCTATAGGAGGCTCCCCTTTGTACTCATCCTATAGGTGGCTCCCCTTTGTACCCATCCTATAGGCGGCTCCCCTTTGTACCCATCCTATAGGCGGCTCCCCTTTGTATCCATCCTATAGGGGGCTCCCCTTTGTACCTATCCTATAGGAAGCTCCCCTTTGTACCCATCCTATAGGTGGCTCCCCTTTGTACCTATCCTATAGGAGGCTCCCCTTTGTACCCATCCTATAGGCGGCTCCCCTTTGTATCCATCCTATAGGAGGCTCCCCTTTGTACCCATCCTATAGGTGGCTCCCCTTTGTACCCATCCTATAGGCGGCTCCCCTTTGTATCCATCCTATAGGGGGCTCCCCTTTGTACTCATCTATAGACGGCTCCCCTTTGTACCCATCCTATTGGAGGCTCCCCTTTGTACCCATCCTATAGGAGGCTCCCCTTTGTACCCATCCTATAGGGGGCTCCCCTTTGTACCCATCCTATAGGCGGCTCCCCTTTGTACCCATCCTATAGGAGGCTCCCCTTTGTACTCATCCTATAGGTGGCTCCCCTTTGTACCCATCCTATAGGCGGCTCCCCTTTGTACCCATCCTATAGGCGGCTTCCCTTTGTGCCCATCCTATAGTCGGCTCCCCTTTGTATTCATCCTATAGGAGGTTCCATGTTGTACCCATCCTATAGGAAGCTCCCCTTTGTACCCATCGTATAAGCAACTCCCCTTTGTACCCATCCTATAGGAGGCTCCCCTTTGTACCCATCCTATAGGCGGCTCCCCTTTGTATCCATCCTATAGGGGGCTCCCCTTTGTACCCATCCTATAGGAGGCTCCCCTTTGTACCCATCCTATAGGAGGCTCCCCTTTGTACCCATCCTATAGGTGGCTCCCCGTTGTATCCATTTTATAGGCGGCTCCCCCTTGTACCCATCCTATAGGGGACTCCTAGGTGTACCTATCTATAGGAGGTTCCTGGGTGTGCCCATCTATAGGGGTCTCCTGGGTGTACCCATCCTATAGAGGGGGCTCCAGGGTGTACCGATCTATAGGGGTATCCTGGGTGTACCGATCTATAGGGGTCTCCTGGGTGTACCCATCTGTAGGGGTATCCTGATTGTACCGATCTATAGGGGTCTCCTGGGTGTACCCATCCTATAGAGGGGGCTCCAGGGTGTACCCATCCTATAGAGGGGGCTCCTGGGTGTGCCCATCTATAGGGGTCTCCCGGGTGTACCCATCCTACATAGGGCTCCCAGGTGTAGAATTGATGCGTCATTCAGTGGCGGTTGCAGACGCGGAGAGCACAGAGTCTACTTGTCCCTAAGCTGCTATTTTCCACAACAGTAACCCCCTACCGCCGGCGAGCTCCAATCTCACGCTAATGAGGAGGCGCTAATTAGCTCCAATTATGGAGAATCCTCCTTCCCATTAATGAGTGGCTGGGGGAAAGTTCATCGCTCAACCACAAGAACAGCGAGAGATTAACGGCAGACTCAGCATCTCATAGACCATGGCCGGCCCCGACCGAGATCTGTATATTATCACAGAGCCGGCCTGGCTGGGGGGGGGGGATCCTGAGAAGCTGCTCTAATCAGCCCTCATTATCCCTATAGATAGAGCAGCGAGGGGTTATATCCCCGGCTTAAATAGGGATGATAGCGATATTAAACCCCCCTCCCCCACTCTATACAAAATGCTTTGGTTTCTGGTATACTTGAGGCCAATTTATGGTAATAGTTTTTCTGGGATGGACACATCAGACATGTTGGACAAATGTGACAAACATCCCCCCAGATGTGACAGTATTCAGCTTAATGCAGTAGTTTCCAATGATTGTCAGCTCCATCTAGTGGCCATAATCGAGTATTTCCTCTGAAATACCTCAGTCAGGAGAAATACCTCATAATGGCCACTTGATGGCGCTGAAGATCATAGGAAATGACTGTAGTAAGCAAAACATTTACAAAATTGGTTGAAAATTGCTTGTCGCCTTTCTCCAAAAATAAAGAGACCTCAATAAAGATAAAATTAGAACTGAAGACAAAACCTCTTTTTTATATTTTTGCATGGAGTACGGAAGGTATATAACCCCTGCCAGATTTTTCAATTGGGGAGATTTACCTTCACTTCCTGTCCCACGGCCAAAACAGGAAGTGATAGGAAATCCTTGCAAATTAAGGGAAACCCTTAATCTAAGGGATGTCTCTTTGCTGGATTGGGATGTCCATTTGAATATATGGGGATGTCTCTTTGCTGGATTAGGATGTCTCTTTGCTGGATTGGGATGTCCCTACGAATATATGGGGATGTCTCTTTGCTGGATTGGATTCATTTTCATATATTAAGTCAAAAGAGTGTTAAAATAAAAGTGGGTGCCCTGAAGGATTTTAGGGATGGCCAGTGGGTGGATTTGGTGGGATGGCAAGAGGGCGGGCCCTGGGAATGTTGGTTGTCAGGCCCGGAGGGGCCCAGGCCAAAGGCTGTGAAAGGGGCACCTAATAAAAGGGGGGTCCAACCCGCTATTAGCAAGGAGCACCTAATAAAAGGGGGGTCCAACCCACTACTAGCAAGGTGTACCTAATAAAGGGGGTCCAACCCGCTACTAGCAAGGTGCACCTAATAAAGGGGATCCAACCCGCTACTACTAGCAAGGTGCACCTAATAAAGGGGGTCCAACCCGCTACTAGCAAGGAGGACCTAATAAAGGGGGTCCAACCCGCTACTAGCAAGGCGCACCTAATAAAGGGGGTCCAACCCGCTACTAGCAAGGTGTACCTAATAAAGGGGGTCCAACCCGCTACTAGCAAGGCGCACCTAATAAAGGGGGTCCAACCCGCTACTAGCAAGGAGCACCTAATAAAAGGGGGGTCCAACCTGCTATTAGCAAGGAGCACCTAATAAAAGGGGAGTCCAACCGGCTACTAACAAGGTGTACCTAATAAAGGGGGTCCAACCCGCTACTAGCAAGGAGGACCTAATAAAGGGGGTCCAACCTGCTACTAACAAGGTGTACCTAATAAAGGGGGTCCAACCCGCTACTAACAAGGTGTACCTAATAAAGGGGGTTCAACCCGCTACTAGCAAGGTGCACCTAATAAAGGGGGTCCAACCCACTACTAGCAAGGAGGACCTAATAAAGGGGGTCCAACCCTCTACTAGCAAGGTGCACCTAATAAAGGGGGTCCAACCCGCTACTAGCAAGGTGCACCTAATAAAGGGGGTCCAACCCGCTACTAGCAAGGTGCACCTAATAAAGGGGGTCCAACCCGTACTAGCAAGGTGCACCTAATAAAGGGGGTCCAACCCACTACTAGCAAGGTGCACCTAATAAAGGGGGTCCAACCCGCTACTAGCAAGGAGGACCTAATAAAGGGGGTCCAACCCACTACTAGCAAGGAGGACCTAATAAAGGGGGTCCAACCCGCTACTAGCAAGGAGGACCTAATAAAGGGGGTCCAACCCGCTACTAGCAAGGTGCACCTAATAAAGGGGGTCCAACCCGCTACTAGCAAGGTGCACCTAATAAAGGGGGTCCAACCCGCTACTAGCAAGGTGCACCTAATAAAGGGGGTCCAACCCGCTACTAGCAAGGTGCACCTAATAAAGGGGGTCCAACCCGCTAGTAGCAAGGAGGACCTAATAAAGGGGGTCCAACCCACTACTAGCAAGGTGCACCTAATAAAGTGGGTCCAACCCGCTACTAGCAAGGAGGACCTAATAAAGGGGGTCCAACCCGCTACTAGCAAGGAGGACCTAATAAAGGGGGTCCAACCCGCTACTAGCAAGGTGCACCTAATAAAGGGGGACCAACCCGTACTAGCAAGGAAGACCTAATAAAGGGGGTCCAACCCGCTGCTAGCAAGGAGGACCTAATAAAGGGGGTCCAACCCGCTACTAGCAAGGAGGACCTAATAAAGGGGGTCCAACCCGCTGCTAGCAAGGAGGACCTAATAAAGGGGGTCCAACCCGCTACTAGCAAGGAGGACCTAATAAAGGGGGACCAACCTGCTACTGGCAAGGTGCACCTAATAAAGGGGGTCCAACCCGCTACTAACAAGGTGTACCTAATAAAGGGGGTTCAACCCGCTACTAGCAAGGTGTACCTAATAAAGGGGGTCCAACCCGCTACTAGCAAGGAGGACCTAATAAAGGGGGTCCAACCCACTACTAGCAAGGAGGACCTAATAAAGGGGGTCCAACCCTCTACTAGCAAGGTGCACCTAATAAAGGGGGTCCAACCCACTACTAGCAAGGTGCACCTAATAAAGGGGGTCCAACCCGTACTAGCAAGGTGCACCTAATAAAGGGGGTCCAACCCACTACTAGCAAGGTGCACCTAATAAAGGGGGTCCAACCCGCTACTAGCAAGGAGGACCTAATAAAGGGGGTCCAACCCGCTACTAGCAAGGTGCACCTAATAAAGGGGGTCCAACCCGCTACTAGCAAGGTGCACCTAATAAAGGGGGTCCAACCCGCTACTAGCAAGGTGCACCTAATAAAGGGGGTCCAACCCGTACTAGCAAGGTGCACCTAATAAAGGGGGTCCAACCCGCTACTAGCAAGGTGCACCTAATAAAGGGGGTCCAACCCGCTACTAGCAAGGAGGACCTAATAAAGGGGGTCCAACCCACTACTAGCAAGGTGCACCTAATAAAGTGGGTCCAACCCGCTACTAGCAAGGAGGACCTAATAAAGGGGGTCCAACCCGCTACTAGCAAGGAGGACCTAATAAAGGGGGTCCAACCCGCTAATAGCAAGGAAGACCTAATAAAGGGGGTCCAACCCGCTACTAGCAAGGTGCACCTAATAAAGGGGGACCAACCCGTACTAGCAAGGTGCACCTAATAAAGGGGGTCCAACCCGCTAATAGCAAGGAAGACCTAATAAAGGGGGTCCAACCCGCTGCTAGCAAGGTGGACCTAATAAAGGGGGTCCAACCCACTACTAGCAAGGTGCACCTAATAAAGGGGGTCCAACCCGCTACTAGCAAGGAGGACCTAATAAAGGGGGGTCCAACCCGCTACTAGCAAGGTGCACCTAATAAAGGGGGTCCAACCCGCTACTAGCAAGGAGGACCTAATAAAGGGGGTCCAACCCACTACTAGCAAGGTGGACCTAATAAAGGAGGACCAACCTGCTACTAGCAAGGTGCACCTAATAAAGGGGGTCCAACCCGCTAATAGCAAGGAAGACCTAATAAAGGGGGTCCAACCCGCTACTAGCAAGGAGCACCTAATAAAGGGGGTCCAACCCGCTAATAGCAAGGAAGACCTAATAAAGGGGGTCCAACCCGCTACTAGCAAGGTGCACCTAATAAAGGGGGACCAACCCGTACTAGCAAGGTGCACCTAATAAAGGGGGTCCAACCCGCTAATAGCAAGGAAGACCTAATAAAGGGGGTCCAACCCGCTGCTAGCAAGGTGCACCTAATAAAGGGGGACCAACCCGTACTAGCAAGGTGCACCTAATAAAGGGGGTCCAACCCGCTAATAGCAAGGAAGACCTAATAAAGGGGGTCCAACCCGCTGCTAGCAAGGTGGACCTAATAAAGGGGGACCAACCTGCTACTGGCAAGGTGCACCTAATAAAGGGGGTCCAACCCGTACTAGCAAGGTGCACCTAATAAAGGGGGTCCAATCCGCTAATAGCAAGGAAGACCTAATAAAGGGGGTCCAACCCGCTACTAGCAAGGTGCACCTAATAAAGGGGGTCCAACCCCTACTAGCAAGGTGCACCTAATAAAGGGGGTCCAACCCCTACTAGCAAGGTGCACTTAATAAAGTGCCCGGTGAGTGTATTTTTAAAAAATAAGGTAAGTATAATTAGTATTTTCTCATACGGCCAGCAGAGGGAGCGCTCACCTCTGTTTCTCATGTTTACTAAACAATAAAACCTGTTTACAGAGATCAATAGCTCAAGGTACCCTTAGAGCCGGTTCACATACAGGCGACCCGACTTGCCGGGGCGTCCTGTGAAGTCGCGGTGCACAGCACGCACTGCGACCTCAGAGAGACATGCACGGACTTCATATCATTGAAGTCAATGCAGGTCGCTCCAGGTTGCCCCAAAGTAGTACAGGACCCTTTATCCTATTAGAACGGGTCCTGTGCTAATCTATGGCAGGCGACCTACGGCGATTTGTCAAGTTGCCCCAGTGTGAACCGGCTCTTAGTGAAAGCGTTACCACAGAGTCTCCGCCCCCTCCCAGATGGGACGGCCCTGTATGAGGCTCCGGTCAGAGACAGAGAGGATGAAGGAAAGCCGCTTCTGCCGATAATTTGTTACAGCAAAACAAAGGAATAAAATTGCCCCCAAAGTGGAAGTGTGTGAATGATGAGGATAGTGAGAGGGGAGCGAGGAGCGACACACAATCATGGCGCTCCATGAAGGCTCGATGTCATGATTTAGGAGCAGGATGTCACACTCAGGAAGCTTTCACAAGTCTCTGAGTGCGGCAATCTCCGGATACACAGACAGTTCTCCTTTCATGTTCCTCGCTGTGACAAACCTTCACCCATTCCTAGAAATCTATTTCCTATAAATTGGAGAGCAGATTACACCATACATGATCCCCCGGAACAGATCCCCCCCCCCCTCAGATCACACCATACATGATCCCCCGGAACAGATCTCCCCCCTCAGATTACACCATACATGATCCCCCGGAACAGATCCCCCCCCCTCAGATTACACCATACATGATCCCCCGGAACAGATCCCCCCCCCCTCAGATCACACCATACATGATCCCCCGGAACAGATCCCCCCCCCTCAGATCACACCATACATGATCCCCCGGAACAGATCCCCCCCCCTCAGATTACACCATACATGATCCCCCGGAACATACCCCCCCCCCCCCCACTGGGCCACAATCTAAGTTATTAATACATGGATCCATCAGGATATGTATAGAATGGAGCGATGTTCTGCAGATCACCATAGAGACCAGAAAAGGAATATTCTGCAGAATATATCATCATGGACCTGTCAGGAGGGGAGGGAGCGATGTTCTGCAGATCTGTAGAAAGGTCAGAGTTGGGATAATTTGCAGAATATATCAATATGGATCTGTCAGGGAGGGGGGGAGCGATGTTCTGCAGATCCTTGATAAATTAGTTAGCAGTCTATCAGCCAAATGAAGGTCTCTGATTGGTGGACTCTGCAGAGGTGATTGCATAGAGAAGTTGTACTGTCAGTGTCCCCCTCTGCACCCATCTCTCTGCCATGGAAGAGTTGGAGGAGTATGTCACTGTGTTGGTGTCAGTAAATCGGTATGTTGGTGTCAGTAAATCGGTATGTTGGTGTCAGTAAATCAGTGTGTCCGTGTGCCACTAATTTGGTATGTCGGTGTCAGTGTGTCAGTAAATCGGTGTGTCAGTAAATCAGTGTATCGGTGTGTCAGTAAATCATTGTATCGGTGTGTCAGTAAATCATTGTATCGGTGTGTCAGTAAATCAGTGTATCGGTGTGTCAGTAAATCATTGTATCGGTGTGTCAGTAAATCATTGTATCGGTGTGTCAGTAAATCAGTGTATCGGTGTGTCAGTAAATCAGTGTGTCAGTAAATCAGTGTATCGGTGTGTCAGTAAATCAGTGTATCGGTGTGTCAGTAAATCAGTGTGTCAGTAAATCAGTGTATCGGTGTGTCAGTAAATCAGTGTATCGGTGTGTCAGTAAATCAGTGTGTCAGTAAATCAGTGTATCGGTGTGTCAGTAAATCAGTGTATCGGTGTGTCAGTAAATCAGTGTGTCAGTAAATCAGTGTATCGGTGTGTCAGTAAATCACTGTGTCAGTAAATCAGTGTATCGGTGTGTCAGTAAATCAGTGTGTCAGTAAATCAGTGTATCGGTGTGTCAGTAAATCAGTGTATCAGTGTGGGTTGTGCAGCCCCTAGAAGGGTGAGAGTCTCTCCGGTAATCCGTGACAGAGGGATAATCTGGGGCTCTGCTGACCCAATCACCAGTCAGGCGTCCCCCTCCCCCCCCCCATCCTGTCCCCGGTTGCCCACCCTGCACTGATGAGCTGGGAGCGGGTGGCCGCAGTCTACATACCCTCCATAAGCCCCAAATGTGAAACTCCTCTTCCTGTGGTTCATGGTGAGACTCTGTGCCAGTCTGGAGGGTGACAGCCGGACGGGTCTATCCCTCCCCTCCTCCTCCTCCCCCCCACCCCTCCGTTCCTCTTCCTCCTCACTAACACTCTGTTTGTTTCACTAAGTACATGAGAGTATAAAGAGTCCCTGTCACCCCATCAATGCACCGCCTGTCACCCCATCAATATACCCGCCTGTCACCCCATCAATGCACCGCCTGTCACCCCATCAATATACCCGCCTGTCACCCCATCAATGCACCCGCCTGTCACCCCATCAATACACCCGCCTGTCACCCCATCAATGCACCCGCCTGTCACCCCATCAATACACCCGCCTGTCACCCCATCAATGCACCCGCCTGTCACCCCATCAATGCACCGCCTGTCACCCCATCAATATACCCGCCTGTCACCCCATCAATGCACCCGCCTGTCACCCCATCAATACACCCGCCTGTCACCCCATCAATGCACCCGCCTGTCACCCCATCAATACACCCGCCTGTCACCCCATCAATGCACCCGCCTGTCACCCCATCAATACACCCGCCTGTCACCCCATCAATACAGCCGCCTGTCACCCCATCAATACACCCGCCTGTCACCCCATCAATACAGCCGCCTGTCACCCCACCAATACACCCGCCTGTCACCCCATCAATGCACCCACCTGTCACCCCACCAATACACCCGCCTGTCACCCCATCAATGCACCCGCCTGTCACCCCATCAATACACCCGCCTGTCACCCCATCAATGCACCCGCCTGTCACCCCATCAATGCACCCGCCTGTCACCCCATCAATACACCCGCCTGTCACCCCATCAATGCACCCGCCTGTCACCCCATCAATGCACCCGCCTGTCACCCCATCAATACAGCCGCCTGTCACCCCATCAATACAGCCGCCTGTCTCCCCACCAATACACCCGCCTGTCACCCATCAAATCACCCGCCTGTCACCCCACCAATACACCCGCCTGTCACCCCATCAATACAGCTGCCTGTCACCCCATCAATACAGCCGCCTGTCACCCCACCAATACACCCGCCTGTCACCCATCAATGCACCCGCCTGTCACCCCATCAATACACCAGCCTGTCACCCCATCAATACAGCCGCCTGTCATCCCACCAATACACCCGCCTGTCACCCCATCAATACACCCGCCTGTCACCCATCAATGCACCCGCCTGTCACCCCATCAATACAGCCGCCTGTCACCCCACCAATACACCCGCCTGTCACCCATCAATGCACCCGCCTGTCACCCCATCAATACAGCCGCCTGTCACCCCACCAATACACCCGCCTGTCACCCCATCAATGCACCCGCCTGTCACCCCCATCAATACAGCCGCCTGTCACCCCATCAATACACCCGCCTGTCACCCCATCAATGTCCGTATTCACTGCACTCACCAACCCACCCAGAGCAACATTGTATCACCGACCGCCTCATCCTAACCCACAATGATTGTGTGCCCCAGACTGAGAATAATAACAGAAATAACAATAATGAAGAGAATATTCAGAATGATGATGGTGCTAATGATAAAAATAATGAGGATAATAACAATGATGATGATAAATAATAATAAAAAAATTACAATGATAATAATAATAACGGTAATAATAATAATAATAATGGTGGTGATGATAATATTAATTACGATGATGATAAGAACAATGACAATAATTACGATGATAATTATATTATTAATAACAAAAATAATGAGAATAATAAAAATAGTAATGTTAATAATGATAATAATGATGATAATATTAAAAATAATGACTGAATAATGACAATGATAAAAATAACAGTAATATTATTATTAATAATAATAATAACGATGCTGATAAGAACAATGATAATTATGATAACAATGATGATAATAATAATAATAACAAAAATAATGAGAATAAATAAAAATGATGATGATAAATAATAATAAAAAAATAAAAATAATAATAATAACATTAATAATAATAATAATGACTGAATAATGACAAGGATAATATTAATAACGGAAATAATAATAATAATGATGATGATAATTATATTGTTAATAACAAAATAATGAGAATATTAATAATAGTAATGATACAAATGATGATGCTAATAATAATAATGATGATAATGATAACGAATAATAATAATAATAATAACAATAGTAATAGTAATGATAATATTAACAATGATGATAATAATAATGGTTTTAAGAATAATAATAACAACAGTAATATATAAATCCTGTATTATAATAATAATAATAGTGTGTTTTATTATCGAGGGGGGGGGGGGGTATTTAGTGAATTTAGACACAAATGTTGCCCTATAGACACAATAACATAATTTTCCTGGGAAAAGTCACATGATTTTGTTGATAAACAAAGTTGTTAAAAATAAATAAATAATAATACACAGAAGGTAAGAATCCCTGCAATGTACAGAGATCACCCAGGAGGGGGAGGGGTTTATTTCTCAACATAAGTGGGGTTCCTCCAGTGCAAGGACAAGGCTATCTAGAGCCCAGGGGGGCTAACATTCGAACCCCCCCCCCCCCCCAATATGTGATCATAAAATCCCCCACAAAAACACTGAGCACTTATCTACATGTTTACCCCCTGAACATAAATCCCCCCCCTCCTCCCAGTACAAATCCACCCCTCGCTAAAATCCCCCTCTTGGCACAAATCCTTGCCCCCCCCCCCCAAAATCCTCCAAGGCTCAAATGCCCTCCCCCCTAAAGAAAAACTCACCCCCTCCTAACACATATCCTCTACCCCTAAAATTTCCCCTCCTAGTGCACATCTTCTCCCCCACCCACTTCAAAATCCCCCCCCTCCCAACACTAAAATCCCCACTCCTAGCACAAATCCCCCCCACCAACACAATTCCTCCTAAATCACAACTCTTAGCACTCCCCCCTCCCCCAAATTTCCCCTTCTAGAACTATACTTACCCCTTGCCGTCCCCCAAATTGTCCCTTCCAACACAAATCCAATCACCAATCTCTTTGTGGTGCCCCCGAGGGTGATACCACAGTGCCCAGGGCAGCGGCCCCTCCTACCTCCCCTTGTCCCGGCCCTGGGTTCCTCTTTAACATTACATGCCAACTAGTCAGGGTGGTACACATGCCACGCCCCTGATTATTTCGATTTGTGGCTGCAGCAAATAATATGCCCCATGTGACATTAGGTGGGCAGTGCCACTCATTCAGGAGGAGGGGCAATCCATGAAGTTGCGGGGCGGTGCTATAGGTTTTTCAAGGGTTAAAATATGCATCCAGAGGGCAACATACCCCTTCCCAGCTGCCCCATCAACTGTCCTCTGAAAAGTATTCCACTGCCTATCGCTTTTCAGAGGGGCGGCAATGGCAGCCGCTAGTGTAAACAAGCATTAAAACAACTTTGATAACCCTCGGGACTATTCACAGCCAATAGGATCCCTAAAAACCACACAAAGGCTGCTGTAATCCCCTCCCCTATCCACTTCATTTATCTGAGATGGCGAAACAAGGTTTTTGCAGAAATTTCAGCAAACCGAAAACTCGTAATCTGGCTTCTCCCCCATTTACACAATATAAAATCATTACGCGTTTCGCCCTGCACGCAGGGTGACGCAGTAACTGTGCAGGGACCCTATATAGTCAAGGCGGTGGGGTCACATGATCTCTTGGGGGGGGGGGGGATGGGGCCGTTGAGCCCCCTCAGTGATAGATTTTCTCATTTGTCTGGTGATAGTCCTCATTGGTTGATCGATTGCATATTATAGCGAATAAAGCCTTCATTTCATCTCCGGCTGCGTTCGCCTGGGAAGCGCACTGACCGCGCTTCGCTCCTCTTCTTCCTCGTCTCTATTTATCTGGTGATAATGGATTTCCAGGCTCTCTTATCAATGTAAATATTTCATACCGTTTAAGTGTGTTTACCGATCAATTCATGCTTGACTCGCGCCACGTGCCGCAGACAGGCTTTAACCCTTTCCTCTCCGAGCTGGCCGATAACCTGTGCCTATCTGAGGATAAGGAGTCCCTAGATGGCACCACTCCCAGGCTTTACCCTTTCCTTTCCAAGCTGGCCGATAACCTGTGCCTATCCAGGGATAAGGAGTCCCTATATGGCACCACTCAAAGGCTTTATTCCTTTCCTCTCCAAGCTGGCCGATAACCGGCGCCTATCCGGGGATAAGGAGTTCCTAGATGGCACCACTCACAGGCTTTACCCTTTCCTTTCCAAGCTGGCCAATAACCGGCGCCTATCCGGGGATAAGGAGTTCCTAGATGGCACCACACAGACTTTACCCTTTCCTTTCCAAGCTGGCCGATAACCTGCGCCTATCCGAGGATAAGGAGTTCCTAGATGGCACCACACACAGACTTTACCCTTTTCTTTCCAAGCTGGCCGATAACCTGCGCCTATCCAGGGATAAGGAGTCCCTATATGGCACCACTCAAAGGCTTTAACCCTTTCCTCTCCAAGCTGGCCGATAACCGGTGCCTATCCGGGGATAAGGACTCCCTAGATGGCACCACACACAGACTTTACCCTTTCCTTTCCAAGCTGGCCGATAACCTGCACCTATCCAGGGATAAGGAGTCTCTAGATGGCACCACACAGGCTTTACCCTTTCCTCTCCAAGCTGGCCGATAACCTGCGCCTATCCGAGGATAAGGAGTCTCTAGATGGCACCACTCCCAGGCTTTACCCTTTCCTTTCCAAGCTGGCCGATAATCTGTGCCTATCCGAGGATAAGGAGTCCCTAGATGGCACCATTTCCAGGCTTTACCCTTTCCTTTCCAAGCTGGCCGATAACCTGCACCTATCCGAGGATAAGGACTCCCTAGATGGCACCACACACAGGCTTTACAATTTCCTTTCCAAGCTGGCCAACAATCTGCGCCTATCCCGGGATAAGGAGTCCTTAGATTGCACCACACACAGGCTTTAACCCTTTCCTTTACAAGCTGGCCGATAATCTGTGCCTATCCAGGGATAAGGAGTCCCTAGATGGCACCACTCACAGGCTTTACCCTTTCCTTTCCAAGCTGGCCGATAATCTGTGCCTATCCGGGGATAAGGAGTCCCTAGATTGCACCACACACAGGCTTTAACCCTTTCCTCTCCAAGCTGGCCGATAACCGACGCCTACCTGGGTAAAAGGAGTCTCTAGATGGCACCACACACAGGCTTTAACCCTTTCCTTTCCAAGCTGGCCGATAACCTGTGCCTATCCGGGGATAAGGAGTCCCTAGAGGGCACCACTCACAGGCTTTACCCTTTCCACTCCAAACTGGCCGATAATCTGTTCCTATCCGGGGATAAGGAGTCCCTAGATGGCACACTCACAGGCTTTACCCTTTCCACTCCAAACTGGCCGATAATCTGTTCCTATCCGGGGGATAAGGAGTCCCTAGATGGCACACTCACAGGCTTTACCCTTTCCTCTCCAAGCTGGCCAATAATCTGTGCCTATCTGGGGATAAGGAGTCCCTAGATTGCACCACACACAGGCTTTACCCTTTCCTCTCCAAGCTGGCCAGTAACCTGCACCTATCCAGGGATAAGGAGTCCCTAGATGGCATCACACACAGCCTTTACCCTTTCCTTTCCAAGCTGGCCGATAATCTGTGCCTATCCCGGGGTAAGGGGCCCACAGATGGTGCCGCATTTACATTTTTGGTTGTAACATGAGAAAATGTGGGAAATTTCAGGGGATGTGAATACTTTTTCATGGCTCTGTAGATTTGCATTTCCTTGTATAATTGCACTCGGTCTGATGGCGTCTGGTGGCACCGAGGGGACAGTTGTGGAATGTCAGTGCAGCTGTGATTGGACGGGGAGGAGGGGGGAGTCGGGGGGCTGAATGCCCCCTTTGTTAGACGCACAAACGCCTTTCGTGTCTGAAGGCCGCAATGCCTCCATCTACCATTAAAGGGGAACTCCAGGTTTGTGTTGTGATGCATAGAACTGATCCACAAGTCAGCTTGTGATTGAAAGTCACATGACCTTCCGATGTCAGTCTGTAGCTGAGATTGAGGCCGGGTTCAAACATATGCTGCATGACAGGCGAGTTCACACAGGTTCAGAGCCGACGAGGTCCAATCAGAAAGGTTCCTGTGCAAATTCTGGTCCCATTCAGGTGCGAATTCAGGCAAAACTTCGGACCTAACCTCTGAACCCCAGCGACGAACCCAGCCTCAAGAAATCATAGCTATACTATTCCCTGCAACCAACACAATGAGATGGATCCTGGAGGCAGAAATTTCCAGCCTACTCGTCCCCCTGCACCTGTAATTCATACTTTGCCATTCTTAGCCATCAGGTGGCACTGTGGTCTAGTCTGCAGCTCTTGTGATTCTTAGCCAGCAGGTGGCACTGTGGTCTAGTCTGTAGATCTTGTCATTCTTAGCCAGCAGGTGGCACTGTGGTCTAGTCTGTAGATCTTGTCATTCTTAGCCAGCAGGTGGCACTGTGGTCTAGTCTGCAGCTCTTTTCAGCCATCTCTTTTCCAGCTCATTGAGAAACACATAAAATATAAAAGTTTTGCAGTACAAAGTGCGCCATTTATCACTCATAAAGGTTTAGAAACCATCCAGTCACATCTCAGGCATCTCTGCCCTTCATCCCGCTATCTTCATTATACATCATATACCATATAAAGCAAGATACCGCAAAACAGGAAGAAATAGATACAGAGAAATAATCACATTATCAGGATCTATACTGGTATGGACTGGGCAATGTATTAGGATCTATACTGGTATGGACTGGGCAATGTATTAGGATCTATACTGGTATGGACTGGGCAATGTATTAGGATCTATACTGGTATGGACTGGGCAATGTATTAGGATCTAAACTGGTATGGACTGGGTAATGTGTTACGATCTACACTGGTATGGACTGGGTAATGTATTAGGATATATACTGGTATGGACTGGGCAATGTGTTAGGATCTATACTGGTATGGACTGGGTAATTTGTTGGGATCTATACTGGTATGGACTGGGTAATGTGTTAGGATATATACTGGTATGGACTGGGCAATGTGTTAGGATCTATACTGGTATGGACTGGGTAATGTGTTAGGATATATACTGGTATGGACTGGGCAATGTGTTAGGATCTATACTGGTATGGACTGGGTAATTTGTTGGGATCTATACTGGTATGGACTGGGTAATGTGTTAGGGTCTATACTGGTATGGACTGGGTAATGTGTTAATATCCATACTGGTATGGCCTGGGTAATGTGTTAGGATCTATACTGGTATGGACTGGGTAATGTGTTAAGGTCTATACCAGTATGGACTGGGTAATGTGTTAGGGTCTATACCAGTATGGACTGGGTAATGTGTTAATATCCATACTGGTATGGACTGGGCAATGTGTTAGGATCTATACTGGCATGGACTAGGTATTGTGTTAGGATCTATACTGGTATGCCCTGGGTAATGTGTTAGGATCTATATTGGTATGGACTGGGTAATGTGTTAGGATCTATACCGGTATGGACTGGGTAATGTGTTAGGATCTATACTGGTATAGACTGGGTAATGTGTTAGGATCTATACTGGTATGGACTGGGTAATGTGTTAGGATATATACTGGTATGGACTGGGCAATGTGTTAGGATCTATACTGGTATGGACTGGGTAATTTGTTGGGATCTATACTGGTATGGACTGGGTAATGTATTAGGATCTATACTGGTATGGACTGGGTAATGTGTTAGGATCTATACTGGTATGGACTGGGTAATGTGTTAGGATCTATACTGGTATGGACTGGGTAATGTGTTAGGATCTATACTGGTATGGACTGGGTAATGTGTTAGGGTCTATACCAGTATGGACTGGGTAATGTGTTAATATCCATACTGGTATGGACTGGGCAATGTGTTAGGATCTATACTGGTATGGACTAGGTAATGTGTTAGGGTCTATACTGGTATGGACTGGGTAATGTGTTAGGGTCTATACCAGTATGGACTGGGTAATGTGTTAATATCCATACTGGTATGGACTGGGCAATGTGTTAGGATCTATACTGGTATGGACTAGGTAATGTGTTAGGGTCTATACTGGAATGGACTGGGTAATGTGTTAATATCCATACTGGTATGGCCTGGGTAATGTGTTAGGATCTATATTGGTATGGCCTGGGGAATGTGTTAGGATCTATACCGGTATGGACTGGGTAATGTGTTAGGATCTATACTGGTATGGACTGCGCAATGTGTTAGGATCTATGCTGGCATGGACTGGGTAATGTGTTAGGGTCTATACTGGCATGGACTGGGTAATGTGTTAGGATCTATACTGGTATGGACTGGGTAATGTGTTAGGGTCTATACTGGTATGGACTGGGTAATGTGTTAATATCTATACTGGTATGGACTGGGTAATGTTTTAGGATCTATACTGGTATGGACTGGGTAATGCGTTAGGCTCTATACTGGTATGGACTGGGTAATGTGTTAGGATCCATACTGCTATGGAATAGGTAATGTGTTAGGATCTATACTGGTATGGACTGGGTAATGTGTTAGGATCTATACTGGTATGGACTGGGTAATGTGTTAGGATCTATACTGGTATGGACTGGGGAATGTGTTAGGATCTATACCGGTATAGACTGGGTAATGTGTTAGGATCTATACTGGTATGGACTGGGGAATGTGTTAGGATCTATACTGGTATGGACTGGGTAATGTGTTAGGATCTGGACTGGGTAATGTGTTAGGATGTATACTGGTATGGACTGGGCAATGTGTTAAGATCTATACTGGTAAGACTAAGGTGACCAGGTTTTTAAAATTAAATCCAGGGACATATTTTTTTATAGACAAATGGCAAAGGCCTGCATAATACACAGAGCGCTGGGCACGGGACTGCATAATACACATAGCGCTGGGCACAGGACTGCATAATACACAGAGCGCTGGGCACGGGACTGCATAATACACAGAGCGCTAGGCACAGGACTGCATAATACACAGAGCACTGGGCACAGGCCTGCATAATACACAGAGCGCTGGGCACGGGACTGCATAATACACAGAGCGCTGGGCACAGGACTGCATAATACACAGAGCGCTGGGCACAGGACTGCATAATACACAGAGCTCTGGGCACAGGACTGCATAATACACAGAGCGCTGGGCACAGGATTGCATAATACACAGAGCGCTGGGCACAGGACTGCATAATACACAGAGCTCTGGGCACAGGACTGCATAATACACAGAGCGCTGGGCACAGGACTGCATAATACACAGAGCGCTGGGCACGGGACTGCATAATACACAGAGCGCTGGGCACGGGACTGCATAATACACAGAGCGCTGGGCACAGGACTGCATAATACACAGAGCACTGGGCACAGGACTACATAATACACAGGAAGGTGTTAGGCATAGAGTACAGGGTTCAGAGGTTTGCTATGCACAGAGGCCACTTCTATCCTACATCCATAGCTCACCTCTGCACCCTTCTCTCACAGATTATCTCTGTAGCCCTTCCCCCACAACAGCTAAATTCTCCATCTCTCCATGCAGCTGCATCAGCTCTGACTCCTCCTTCCCCACTGCCCTCACCTGTGTACAAACAGACCCCCCCATCCATCTGCTCACCTCCCGGTCTCAGCCCTCCATATTTTTGGCTCTGCCTCTCTTCCACTGAACGGCAGCAGGAGCAGCATTGAGATTGTCCAGCAGGGGGCGTCTGAGCCACCAGGCTGTCTCTCAGCCAGCATGGGATGCCCTGTCTACATTAATCTGGCCATGAATCCGGGGTCAAAACCGAGGACAGACTTGGACCAGGGACAGTGTCCTCAATCCGGGGACTGTCTCCGGAAACTGGGGACGTCTGGTCTCCCTAGGTAAGACAGAAATTAAATCCAACTGAATTCTGCTGCAACTAATTGCGGTACAAATGATGTTTTTCCACTCTTATGAAGTGTAAGAAGACAATAACTTTCTTAGCCCTGTCTCTGCACATAACTAACACTGACTGACAGAGTATGGAGGAAGTGGGAGGGTCTAGCTAGGACTAAACTAACTAGCAATAACCTGGAAGGGATGACAGAGGAAAATACCAAAATCAAAAGTGGGGTAATGTCCTTGTGTATATATAGGGTGATGTCCTTGTATATATGGGATCATCTCCTTCTGTGTATAGGGTGATGTCCTTGTTTATATATAGGGTCATGTCCTTTTATATATAGGGATCACTGGTTGGCTCTCTGTAGGTCCTTTAAATGAGGCCTGGTCCATATTCTATGTATTATATGAGCAGATACAGTATATCCGGGTTGGGTGAGAGTTACACATTTACACAGCTCAGCAGGTGGTCTTTAGGTGACCAGACAGATTGAGGTGGTGATCTTTAGGTGACCAGACAGATTGAGGTGGTGGTCCTCTGGTGACTGAACAGATTGAGGTGGTGGTCCTTTCCTGACCGGACATATTGAGGTAGTGGTCCTCCGGTGACCGGACAGAGTGAGGTGGTGGTCCTCAGGTGACAGGACAGATTGAGGTGGTGGTCCTCTGGTGACAGGACAGATTAAGGTGATGGTCCTCTGGTGACTGAACAGATTGAGGTGGTGGTCCTTTCCTGACCGGACATATTGAGGTGGTGGTCCTCCGGTGACCGGACAGATTGAGGTGGTGGTCCTTCGGTGAAAAAACAGAATGGGGTGGTGGTCCTGGGATCATGTCCTATATATGGAGTCATGTCCTTCTATATATGGGATCATGTCCTTCTATATATGAGGTCATGTCCTTGTATATATATATAGGGGGATGTCCTTCTATATATGGGGTGATGTCCTTCTATATATATAGGGGGATGTCCTTCTATATATGGGGTGATGTCCTTCTATATATATAGGGGGATGTCCTTCTATATATGGAGTCATGTCCTTCTATATATGGAGTCATGTCCTTCTATATATGGGGTGATGTCCTTCTATATATTGAGTCATGTTCTTCTGTATATGGAGTCAGGTTCTTCTATATATGAGGTCATGTCCTTCTATATATGGGGTCAAGTCCTCGTGCATATATAGGGTGATGCCCTTCTATATATGGGGTGATGTCCTTGTATATATAGGGTGCTGTCCTTCTATGTATGGGGTGATGTTATTTTATATATATGGAGTGATGTCCTTGTATATATAGTGTCATGTCCTTGTGTATATATAGGGATCACTGGTTGTCTCTCTGTAGGTCAACTAAATCACGTCTGGACCGTATTGTATGTATTATATGAGTAGATACAGTATATCCGGGTCAGGTGAGTGTTGCACATTTACACAGCTCAGCAGGTGGTCCCCCGGTGACTAGATATATTGAGGTGGTGGTCCTCCGGTGACTGGAGAGAGTGAGGTAGTGGTCCTCCGGTGACTGGACGGAGTGAGGTGGTGGTCCTCCAGTGACAGTACAGAGTGAGATGGTGGTCCTCTGGTGACAGCACAGAGTGAAGTGGTGGTCCTCCAGTGACTGGACATATTGAGTCGGCAGTCCCCGGTGACTGGACAGAGTGAGGTGGTAGTCCTCCGGTGACTGGACAGAGTGAGGTGGTGGTCCTTCGGTGACTGGACAGATTGAGGTGGTGGTCCTTTGGTGACAGGACAGATTGAGGTGGTGGTCCTTCGGTGACAGGACAGAGTGGGGTGGGGGTCTTCTGGTGATAGGAAAGTGTGAGGTGGTGGTCCTCTGGTGACAGGACAGAGTGAGGTGGTGGTCCTCTGGTGACTGGACAGAGTGAGGTGGTGGTCCTCTGGTGACTGGACAGAGTGAGGTGGTGGTCCTCTGGTGACTGGACAGATTGAGGTGGTGGTCCTCTGGGGACTGGACAGAGTGAGGTGGTGGTCCTCTGGTGACTGGACAGATTGAGGTGGTGGTTCTCCGGTGACAGGAGAGAGTGAGGTGATGGTCCTCTGGTGACTAGACAGTGTGAGGTGGTGGTCCTCCAGTGACAGGACAGAGTGAGGTGGTGGTCCTCCGGTGACTGGACAGTGTGAGGTGGTGGTCCTCCAGTGACAGGACAGAGTAAGATGGTTGTCCTCTGGTGACAGGACAGATTGAGGTGGTGGTCCTCCAGAGACAGGAAAGAGTGAGGTGGTGGGACGGGGGCAGCACAGAGTGAGCTGGTGGTCCTCTGGTGATAGGAAAGTGTGAGGTGGTGGTCCTCCGGTGACAGGACAGAGAGGTGGTGGTCCTCTGGTGACTGGAAAGAGTGAGGTGGTGGGACGGGGGCAGGGACAGCACAGAGTGAGGTGGTGGTCCTCTGGTGACTGGACAGAGTGAGGTGGTGGTCCTCTGGTGATTGGACAGTGTGAGGTGGTGGTCCTTCGGTGAAAGGACCGAGTGAAGTGGTGGTCCTCCGGTGACAGGAAAGAGTGAGGTGGTGGTCCTCCGGTGACAGGACGGAATGAGGTGGTGGTCTTCCGGTTACAGGACAGAGTGAGGTGGTGGTCCTCTGGTGACAGAAAAGAGTAAGGTGGTGGTCCTCCGGTGACAGGAAAGAGTGAGGTGGTGGTCCTCCGGTGACAGGACGGAGTGAGGTGGTGGTCCTCCGGTTACAGGAAAGAGTGAGGTGGTGGTCCTCCGGTGAAGGACGGAGTGAGGTGGTGGTCCTCCGGTTACAGGAAAGAGTAAGGTGGTGGGACGGGGGCAGCACACAGTGAGCTGGTGGTCCTCTGGTGATAGGAAAGTGTAAGGTGGTGGTCCTCCGGTTACAGGAAAGAGTAAGGTGGTGGGACGGGGGCAGGGGCAGCACAGAGTGAGCTGGTGGTCCTCTGGTGATAGGAAAGTGTGAGGCGGTGGTCCTCTGTTGACAGGAAAGAGTAAGGTGGTGGTCCTCCGGTGACAGGAAGGAGTGAGGTGGTGGTCCTCCGGTTACAAGAAAGAGTGAGGTGGTGGTCCTCCGGTGACAGGACGGAGCTAGGTGGTGGTCCTCCGGTTACAGGAAAGAGTAAGGTGGTGGTCCTCCGGTGACAGGAAAGAGTGAGGTGGTGGTCCTCCGGTGACAGGACGGAGTGAGGTGGTGGTCCTCCGGTTACAGGAAAGAGTGAGGTGGTGGTTCTCCGGTTACAGGAAAGAGTGAGGTGGTGGTCCTCCGGTTACAGGAAAGAATGAGGTGGTGGTCCTCCGGTTACAGGAAAGAGTGAGGTGGTGGTTCTCCGGTGATAGGACGGACTGAGGTGGTGGTCCTCTGTTGACAGGATGGAGTGAGGTGGTGGTCCTCCGGTTACAGGAAAGAGTGAGGTGGTGGTTCTCCGGTGACAGGATGGACTGAGGTGGTGGTCCTCTGTTGACAGGACGGAGTGAGGTGGTGGTCCTCCGGTGACAGGACGGAGTGAGGTGCTGGTTCTCTGGTGACAGGACAGAGTGAGGTGGTGGGACAGAGACGGGGCTAGCACAGAGATGGGAAGATCACTGAGACATGTCTTTCAGTAGATGTGACCTCCAGGCTGCAGGACATGAGTGAGGTGGTGGTCCTCCGGTGACAGGATGGAGTGAGGTGCGGGTCCTCCGGTTATAGGAAAAAGAGTGAAGGTGGTGGTCCTCCGGTGACAGGACGGAGTGAGGTGCTGGTCCTCCGGTTACAGGAAAGAGTGAAGGTGGTGGTCCTCCGGTGACAGGACGGAGTGAGGTAGTGGTCCTCCGGTGACAGGACGGAGTCAGGTAGTGGTCCTCGGGTTACAGGAAAGAGTGAGGTGGTGGTACTCCGGTGACAGGACGGACTGAGGTGGTGGTCCTCCGGTGACAGGGCGGAGTGAGGTGGTGGTCCTCCGGTGACAGAGAAGAGTAAGGTGGTGGTCATCTGGTGACAGGAAAGAGTGAGGTGGTGATCATCTGGTGACAGGACGGACTGAGGTGGTGGTTCTCTGGTGACAGGACGGACTGAGGTGGTGGTTCTCTGGTGACAGGGCGGAGTGAGGTGGTGGTTCTCTGGTGACAGGGCGGAGTGAGGTGGTGGTTCTCTGGTGACAGGGCGGAGTGAGGTGGTGGTCCTCCGGTGACAGAGAAGAGTAAGGTGGTGGTCATCTGGTGACAGGAAAGAGTGAGGTGGCGGTTCTCTGGTGACAGGACAGAGTGAGGTGGTGGGACAGAGACAGGGCTAGCACAGCGATGGGAAGATCACTGAGACATGTCCTTCAGTAGATGTGACCTCCAGGCTGCAGGACATGTCGTTTGCTAAGAAACAATTATTTTCCTCCTAGGTTACATCTCAGTTCTGCTGATCTGCTGCAGTCTCTTTGGGGCCTCTTCCTGTCTCCATGTACTGCCCCTTTAATTGATGATCCAGACATTATACATCCTCCATGCAGCTCATCCATGACTAACGTACATCAGCATCTCCTCTCCCCCTCCTCCATCATTGTACACAGGGGATGAGCCCTTCCGCACAACACCGCCTCCTCGCCTCTTATTCCGCACCCTCTGCTGGAGAACACGAGGAATGACACCCGCAATTCAGCACCATGGGCAGAGACAGGCCACCGAAAGAGGACCTGTCACTAATATAACAAATCTCCATCAATAAATCCTGACAGGTCACATCACCCAGCAACAGGATCACCAATCACAACTGCTCCACCTTCAATCATTACCAGATCGAATGAGCGACTCCGCCTAGGCTGGGATTATGTCATCAGTCTGCTGCAGGGAGGAGGAGGCATTTCCTCAGTCTCTCCTCCCCCAGTGATCAGACTGTACATCCCCCCCCCAGTGATCAGACTGTTCATTGTAACTTTGTAGAAGGAGGAGGAGGCATTTCCTCAGTCTCCCCTCCCCCCCAGTGATCAGACTGTACATTGTAACTTTGTAGAAGGAGGGAGAGGCATTTCCTCAGTCTCCCCTCTGCCAGTGATCAGACTGTACATTGTAACTTTGCAGGGATGCAGCAGGGGCAGATCTGTATAAGACATTTTTGAACACAAACTGTGAAAATTGTACCTCCTCCGCACTCCATGCAAAGCTGGTAGAGAACATTCTGGGCGGAGTTGTGCTTTAGGGGGAGATTATGATTTCGGACGATCGTTATTCTCGGGGGTTCCCCTTTGTTTTGGATATTAATATACGCCCAGCGTAATCCTTCCCTATGTGGTAATAAGATAAGTAATACAGACACACAGCCTGCTATCTCATTGGATGCTCCATAGAATGTCCTGTCTAAGGCATGGAGCTCCGCCTATTTCTGGGATGACAACAACAGGAAGTGATGACTATACTACATCAGCCAATCAGTTACAAATATACAGTCACATGACACAAGTTACTCACATAGAATCAGCCAATGACACACTTGTATTTATTCCAATATACAATAGAAAGGGGGAGGACACAAGGGTGAATGAGCAGAACCGAGTGCGCGGCTTCCCGCCTAACACTACACAATGAAACCAGCATGTAGAACCGTGAACGCTGCTCTAATCACCCGTGCATGTATTCCCGCCTAACACTACACAATGAAACCAGCGTGTAGAACCATAAACGCTGCTCTGATCACCTGTGCATGTATTCCCACCTTACACTACACAATGAAACCAGCGTGTAGAACCATGAACACTGCTCTAATCACCCGTGCATGTATTCCCGCCTAACACTACACAATGAAACCAGCGTGTAGAACCGTGAACGCTGCTCTGATCACTCGTGCATGTATTCCTGCCTAACACTACACAATGAAACCAGCGTGTAGAACCGTGAACGCTGCTCTAATCACCTGTGCATGTATTCCCACCTTACACTACACAATGAAACCAGCGTGTAGAACCATGAACGTTGCTCTAATCACCCGTGCATGTATTCCCGCCTAACACTACACAATGAAACCAGCGTGTAGAACCGTGAACGCTGCTCTGATCACCCGTGTATGTATTCCCACCTAACACTACACAATGAAACCAGCGTGTAGAACCATAAACGCTGCTCTGATCACCCGTGCATGTATTCCCGCCTAACGCTACACAATGAAACCAGCGTGTAGAACCATGAACGCTGCTCTGATCACCTGTGCATGTATTCCCGCCTAACGCTACACAATGAAACCAGCGTGTAGAACCATGAACGATGCTCTGATCACTCGTGCATGTATTCCCGCCTAACACTACACAATGAAACCAGCGTGTAGAACCGTGAACGCTGCTCTAATCACCTGTGCATGTATTCCCACCTTACACTACACAATGAAACCAGCGTGTAGAACCATGAACACTGCTCTAATCACCCGTGCATGTATTCCCGCCTAACACTACACAATGAAACCAGCGTGTAGAACCATGAACGCTGCTCTAATCACCCGTGCATGTATTCCCGCCTAACACTACAAAATGAAACCAGCGTGTAGAACCGTGAACGCTGCTCTAATCACCTGTGCATGTATTCCCACCTTACACTACACAATGAAACCAGCGTGTAGAACCATGAACACTGCTCTAATCACCCGTGCATGTATTCCCGCCTAACACTACACAATGAAACCAGCGTGTAGAACCATGAACGCTGCTCTAATCACCCGTGCATGTATTCCCGCCTAACACTACACAATGAAACCAGCGTGTAGAACCATGAACGCTGCTCTGATCACCTGTGCATGTATTCCCACCTAACACTACACAATGAAACCAGCGTGTAGAACCATGAACGCTGCTCTGATCACCTGTGCGTGTATTCCCGCCTAACGCTACACAATGAAACCAGCGTGTAGAACCATGAACGCTGCTCTAATCACCTGTGCATGTATTCCCGCCTAACGCTACACAATGAAACCAGCGTGTAGAACCATGAACGCTGCTCTGATCACCTGTGCATGTATTCCCGCCTAACGCTACACAATGAAACCAGCGTGTAGAACCATGAACGATGCTCTGATCACCTGTGCATGTATTCCCGCCTAACGCTACACAATGAAACCAGCGTTTAAAACCGTGAACGCTGCTCTGATCACCCGTGCATGTATTCCCGCCTAACACTACACAATGAAACCAGCGTGTAGAACCATGAACGCTGCTCTGATCACCTGTGCATGTATTCCCGCCTAACACTACACAATGAAACCAGCGTGTAGAACCATGAACACTGCTCTAATCACCCGTGCATGTATTCCCGCCTAACACTACACAATGAAACCAGCGTGTAGAACCGTGAACGCTGCTCTAATCACCTGTGCATGTATTCCCACCTTACACTACACAATGAAACCAGCGTGTAGAACCATGAACACTGCTCTAATCACCCGTGCATGTATTCCCGCCTAACACTACACAATGAAACCAGCGTGTAGAACCATGAACGCTGCTCTAATCACCCGTGCATGTATTCCCGCCTAACACTACAAAATGAAACCAGCGTGTAGAACCGTGAACGCTGCTCTAATCACCTGTGCATGTATTCCCACCTTACACTACACAATGAAACCAGCGTGTAGAACCATGAACACTGCTCTAATCACCCGTGCATGTATTCCCGCCTAACACTACACAATGAAACCAGCGTGTAGAACCATGAACGCTGCTCTAATCACCCGTGCATGTATTCCCGCCTAACACTACACAATGAAACCAGCGTGTAGAACCATGAACGCTGCTCTGATCACCTGTGCATGTATTCCCACCTAACACTACACAATGAAACCAGCGTGTAGAACCATGAACGCTGCTCTGATCACCTGTGCGTGTATTCCCGCCTAACGCTACACAATGAAACCAGCGTGTAGAACCATGAACGCTTCTCTGATCACCTGTGCATGTATTCCCGCCTAACGCTACACAATGAAACCAGCGTGTAGAACCATGAACGATGCTCTGATCACCTGTGCATGTATTCCCGCCTAACGCTACACAATGAAACCAGCGTTTAAAACCGTGAACGCTGCTCTGATCACCCGTGCATGTATTCCCGCCTAACACTACACAATGAAACCAGCGTGTAGAACCATGAACGCTGCTCTGATCACCTGTGCATGTATTCCCGCCTAACACTACACAATGAAACCAGCGTGTAGAACCATGAACACTGTTCTAATCACCCGTGCATGTATTCCCGCCTAACACTACACAATGAAACCAGTGTGTAGAACCGTGAACGATGCTCTGATCACTCGTGCATGTATTCCCGGCTAACACTACACAATTAAACCAGCGTGTAGAACCGTGAACGCTTCTCTGATCACCCGTGCATGTATTCCCGCCTAACACTACACAATGAAACCAGCGTGTAGAACCATGAACGCTTCTCTGATCACCCGTGCATGTATTCCCGCCTAACACTACACAATGAAACCAGCGTGTAGAACCATGAACGCTGCTCTGATCACCTGTGCATGTATTCCCACCTAACACTACACAATGAAACCAGCGTGTAGAACCATGAACGCTGCTCTGATCACCTGTGCGTGTATTCCCGCCTAACGCTACACAATGAAACCAGCGTTTAAAACCGTGAACGCTGCTCTGATCACCCGTGCATGTATTCCCGCCTAACACTACACAATGAAACCAGCGTGTAGAACCATGAACGCTGCTCTGATCACCTGTGCATGTATTCCCGCCTAACACTACACAATGAAACCAGCGTGTAGAACCATGAACGCTGCTCTGATCACCTGTGCATGTATTCCCGCCTAACACTACACAATGAAACCAGCGTGTAGAACCATGAACGCTGCTCTGATCACCTGTGCATGTATTCCCGCCTAACACTACACAATGAAACCAGCGTGTAGAACCATGAACGCTTCTCTGATCACTCGTGCATGTATTCCCGCCTAACACTACACAATGAAACCAGCGTTTAGAACCGTGAACACTGCTCTGATCACTTGTGCATGTATTCCCGCCTAACACTACACAATGAAACCAGCGTGTAGAACCATGAACGCTTCTCTGATCACCCGTGCATGTATTCCTGCCTAACACTACACAATGAAACCAGCGTGTAGAACCATAAACGCTGCTCTGATCACCTGTGCATGTATTCCCGCCTAACACTACACAATGAAACCAGCGTTTAGAACCATGAACGCTGCTCTAATCACCTGTGCATGTATTCCCGCCTAACACTACACAATGAAACCAGCGTGTAGAACCATGAACGCTGCTCTGATCACCTGTGCATGTATTCCCGCCTAACACTACACAATGAAACCAGCGTGTAGAACCATGAACGCTGCTCTGATCACCTGTGCATGTATTCCCGTCTAACACTACACAATGAAACCAGCGCGTAGAACCGTGAACGCTTCTCTGATCACTCGTGCATGTATTCCCGCCTAACACTACACAATGAAACCAGCGTTTAGAACCGTGAACGCTGCTCTGATCACTTGTGCATGTATTCCCACCACTACTACTGGTGTGACTCCCTTTCAGCAAAGCTCAGAGGACAATGCCTAATAGGATTATACTACTGTTCCCATAGATGTGAGGCTATCTGCAGGGAAAGAGCCATGCTGTTTCCACTATGGTGATCAGGCACAGCAGAAAGACATGAGCATGCATCCCTTCATAGAGGCAAATAGATATCAAAACGATATTGACTCCGCACCACAATACACATAGATCTCTACCGGCAAAAAGAACCGTGCATGGAGTGTTCACCGGCGGAGATGTCTATGTAGAGGGAACGTGTCTACACATCTAAGGGAAGGTTTTCACTGCCAGTAGTCTTTCCTCAATGCTGGTTCCCCCGTACTCTAATGAGCGCAAACCGACAACTCGAGCCAGAATGACAATCTGACAAAAACTTATCACAAAAAATCTCCACACTAATCCTAATATATTTCCACAACACCATGCACATGTGGGAATGGAGGAAAGTCACAATGTGATTGGCTGCTACAGATGAGCCATAGTTGTGCGCTGTGACACGGTTCGGTGAGGGAGGGGATGTTGGCTCTGTAGAAGATGCAGACTGGGTACAGCTGGCACCGCACTGGGCACAGAGCACCCGAGCAACACTCACCGCATGCTGCGCGCCGACAGCGGGATCAACAGCATCTGCCACCGCCTAACCCGCTCCCCTCCCCCGCTCCTCATCATTAACCCTTCCCCTCCCCCACTCCTCATCATTAACCCTTCCCCTCCCCTCATCAATAATGCTTCCCATCCCCCACTCCTCATCATTAACCCTTCCTGGGCTGGAGGGATGGGGATGACACGGTCCCCTCCCCCACTCATCATCATTAACCCTTCCTGTGACAGCGGGATGGGGATGTCACGGTTCCCTCCCCCACTCCTCATCATTAACCCTTCCCTGCTTCTTATCATTAACCCTTCCTGGGCCAGAGGGATGGGGATGACACGGTCCCCTCCCCTGTTTCTCATCATTAACCCTTCCTGTGCCGGAGGGATGGGGATGACAGAGACGGTTCCCTCCCCTACTCCTCATCATTAACCTTTCCTGTGCCAGAGGGATGGGGATGATGCAGAGACGGTCCCTTCCCCCACTCATTACCATCAGGTTAACCCATCCTATGCCAGCCTAAATTAGATGGGGGATGGGGATTCATATGTCTGATCTCCAGTCCTCAGCTGATGCTGCCAGAGATTTGGGAGATGAATCCAATCTGCAGAGTCACTGGTGGCGGCGGCGGTGTGACATGAATCCTAATCCCTGCCGAATACTAAAACAGCACAATTCCGTGCCACCGCCTGAGGGGGGAACACTGGGGGAGCCAATCAGTGATGGGGGGGGGGGGGGGTTATGTATTAAAGGGTCTATGTGTGTGTTGGTTGGTGCGTCCACATGCATTGTGGTACATGTGTCTGTCAATCGAGTCCCTATGGGGCCTACCTGTGTCTGCCCATTCCCTAATGGGCCTACATGTGTCTGTCCATTCCCTATGGGCACTACATGTGTCAGTCCTTTCCCTATGGGCACTACATGTGTCCGTCCATTCCCTATGGGGCCTACCTGTGTCCGCCCATTCCCTATGGGGCCTACATGTGTCCGCCCATTCCCTATGCCACAGGGTCTTGCATTATAATGGATGTCATAAGGGGTGAAGTGTGTGGGGAGCAGGTTGGGTAATATTTAGTCTTGGGGGGCCCATTCACACCTGAACATTCTAGGGTACATCACAGCAAATGTCGCCTTATACAGAAGACATCCCTTCTGATACTCAGTCTGTGCAGACAGGATGGCAAATTGCTAACCCAGCAAGGTCCACAGGGAGCGTCAAATCACCCAGAAGTGTCCTCGGTGGAATGCAGTCTGCTCCTGTCTGAAATCACATTGTAGGTGAGACGTCATTTCTACCCAACATCTCTGATCTCTGCCAACACCTGAGCATGGAGAGGCTGGGAATGTCTATCTACAGCCTATACCCAATCAGGAGGGGGGGCAGTGGAATATACCAAGTACAATAAATTACAAATAACAAAACAAGGAACACATGAAAATGCATGGCAGTTCAAGATGCACAAAGATGCATTAAATTTTTCCCTCGGGGGAACATGATTGGCCGGACTATCCTTCCTCACTTGGACAAGCTGTATCTCCCTCTTCTTTAATAAACATGAACACCGCTCAGAGCCAAGCACTCCTGTATACAGAGCATCCGGAAAGTACTCACAGCGCTTCACTTCTTCCACATTTTGTTATGTTACAGCCTTATTCCAAAATGGATTAAATTCATTATTTTCCTCAAAATTCTACAAACAATCCCCCATACTGGTCCTCTGTACCTCCACCCCGGGGCCAACACATCTTCCCTGTGATTGGAGGATCCTCATCAGTCCCCGCCATCCCAATTTACAGGGCACTTGGAAAGTATTCACAGCGCTTCATTTTTCCCAAATTTTGTTAGGTTAAAGCCTTGTTCCAAAATGGATTAAATTCAACTACCTTCCATACGTCCAACTACCCTCCATACGTCCAGCTGAGCTACCCTCCATACGTCCAGCTACGCTCCATACGTCTAGCTACTCTCCAACAGTCTAGCTACCCTCCATACGTCTAGCTACCCTCCATACGTCCAACTACCCTCCATACGTCCAGCTACCCTTCATGCATCCAGCTAATCTCCTACCCTGCATACGTCCAACTACCCTCTATACGTCCAGCTACCCTTCATGCATCCAGCTACCCTCCTACCCTGCATACGTCCAGCTACCCTCCATACGTCCAACTACCCTCTATATGTCCAGCTACCCTCCTACCCTGCATACGTCCAACTACCCTCTATACATCCAGCTACCCTTTATGCATCCAGCTACCCACCTACCCTCCATACGTCCAACTACCCTCTATACGTCCAGCTACCCTCCATACATACAGCTACCCTCCATATGCCCAGCTACCCTCCATACATCCAACTACCCTCAATGCGTCCAGCTACCCTCCATACATCCAGCTACCCTCCTACCCTCCATACGTCCAACTACCCTCTATACGTCCAACAACTCTCCATACCTCCATAAGTCCAACTACCCTCCATACATCCAACTACCCTCCATACCTGTATTTCTGAGTATGATGCTACAAGCTCGGCACTCCTATTTTTGGGCAGTTTCTCCCATTCTTCCTTTGCAGGACCTCTCATGCTCCATCAGGTTGGATGGGGGAGGGTCGGTGCACAGCCAATTTCAGGTCTCTCCAGAGATGTTCAATCGGGTTCAAGTCTGGGCTCTGGCTGGGCCACTCAAGGACATTCACAGAGTTGTCCCGTAGCCACTCCTTTGTTATCTTGGCTGTGTGCTTAGGGTCGTTGTCCTGTTGGAAGATGAACCTTCACCCCAGTCTGAGGTCCAGAGCGCTCTGGAGAAGGTTTTCATCAAGGATGTCTCTGTACATTGCTGCATTCATCTTTCCCTCCATCCTGACTAGTCTCCCAGTTCCTGCCACTGGGAAACATCCCCACAGCATGATGCTGCCACCACCATGCTTCACAGTAGGGATGGTATTGGCCAGGTGGTGGGCGGTGTCTGGTCTCCTCCAGACATGACGCTTGCCATTCAGGCCAAAGAGTTCAATCTTTGTTTCATCAGAGCAGAGAATTTTGTTTCTTATGGTCTGAGAGTCCTTCAGGTGCCTTTTGGTAAACTCCAGGCGGGCTGTCATGTGACTTTTACTGAGGAGTGGCTTCCGTCTGGCCACACCCATACAGGCCTGATTGGTGGAGTGCTGCAGAGATGGTTGTTCTTCTGGAAGGTTCTCCTCTCTCCACAGAGAAATGCTGAAGCTCCGTCAGAGTGACCATCGGGTTCTTGGTCACCTCCCTGACTAAGGCCCCCCCCCCCCCCGATCGCTCAATTTGGCTGGGCGGCCCGCTCTAGGAAGAGTCCTGGCGGTTCCAAACTTCTTCCATTTACAGATGATGGAGGCCACTGTGCTCATTGGGACCTTCAATGCTGCAGAAATGTTTCTGTACCCTTCCCCCGATCTGTGCCTCCATACAATCCTGTCTCCGAGGTCTACAGACAATTCCTTGGACTTCATGGCTTGGTTTGTGCTCTGACATGCACTGCTACCTGTGGGACCTTATATAGACAGGTGTGTGCCTTTCCAAATCATGTCCAATAAACTGAATTTACCACAGGTGGACTCCAATCAAGATGTAGAAACATCTCAAGGATGATCAGTGGAAACCGGAGGCACCTGAGCTCAATTCTGAGTGTCATGGCAAAGGGTGTGAATACTTATATAAGTACATGGGGAGGATTCCTTAAGGTGACACCAGAGGATCATATCTGTGTAATGTGTGCTGAGATGATCATGTGACAGGGTGACACCCAGAAAAACAATTGGGAGATGGACAGAGCGTTGTCACCGTATAACAGGAAGTGCCTGCACACAGACAATCATTGGCGGGATCACTGGGGGATTATTATTATAAAAGCTGCAGATTTACAAAGACTAAAAATAAGAATCATGTTAAAGATTTATTGTTCTGTAATCCAGGACAGCCCCAGTACCGTGTCCCCCCTGAAGGCCGCCGCCGCCTCTTCCCGCCCTCTCTCTCCTGGAAAGGACACAGCTGTACAACCCGCTCACGTTGTGTCATTTCTGCTCGGCTGGCACTTTCCTTCCCCGGGGTGTCAGCATGTGCTGCCTGCAGATCCCCAATCACATGTGACAACCGGACACCGCCAGCCAGCAAGAATTCCATTCTATGAATAGAAGTGTCACCACAGAGGACACACCGGGGACATGTACAGAGGACGGACACACGGGGGACACGTAAAGAGGAAAGACACATGGGGGATGTATATAGAGGACGGACACACGGGGGACACGTACAGAGGACAGACACATGGCGGACACGTACAGAGGACGGGCACATGGGGGACACATACAGAGGACGGACACACGGGGGACACGTACAGAGGACGGACACATGGGGGACATGTACAGAGGACGGACACACGGGGGACATGTACAGAGAACAGACACACGGGGGACACGTACAGAGGACGGACACATGGGGGACATGTACAGAGGACGGATACACGGGGGACATGTACAGAGGACAGACACATGGCGGACACGTACAGAGGACGGACACATGGGGGACACATACAGAGGACGGACACACGGGGGACACGTACAGAGGACGGACACATGGCGGACACGTACAGAGGACGGACACATGGGGGACACATACAGAGGACGGACACACGGGGGACACGTACAGAGGACGGACACATGGGGGACATGTACAGAGGACGGACACACGGGGGACATGTACAGAGAACAGACACACGGGGGACACGTACAGAGGACGGACACATGGGGGACATGTACAGAGGACGGATACACGGGGGACATGTACAGAGAACAGACACACGGGGGACATGTACAGAGGATGGACACAGGGGGGATGTATATAGAGGATGGACACACGGGGGACGTATATAGAGGACGGACACACTGGGAATATATTTAGAGGACGGACACACGGGGGACGTATATAGAGGACGGACACACGCAGGACTTATATAGAGAACGGACACACGCGGGACATATATAGAGGACGGACACACGCGGGACGTATATAGAGGACGGACACACGGGGGACATGTACAGAGAACAGACACACGGGGGACATGTACAGAGGACGGACACAGGGGGGATGTATATAGAGGATGGACACACGCGGGACGTATATAGAGGACGGACACACTGGGAATATATTTAGAGGACAGACACACGGGGGACGTATATAGAGGACGGACACACGGGGACGTATATAGAGGACGGACACACGCGGGACGTATATAGAGAACGGACACACGCGGGAGGTATATAGAGGACGGACACACGCGGGACGTATATAGAGGACGGACACACGTGGGACGTATATAGAGGACGGACACACGCGGGACGTATATAGAGGACGGACACACGCGGGACGTATATAGAGGACGGACACACGGGGGACGTATATAGAGGACGGACACACGCGGGACGTATATAGAGAACGGACACACCCGGGACATATATAGAGGACGGACACACGCGGGACGTATATAGAGGACGGACACACGCGGGACGTATATAGAGGACAGACACACGCGGGACGTATATAGAGGACGGACACACGCGGGACGTATATAGAGAACGGACACAAGCGGGACGTATATAGAGGACGGACACACGCGGGACGTACATAGAGGACGGACACACGGGGGACGTATATAGAGGACGGACACACGCGGGACGTATATAGAGGACGGACACACGCGGGACGTATATAGAGGACGGACACACGCGGGACGTATATAGAGGACGGACACACGGGGGACGTATATAGAGGACGGACACACGCGGGACGTATATAGAGGACGGACACACGCGGGACGTATATAGAGGACGGACACACGCGGGACGTATATAGAGAACGGACACACGCGGGACATATATAGAGGACGGACACACGCGGGACATATATAGAGGACGGACACACGCGGGACGTATATAGAGGACGGACACACGCGGGACGTATATAGAGAACGGACACAAGCGGGACGTATATAGAGGACGGACACACGCGGGACGTACATAGAGGACGGACACACGCGGGACGCATATAGAGGACGGACACACGCGGGACGTATATAGAGGACGGACACACGCGGGACGCATATAGAGGACGGACACACGCGGGACGTATATAGAGGACGGACACAATGGTGTCAATAGATTCCACTTCTGGTGGTTTTTAGTGGAAAATTTTATGCAAATTAAAAATACCTAAAAAAAATGTTTTACCAAAATTCTCAGTATAAATGATGACACACCCTCTTCCTGTGCAGACATCCGCCGGAGGGGGGTGTGTCATCTACCAGCCTGCCATGTTTCAGGAACTGGGGGCTGGAGGAGGTGTGGGGGAGGGAAGAGAAGGTAGGTGATTCAGGGTGAACACATTGGGTTGAGTAGTCCCATACACATAGGTAGGTGGTGACCTCGCGGGTGCGGACAGATGGTGGTCACAGTGACACGGCTCAGTGCCATGTGCACAGCAGTGTGCTGCCGGTGATTGAACAATCCAAGCACAACTGATTCCATTAATTGTAGCTGAGAGGCCTCATTAGCAGCCAGTGACCTCATTATCAGACATTCCCTCTACAGCTGTGCACCCCCCCCCCCCCCCTGAAATATCAACTGACTGTGCTGCCAGCCACTCACACAGCAACACACACACTTCCTCTTCCAGATAACAGTATCTGACACCCCCCAGTGTGAAGACCCCCCCCATTATGAGGACCCCCCCAGTATAAGGACCCCTAATATGAGGACCTCCCAGTATGAGGATCTCCCCAGTATAAGGACCACCTAGTATGAGGACCCCCTCAGTTTAAGGACCCCCAGTATGAGGACCCCAATTATGAGGACCTCCAGTATACAGACCCCCCCATGTGAGGACCCCTAGTTTGAGGACCTCCCAGTGTGAAGACCCTCCTAGTATAAGGACCCCGTCAAGTGTGAGGAAACCCCCAGTGTGAGGACCCCCCCAGTGTGTGGACCCCCCAGTATAAGGACCCCCTCCAGCGTGAGGACCCTCCAGTGGGAGGACCCCCCAGTATAAGGACCCCCTAATATGAGAACCTCCCAGTATGAGGACCCCCTCAGTTTGAGGACCCCAAGTATGAGGACCCCCAGTATGAGGACCCCCCCCCCAATGTGAAGAAACCCCCAGTGTGAGGACCCCCCCAGTAAAAGGACCTCCTAGTATGAGGACCCCCTCTAGCATGAGAAACCCCCCAGTATGCGGATCCCCCCCCCCCAGTATAAGGACCCCTCAGTGTGTATATATCCCAGGCTGCGGATATTTACTGAAGGTCAGATTTCCAGATCTCAACAATGTATCCTCCTAACCCCAGACCCCAATATTGTATCCTCCTGATCCCAGACCTCAACATTGTATCCTCCTGATCCCAGACCTCAACATTCTATCCTCCTGTTCCCAGACCCCAACATTGTATCCTCCTGTCCCCAGACCCCAACATTGTATCCTCCTGATCCCAGACCCCAACATTGTATCCTTCTGATCCCAGGCCCCAACATTGTATCCTCCTGATCCCAGACCCCAACATTGTATCCTCCTGATCCCAGACCCCAACATTGTATCCTCCTGATCCCAGACCCCAACATTGTATCCACCTGATCCCAGACCGCAACACTGTATCCTCCTGATCCCAAACCGCAACACTGTATCCACCTGATCCCAGATCCCAACATTGTATCCTCCTAATCCCAGAACCCAACATTGTATCCTCCTGACCCCAGATCCCAACATTGTATCCTCCTGATCCCAGACCCCAACATTGTATCCTCCTGATCCCAGACCCCAACATTGTATCCACCTGATCCCAGACCCCAACATTGTATCCTCCTGATCCCAGACCGCAACATTGTATCCTCCTGATCCCAGACCCCAACATTGTATCCTCCTGATCCCAGACCGCAACACTGTATCCACCTTATCCCAGACCCCAACATTGTATCCACCTGATCCCAGACCCCAACATTGTATCCACCTGATCCCAGACCGCAACATTGTATCCTCCTGATCCCAGACCGCAACATTGTATCCTCCTGATCCCAGACCCCAACATTGTATCCTCCTGATCCCAGACCCCAAAATTGTATCTACCTGATCCCAGACCCCAACATTGTATCCTCCTGATCCCAGACCGCAACATTGTATCCTCCTGATCCCAGACCCCAACATTGTATCCTCCTGATCCCAAACCGCAACATTGTATCCTCCTGATCCCAGACCCCAACATTGTATCCTCCTGATCCCAGACCCCAACATTGTATCCTTCTGATCCCAGACCCCCAACATTGTATCCACCTGATCCCAGACCCCAACATTGTATCCCCCTGATATTGTACGGTCTGCCACCTGGGCACCATTATATGAGACTGAGGTCAGAGTATAATGAACAGAGGTCTGCCAGCCGGGTACCGTTATATGAGACTGAGGTTAGAGTATAATGTATGGTCTGCCACCTGGGCACCATTATATGAGACTGAGGTCAGAGTATAATGTATGGTCTGCCACCTGGGCACCATTATATAAGACTGAGGTCAGAGTATATTGAACGGTCTGCCAGCCGGGCGCCGTTATAGGAAACTGAGGTCAGAGTTTAATGAACATTCTGCCAGCTGAGCACCATTATATGCAACTGAGGTCAGAGTATAATGAACGCTCTGCCAGCCAGGCACTGTTATATAGGACTGAGGTCAGAGTATAACGAACGCTCTTTGCAGCCGGGCACCGTTATATGAGACTGAGGTCAGAGTATAATGAACGGTCTGCAAGCCGGGCACCGTTATAGGAGACTGAGGTCAAAGTATATGGAACGGTCTGCCAGCTGAGCACCGTTATAGGAGACTGAGGTCAGAGAAAAATAAATGGTCTGCCACCTGGGCACCATTATATGAGACTGAGGTCAGAGTACAATGAACGCTCTGCCACCTGGGTACCGTTATATAAGACTGAGGTCAGAGTATAATGAACAGAGGTCTGCCAGCCCGACACCGTTATAGGAGATTGAGGTTAGAGTATAGTGAACAGTCTGCCAGCTGGCTTTATAATAAAGACTCTGCCAGCCAGCTTTAACATTAACGCTCTGCCACCTGGGCACCATTATATGAGACTGAGGTCAGAGTATATTGAACGGTCTGCCATCTGGGCACCGTTATATCAAACTGAGGCCAGAGTATATTGAACAATCTGCCACCTGGGCACCGTTATATAAGACTGAGGTCAGATTATAATGAACGGTCTGCCAGCCAGGCGCCTTTATAGGAGACGGAGGTCAGAGTATAATGAACGCTCTGCCAGCCGGCTTTATAATGAACACTCTGCCAGACGGCTTTATAATGAAGAGACTGAGGTCAGAGTATAATGAACAGAGGTCTTCCAGCCGGGCACCGTTATATAAGACTGAGGTCAGAGTACAATGAACGGTCTGCCACCTGGGCACCGTTATATGGGATTGAGGTCAGAGTATATTGAACGGTCTGCCAGCCAGGCACCATTATATAAGACTGAGGTCAGATTATAACGAACGGTCTGCCAGCCGAGCACCATTATATGAGACTGAGGTCAGAGTATAATGAACAGTCTGCCAGCCAGGCACCGTTATAGGAGACTGAGGTCAGAGTATATTGAACGGTCTGCCAACCAGGCGCCGTTATAAGAGACTGAGGTCAGAGTATAATGAACAGTATGCCAACCTGGTGCCGTTATATGAGACTGAGGTCAGAGTATATTGAACGGTATGCCAGCCAGGCACCATTATAGGAAACTGAGGTCAGAGTATACTGAACGGTCTGCCAACCAGGCGCCGTTATATGAGACTGAGGTCAGAGTATAATGAACAGTCTGCCAGCCGGGCACCGTTATAGCAGACTGAGGTCAGAGTATAATGAACAGTCTGCCAGTTGGGCACCGTTATATGAACTGTTGGTCAGTATGTCGGTGTGACAGAGAAATACTGCAGGCGCTCTCTCTCTCTATCTATATATATATATATATATATATATATATATATATATATATATATATATACACACAGTATATACACACACACAGTACAAGGCTGTCAGTGGCGGTGAACCTCTAATCCCCATGATGTATGAATTGAGCACACTCACCGTTTCGGGGGGGTCTCTGTGCTCTGGTGGTCTCAGGCACAGCGGAGGGATGCTCGGTGCTGTCTGTCTATCCCATGTCTATCTGCTACAGAAAATGCTGCATCCACAGCACAGCCTGCTGGGAGCTCTGAGGGAGTGCGGAAATTGCTGGGAGCGCAGAGAGAGTGTGGAGATCGCTGGGAGTTCGGAGGGAGTGCGGAGATCGCTGGGAACTCGAAGGGAGTGCAGAGATCGCTGGGAGTTCAAAGGGAGTGTGGAGATCGCTGGGAGTTCGGAGGGAGTGCAGAGATTGCTGAGAGCTTGGAGGGAGTGCGGAGATCGCTGGGAGCTCGGAGGGAGTGCGGAGATCACTGGGAGTTCTGAGAGAGTGCGGAGATTACTGGGAGTTCTGAGAGAGTGCGGAGATTGCTGGGAGTTCAGAGGGAGTGCAGAGATTGCTGAGAGCTTGGAGATCACTGGGAGCTCAGAGGGAGTGCAAAGGGAATGCGGAGATCGCTGGGAGCTCGGAGGGAGTGCGGAGATCACTGGGAGCTCAGAGGGAGTGCAGAGGGAGTGCGGAGATCGCTGGGAGCTCGGAGGGAGTGCGGAGATCACTGGGAGTTCTGAGAGAGTGCGGAGATCACTGGGAGTTCTGAGAGAGTGCGGAGATTGCTGGGAGTTTGGAGGGATTGCGGAGATTGCTGGGAGATTGGAGATCTCTGGGAGCTCAGAGGGAGTGCAGAGATTGCTGGGAGTTCGGAGAGAGTGCGGAGATCGCTGGGAGTTCGGAGGGAGTGCGGAGATCGCTGGGAGTTCGGAGGGAGTGCGGAGATCGCTGGAAGTTTGGAGGGAATGCGGAGATCGCTGCGAGTCCGGAGGGAGTGCGGAGTTCGCTGGGAGCTTGGAGGGAGTGCGGAGATCGCTGGGAGCTTGGAGGGAGTGTGGAGATCGCTGGGAGCTTGGAGGGAGTGTGGAGATCGCTGGGAGTTTGGAGGGAGTGCGGAGATGGCTGCGAGCCTGGAGGGAGTGCAGAGTTCGCTGGGAGCTTGGAGGGAGTGTGGAGATCGCTGGGAGCTTGGAGGGAGTGCGGAGATCGCTGGGAGCTTGGAGGGAGTGCGGAGATCGCTGGGCGTTCCAAGGGAGTGTGGCGATCGCTGTGAGTTCGAAGATTGCTGGGAGTTCAGAGATCACTGGGAGTTCGGAGGGAGTGCGGAGATCGCTGGGAGTTCGGAGGGAGTGCGGAAATCGCTGGAAGCTTGGAGGGAGTGCGAGGATCGCTGGGAGTTTTGAGGAAGTGCAGAGATTGCTGGGAGTTCGGAGAGAGTGCGGAGATCGCTGGGAGTTCGGAGGGAGTGTGGAGATTTCTGGGAGCTCGGAGGGAGTGCGGAGATCGCTGGGAGCTCGGAGGGAGTGTGGAGATCGCTGGGAGCTAGGAGAGAGTACGGAGAATGCTGGGAGTTTGGAGAGAGTGCGGAGATCGCTGGGAGCTCGGAGGGAGTGCGGAGATCGCTGGGAGCTCGGAGGGAGTGCGGAGATCGCTGGGACCTCGGAGGGAGTGCGGAGATAGCTGGGAGTTCGGAGGGAGTGCGGAGATTGCTGGGAGTTCGGAGGGAGTGTGGAGATCGCTGGGAGCTCGGAGGGAGTGCAGAGATCACTTGGAGCTAGGAGAGAGTGCGGAGATCGCTAAGAGTTTGGAGAGAGTGCCGAGATCGCTGGGAGCTCGGAGGGAGTGCGGAGATCACTGAGAGCTCGGAGGGAGTGCGGAGATCGCTGGGAGTTTGGAGGGAGTGCAGGGATCACTGAGAGCTCGGAGGGAGTGTAGAGATCGCTGGGAGTTCAGAGGGAGTGCGGAAATCGCTGGGAGCTCGAAGGAAGTGCGGAGATCGCTGGAAGCTCAGAGGGAGTGCAGAGATCGCTGGGAGCTCAGAGGGAGTGTGGAGTGAGTGCAGAGATCGCTGGGAGCTCGGAGGGAGTGCGGAGATCGCTGGCAGCTCAGAAGGGGTGCAGAGATTGCTGGGAGGAATACGAGAGTGCGGAGATTGTGGAGAGTCAGGAGGGGCGTGGAGTGCGCTGCATGGAGACGGGACACCCAGAGTCACATGGTATTGTCACTTCCCAGCTTTATCACAATGCAGCTCCTGAAAAGATAATCCCAGGTGATCCCGCCATGAAGATCCTTGTTCAGACACTTCCTGTTATAGTGTGACATAGAGCTTGGATATTAGTAAATGCGGCTCTTTAGGGGGTCAGTGAATGCGGATCTTTAGGGGATCAGTGAATGCGGCTCATTAGGGGGTCAGTGAATGCGGCTCATTAGGGGATCAATGAATGTGGCTCATTAGGGGGTCAGTGAATGAGCACAGTGTGGCACCCCCCAGACCACAGTGCGGCATGCCTCCAGAGCTCAGTGCGGCACGCCTCCAGAGCGCAGTGCAGGACACTCACAGAGCGCAGCACGGCACACTTCCAAAGTGCAGTGTGACACGCCCCCAGACCATAGTGCAGCATGCCCCTGGAGCAGTGTGGCACACCTCCAGAGCGCAAAGCGGCACACCCCCAGAGCACAGTGCAGCATGCCCCCAGACCAAAGTGCGCAAACACCCAGGGCACAGTGTGGCAGGTCCCCAGAGCACAATGTGGCAGGTCCCCAGAGCACAATGTGGCACGTCCCAAGAGCACAATGTGGCACGCCCCCAGAGCACAATATGGCACACACCTAGGAACACAGTGTAGCACGCCCCCAGAGCACAGTGGGGCATGTCCCCAGAGCACAATGTGACAATGTGGCATGCCACCGAAGCACATTGCGGCACGCCCCCCAGAGCACATTGCAGCATGCCCCCAAAGCACAGTGTGGTACGCCCCCAGAGCACAGTGCGGCACGCCCCAGAGCAGAGAGCGGCACTTCCTCAGAGCACAATGTGGCACGCCCCCAGAGCACAGTGCGGCACTTCCTCAGAGCAAAATGTGGCACGCCCCCAGAGCACAGTGCAGCACGCCCCCAGAGCACAGTGCGGCACGCCCCCATACCCCAGTGTGGCATGTCCCCAGAACACAGTGTGGCATGCCCCCAGATCACTGTGCGGCACGCTCCCACATACAGTTTATAACGTGCGTTGTGGTGCGCTGCACTCTGAAAAAGAGTCTTGCATGTTTTTATATCTGTCCTAATGAATGGGCTGCCTTTGCGCAAAGCACGGTAACGCATGCCATAACACGAACTAAGGCGAGCGCATTCAGGCACAGCAACAGATGGCTTTAGTGTGAATGGGGCCTGAAGGAGCGCCATGGCGGTGTGAGCAGATGCAATGACAGGCTCTCTTTCTGAGTACTTTCCTTGGGAGAAGTGACATTTTCATTCAGAACCCCCTCGGCTCTTCTGTGGGCCGCTCAGGATTTTTTCTGTTGGAGGGATGATGGGAAAGACAGATGAAGGATGCTCAGTTTGTGTCTGGATGGAGCCAGTGGGGGGGGGGGGGGGGAGGGGATGAGTCTCCGGAGATGCCAGCCCGCAGGCCAATGGAGATGCCAGTCTGTGCAGCGGGGGCCAAGTGCTGCCAGTGGGTTGGGGTTGTGTCAGCCTGTAGGGGGGAGATTGCAAAAGACAAGTCAGAGCAGAGAGATGTACCGTCACATCAAATGTAAGCAAAGCGCGAACGCTGCACCCTTTCCTGACTGACTACAGACAGTACTCACTGCGCCCTCCCATCCTCATCTCCAACCTGGTAATCATCACATGACCCAATTGCCTGCTTTTATTATGTTACTGCTGTCACATGCCGGCATCAGGCTCAGTTTACTAAGCTTTAACACAAGCCTAAATGCTAATAGATCCACCATGACCTGGATCCATGAGACTAACTACTAATACTAGCTCCAGCATTACCTGGACCCATTAGACTAACTACTACTAGATATCTCATGACCTGGATGCATGAGACTAACTACTACTAGATCCACCATGACCTGGATATACATGAGACTAACTACTACTAGATCCACCATGACTTGGATCCATCAGACTAACTAGTACTAGATATCCCATGACCTGGATGCATGAGACTAACTACTACTAGATCCACCATGGCCTGGATACATGAGACTATTACTAGATCCACCATGACCTGGATCCATGAGACCAACTACTATTAGCTCCACCATGACCGGGATATACATGAGAACAACTACTAATAAATCCACCATTACCTGAATCCATGAGGCCAACTACTACTAGCTCCACCGTGACCTGGATATACATGACCTGGGTAGATGAGACTAGCTACTACTAGCTATTCCATGACCTGAATACATGAGACTAACTATTAATAGATCCACCATGACTGGGATACATGAGACCAACTTGTCAGGGTACTACCAACATCCTGGCCAATCAGCGAATTCGCTCATTGGCGCGAATGCGCACCCAAACACGGGCAAACGCAGTCAGGAATGTGCGTGCGCCAAATGGCCTATTTAAAGCCAGCAGCGCCAACAACTAGTTGCTGGATGATCAACAGCCTCCTGTGTTCCCTGTGCCTTGTAAACCTGCTGATCTTGACCTCTTGTTGCTGACCCGGACTGTTTGACCCTGCTTCTCTTGATCTCCTGGCTCCTGACCTCTTGGCTTGCACTTGGATTCCCGTTGCCTTCTCCAGTACTTGATCTCAGCTTGGCTCCTGACTTCGCTCCAGTATTTACCCAGCTTGTTCCTGTTTTCATCTTGAGACTGCCTGGCTTGCCAAAGTGTTCCAGACCTGCTTGGGACTTCATAACTGGTTTGTTCCTGCTTCCATCTGGTCATCCCAACCGGCAATCCATGCAACTTCGGGCACAGCACTCCCTGTCCCACTTCCAGGGGTGCTCTGCACCTAGCCGCAAGGGGGAGCCCTCTCTACACTCCGGCTTCGGATCAGGTACGTGACACAACTACTACCAGAGCCACTATGACTGAGATACATGAGACCAACTACTACCAGAACCACCATGATTGGGATACATGAGACTAACTACTACTAGATCCATCATGACTGGGATACATGACACTAACTAGTACTAGTGATCCTATGACCTGGATAAATGAGACTAACTACTACTAGATGTATTATGACGATACATGAGACTAACTACTACTAGATCTACCATGACCTGGATACATGAGACTAGCTACTACTAGATATCATATGACCAGGATCCATGAAACTAAATTCTAATAGATCCATGAGACTAAATACTAATAGATCCACCATCACCTAGATCCATGAGACTACTACTAGATCCACCATGACCTGGACCCATGAGATTACGTACTAGAGCAACATTAGCAATGGGAGGAAGAAATGCCAAATAGAGACCCTCTGTGGCAGCCATACAGGAGGACATCTTGCCTCTCATCTGTCCATCCTTCCCTTTGAAACTGGGCCAGAAATGTATACCTTAAGTGACTGCTGGAGTAACATAATGAGGATTAAGTAATCCCAACCAGCTATGACAGAAGTCTGGTCTTTGATGCGGAACCCTTAAGGAACAAATATTTCATTGCTTGATCTATTTCCTTCCAGAAGAGTGCAGTTGGTGGTTGTATGTATTGTAATTTTTATGAACCTTGACACATTTAACACAGAGCTTGACTGTAATTATCTTCCTGATGAAGTGGGCTACGACCCATGAAACACGTCGAAGTGACAGCAAGCAACTCATCGCCCAATTCTGGTGGGGATGTTGAGTTAATTATTTGATGAAATAACAACCCATGTGCGTGTATGATGATATACACTGATTTTTGTCCTTTTAACTATCCTAACAAAAGTTTTTTTTTTTTAAACACATGTTTAATAAAATATTGATCTTTTTATTTATATATATATTTATCTTTTGTGGTACCTTCAAAATCCTCCATTCTCCTGTTAGGTTTTTTCTTTAGACTAATTTCTACTAGATCCACCATGACCTGGATCCATGAGACCAACAACTACTAGATCTACCATGACCTGGATACATGATACTAGCTGCTACTAGATATCACATGATCTCTGGATCCATTAAACTACTACTAGATCTACCATGACCTGGATACATGAGACTAGCTACTACTGGATCTACCATGACCATGGATACATGAAACCATAACTACTAGATCTACCATGACCTAGATAGTGGAGTTAACTACTACTAAATCTACCATGACCTGGATCCGTGAGACCACCTACTACTAGATCCACCATGACTAGGATACAAGAGAAAAACTACTACTAGATCTACCATGACCTGGGTAGATGAGACTAGCTACTACTGGCTATTCCATGGATACATGAGACTTAATACTACTAGATCCATCATGACTGGGATACAAGAGACCAACTACTCCTAGATCCAATATGACTGGGATACATGAGACCAACTACTACCAGAGCCACCATGACTGGGATACAAGAGACCAACTACTAATAGACCTACCATAACCCGAATAAATTAAATTAACTACTAATAGATATCCAATGACCTGGATCCATGAGACTTATTACTACTAGATCCACCATGACCTGGATCTATGAGACCAACTACTACTAGATCCACCATGACCTGGATCTATGAGACCAACTACTACTAGATCCACCATGACCTGGATCTATGAGACCAACTCCTACTAGAGCCACCATGACTGGGATACATGAGACCAACTACTACTAGATGCACCATGACCTGGATCTATGAGACCAACTTCTACTAGATCCACCATGACTGAGATACATGAGAACCTTTATAGACATCTATAATATCTTTTCTGTAAATATTTCATGCACCATTCTTCTCTTTTTTGATCAATATTTAGAATATTGGGAGAAGCTGAATCTCTGATGCTCTGACCAGTAGTGAAGAACTGTGTGAAGGATCCGCCTCAGTGTACTGTCTGTTATGTTCCTGTCTGGATTTGGCAGCGAGTGATACTGACATCTTTACAGGTCAGAATCGCAACATCTGCAGATGCTGTGAGCAGAAGACGCTTCTATTAACACACATGGTGGCGGTGGGTACCATGTGTGAGTAAAGAGTTAGCTGCGGACATAGTGCGTTTGGTGGCGGTCACTCTCAGTCTGCTGTCCCGGTATTGGAAAGGTCTCTGTGAAGGGTGACGCTGAGGGTTTCATATTATACCCTCACTGAACCCCTGATTGGAAAGGTCTCTGTAAAGGGTGAGGGTTTCATATTATACCCTCACTGAACCCCTGATTGGAAAGGTCTCTGTGAAGGGTGACGCTGAGGGCTTCATATTATACCCTCACTGGACCCCTGATTGGAAAGGTCTCTGTGAAGGGTGAGGCTGAGGGTTTCATATTAAACCCTCACTGGACCCCTGATTGGAAAGGTCTCTGTGAAGGGTGACGCTGAGGGTTTCATATTATACCCTCACTGGACCCCTGATTGGAAAGGTCTCTGTGAAGGGTGAGGCTGAGGGTTTCATATTATACCCTCACTGGACCCCTGATTGGAAAGGTCTCTGTGAAGGGTGAGGCTGAGGGTTTCATATTATACCCTCACTGGACCCCTGATTGGAAAGGTCTCTGTGAAGGGTGAGGCTGAGGGTTTCATATTATACCCTCACTGGACCCCTTTTTAGGTACACCTTGCTAGTAGCAGGTTGGACACCGTTTTACATTCATTCTTCGTGGCATATAAACAACAAGGTGTTAGAAACATTCCTCAGAAATTTTGCTCCATAGTGACATGATAGCATAACGCAGTTGCTGCAGATTTGTCTGCTGTACATCCATGATGTCGATCTCCCGTTCCTTCACATCCCAAAGGTGCTCTATTGGATGAGATGTGGTGAGTGTGGAGGCCATTGGAGGACAGTGACCTCATTGTCATGGTGAAGAAACCAGTGGTGAGATGATTGGAGCTTTGTGACATGGTGCATTATCCTGCTGGGAGGAGCCATCAGAAGATGGGGACACTTTAGTCATAAAGGGATGGACATGGTCAGCAACAATACTTAGGTAGGCAGTGGTGTGTAAACCATGCTCATTTCCCTGTTGACTGTCCAGCGCTTCTCACTCAATGAGGCGCAACGCTTGTCCCAGTTGTATCTGCTCCTGAGAGTATATTAAACCACGGCCAAACTGTTTATGATGGGCCTTAGGGACACCCCCACGTGTTCTAGGTGTTGCCGGGACCACATGGACCTCATCCACATGGTATGGAGATGCCCGAAGCTGCATTTATACTGGAAGGCAGTTATGGGAACCATTAACGGGGTCTTTCAAGTGTCTCTTAATGAAGACCCCAAGCAATGTATTCTTGGGATCTTATGTGACCTCCCAGTGGACGACATTACCGGGCAGGCCATAGGAAGGGCACTGTTTCAGGCCCGCAAATTGATCCTGAGACACTGGACTTCCGCTGGCCCTCCAATGGTGGGAGAATGGATAACCCAGATGGGTGACACCCTGCACTTAGAAGAACATATTTGGCAGCACCGGGGCTGCTCTGGCAAATTTGAGAAATGATGGCACCTTTGTTTAGACACCCCGAGTCTATCTCAGACAGAACTAGTCATGAACCGTCTCATGCTGACTTAGGAAGGTTTACATGCGGGTGCTCATTACTGGTATATGGATGGGAGTTTCTACCTTTCTACATGGATGTATCCGGCATAGGCCCCTGTACCCAGAGGTGCCTTAGGCATTACGCCATTCAAGATGGGCTGATAGGAGTGTACATTGTAAACTCTGTAGCGGAGAAGTAGTTCAATCTACAGGGTCTCCGTGGATAGACAGGAAAACAGGTAATATTCCAAATAGGCAGGTACAGCATGCAACAATCCAGGTAGCGTTATACCATCCTTCCCTCCCAAGGACTAGACGACACATAGGTGTTGGGAGTCAAAACTCGAATGCCTTGTTTATTGAAAACACAAGGGATCTACACTCTGCCAAAACCCCTCCCTCTTCGAGACATTCCACACACAAAGCTGAACATCCCATAATAACCTTACTCTGCCAGACAGGAACAATAGGACAATAGAATGCAGGTATTTAACAATAACAAACCCCCACCCATCTCCTGAGGGACACTGCTCCCTCACTCTTTCAACACAAACCCCACTCTTTGTGTCCATTCTGCTACAAACTCTAATTGCTGTGTCCTACTCTGTGTCTTTCTATGTATGCATATTTTCGATGAGTGGTGCATGTACCACCTAATGTTATTGACATGTAGTGGATGTTAAACCTAATAAACTTTTTTTTCTGATAAAAAACAAAAAATAACATGCTCAATTGGTACTTAGGGGCCCAAAGTGTGCCAAGAAAATATCCCCCACACTATTACACCACCACCACCTGCCTGAACCGGTGATGCAAGGCAGGATGGACCATGCGCCAAATTCTGACCCTCCCATCTGAATGTCGCAGCTGAAATCCAGACTCATCAGACCAGGCAACGTTTTCCCAATTTTCTATTGTTTAATTTTATAGTTCAAAGTCACTTCAATCCCCTTTCTTCCCCTTTCTGATGCAGCAAATCATCTTCACCACGTCTAGATGCCTAAATGAATTGAGTTGCTGCCATGTGATTTGCTGATTACCAAGCAATTGAACAGGTGTACCAGGCCAGTGAGTGTATATGAGAATATACAGTATCAGATAGATACAGCAATACAAGACATGTAACTGCTGGTTGTCAGAGTTGTTGTCAGTCACGGAATACAAACACCGAAGCGGAGGTATTTCTGGGTGGAGTGTTAGGTTAAGTTTCTTGTGGCGGGTGGAGAGACGGTCTGCAGAGACACCACTTTCCATCATCTGACAGATTAATTCCACCATCACCATGCCAGTCAGGAAGACCTTCCTATTGATCAGCCGGCGGGGATGTTGGACACGCTCCACAATTATCATCATTAACCCAATTACATTCCGAGAGATGTTCAGAACATAGCGGTTGGTCACCCACCTCCCCCGCTTCATTACCCGCAGACTCCGCCCCAAACTGTTCTGTCAGTCCACTGGGCAGCTGGAATCTTCAAAGAGATGTCCACTCTTCTTATAAGCTGATATTTGGGGGGCGTGGTCTGACCTCGCATGGAGATGGCTGCCTGATCCCTGCGCTCCCGCCGACACGGACAACAGCATCCATAAGCTGGAGAGACCCGGGTGCTTCACTGCCCGACAACGATGGGATCCACCTCCCGGGCTTCCTCTGCCACCCGATCACGTTCCCCGAGGGACACAGGGGCTCAGCTGAGCCAAAGCATCCCTGAAATGTTCCGGACCCAGGGGACAAACATGGCGCTCACAGGCAGCTTGGCGCCCTCCTCCACACAAACTTCGCAGCCTGCTCGCTCCTATGCTGCGGCTACGGCCTCGGGCACCGATCCACCCGCTATGCCGACCCCCCCTCCTCCCTCGGTGACGATGGCAGACCTCCGGATGATCGCAGCCGACATTAAGGACACGCTGGGCTCTGCGATCCATGACCTGAGGGAGGAGATGAGAAGCCTGACCGGCCGAGTGCAGGGCATGGAAACTGTCACAGCACAGCATGACAGAGTGCTACGGTCTGTCACACGTGCGGTGGATTCTCACTCCCTGCAGCTTAGGGAGCTTCAACGGCATATGGAGGACTTGGACAATCGGGGTAGACGTCACAATCTGCGGGTACGTGGTCTCCCCGAATCTGTGGAACCCGACATGGTCGCCCCTGCTGTCACAGGTATTTTTAATACCCTCCTTGATCGCCCCATGCAATCCCCCATAGACATGGAGCGGATACATCGTGCGCTGCGCCCCAGGGGCAGGGATGGCGACCCTCCCAGGGACGTGGTCTGCTGCCTAGTGGATTACAAATTAAAAGAGGAGATCTTGCGAAAGGCCAGGAACAGGGCCAATTTGGAACATGAGGGTGCTGTTATTCACATCTATCAAGACCTCTCCAGCATAACCTTGCAGCACCGCAGAGATCTGCGCCCTCTGCTGGAAGCCTTGAGGCTGAAGGGGATACCATATAAATGGAAGTTTCCTTTTTGCTTGTCAGCCACCGCGCAAGGCCGTACGGCTCTCCTGAGGGTCCCGGAGGAACTCCCACACTTCTGTGCCGCCATGGGGCTCCCGCTGATTGATGTCCCTAACTGGTACGCTGCATTCCGTGGGGGTCCGCCAGCAGCACCAACGCCCAGAGAGGAACCTATGGAGGCCCATGATTCTCGTTTCAGGCGTCCTCGTTCACCCTCACCACTCAGGCCCCTCGCAGCTCTGCAGATACCACCATTGGCGGCGAGTCCCACAAAACCTCCCAAGCAAAGGAAGCCTCGTCAAGGTGACTGATGGTCGGGACACCAATGATCGTCTGGCAAGTATCACTGTTTTTCACGTTATATGCTCCCTTGCCCACTCCTTGTTCTCCCGTAGTTCACTGGACTGGCCACTCTCCCCCTTTATCCATGGAGCCCACGTTTATTTGTTTCCTCGTCCCATGTTTTGGCTGGCTATGATCCGTCCTACCTCCGCTCCACGTGCCTAGCCGATGTGCCTTATGAACATCCTCGGACTGCTCATTGACTCAATGCTTATGTATTGTCCAGCGCCCCTGTATTCTAACTGTCCTGCCCTCCTGACCGTTGAACGCAGATATATGCCCACCCATGCTTGCCAGGGTCGGGCGGCCAGCCTCCCCCTCCCTAGTCCTCCCCCCCCCCAAGGCACTGGCATATTGCCGCTTAGATCTCGCCTCTTGGCATCCGCAGCAACGTAGACCCTTTATGTGCCCTGCCTGTTCATGCTATTTGCTGACTAATGGTCGCTTTACCTCTGTTGGACTTCCTTTTACTACCCCGCCCCCCCGGTTACCACAGCCTAGTGGTTATGGACCTTGCAGGCTTCCCGACTGCTGCGGTGCTTTATATGGACCGGATTACTTTTGCACTGGGTGGGGGTTGGGTTGGGGAGGGTTGGCTTTTGGATTTTGGATTTTGGGTTTTCGGTTTCTATCGGACATGCCAGGTATACCCTATTCAGGTGGTCCGCGGGATGTGGTGGCGCTGTTGACAATAGCAATGTTGCCTAATTTAATGTTTATCGTAATGTGTTGATATTTCCCTGGATAATGCTAGCTTGGGGGGTCGGGTGGGCTGCCCGGGGTCGTGCAGGGGGGGATTTGCCTGTTCCGGGCGGATCCCTTCCGCCCCCGGGGAGTCGACCGGACCTCTCTTGTGTGATATATGCTTGGAGGATGGACTTCATAATATGTGTCTATGTTTTAGTGACCTTACAATGCTAATGTTGTAAGTAGTGGGGGGCCCACCCTCCCTGGTGACGGACGTCCATCGGGGGGGGTGGTCCTGCCATGCCCCATCCAGGGGCCTCCAGATTTTGGTTATGTTTTGCTAACTCGCTCCTGGCCTTGTGGTGGGTGACACCAGTGACCCCGGAGGCACGTGAGTGACCGGCTACTTTTCATGGTATGTGTTATACACCACGACGGTTCTCTAGTTTACCCCATGCCAGGTTTATACTGTTGCACTGATTATACGGGACTCCTTCCCCTATCCCTGTGGGCATTTGCATCTTGATCATCGTTAATGTCTCTCCCCTTTTTGCATCCCCTCTTATTTGTCCGTCGGCGGGGCACACAGTCAGTTGGTTCCTGTTTCTACCCGTGTTTCTCCTGTTTCCTTTTTTTTTCCTCTCTCCCACCCGAGTGTGGAAACAGGATCTCACGTGTGCCCTCCAGGTTAGGTTTTATCCAACCCCCCTAGTGTGTTACGGTTGACTACAATTGTCAGCTTAACGGCACTCATTGCACTTAAACACTACCTCCCCCATTGTTGTTTCCGTGCTTGACAGGTAGGCAGGACCTCCTGCCACCGGATTGTTCCCACAGCCTTTCCTCCCCCTTGCCCCCTCCTCCCCGACTTAACCTTCCTTCTCCTTCTCATCCCCCGCACCCTTCTTTCTTTCTTTTCCTCTTCCTCTGCTCTTCCTCCTCTCTGCCCTCTCCCCCTCTTCCCTCCCTATTTCTCTCTCCTCTAAGCTGACCACCATGCCTGCCTCCTCTAAGGGGCGTGTGGCGCACTCCCCCGGGATGCATGCGCCGGACCCACTTTTGAAAATCCTTTCCCTTAATGTCAGGGGCTTGAACGTTCCCGAGCGTAGATCTAAGCTTTTGCTTTATGCGCGTCAGGCTAAGGCGGATGTGGTGTTTCTGCAAGAAACCCATTTCCGCTCGGATAAAACTCCCCGCTTTTACGATCGCTCCTTCCCGACGGTTTATCACTCAACGTCCAGCGTTTCTAAGTCTAAGGGAGTTTCTATACTGGTCTCTAAAAACTGTCCGTGGACTCTACAAGATTCTGTCTCAGATCAAGAGGGACGCTTTCTTTTCCTTAAGGGCACCATACGTGGTCAACTCTTTACGCTAGCGAACATTTACGCCCCAAACAAACGCCCCGTACCCTTTTTCCGGGCAACGCTTCTTCGCTTGACTGAATTTCAGGCGGGCACTTTAGTAGTGGGTGGGGATTTCAACGTAGCCCTCTCCCCCCTCCTGGATGTTTCCTCGGGCTCCTCCTCCTTACCGTACTCCGCCTTGCGAGCAATTAAGACTCTCCTTAGAGACCTTCTGCTTCATGACGCTTGGAGGACGTTGCACCCGGACACCAAGGACTTCACGTACTTCTCGCACCCCCATAATAAATACTCCAGGATTGATTATCTCTTTCTTTCCCAGGCTGCCCTCTCTTCTTTGCGCTCTGCGTCCATTGATCCTATGTTTCTGTCTGACCACCACCCTATCACCATCTCCCTCTCCCTACGGCCCGACCCTGGTCGCTCCCGCTCCTGGCGCCTGGACAACTCCCTATTGACCGACCCGGTATATATCGCGGAACTGACCTCTGCTCTGCGAGAGTATTTTGCCCATAACGCCACGCCTGATGTGACCCCTGCTACGTTGTGGGCGGCCCATAAGTGCACCATCAGGGGCGTTTTTATTGCCATGGCTGCGAAACGCAACAAGGAACGACGGGCTCATATTGCTACCCTCACTAACCGCATCCATTCCCTGGAACGCGCGCACAAGCTCACTCTAGCCGCACACACTCTGACTGAACTGACTCAAACCCGACAAGACCTCCTCACAGAATTGGGCTTTATAACGCAACGTAAATTCGCTTTACAGCAACGTCTGTTTTATGACTATGGTAACAAATCGGGCAAATTTCTGGCCAGAGCGCTTCAAACTCGACGGGCGGCAAGGACGATCCACTCGATCACGGACCCGCGTGGCGGGAAGGTCACCTCCACCAGTGCTATCGCTCAACAGTTCCTTACGTATTACCGTGCGTTATACAACCTGGATATCCCAGACCCTGAAGTCCCCCCTGCAGACAGAACAGCACATATTAAGGCATTCTTGCAGAAATACTCCCCCCCTCCCCTTTCACCGGAAGCCTTGGCGGAGTTTGATGCGCCCATCTCCTCCCCCGAACTGCACTCTGCACTCAAACAACTTAAACCGGGGAAGTGTCCGGGCCCGGATGGCTTGACGGTGGGATACTACCGGACCTTCGGGGATATCCTGTCCTCCCCAATGCTTGCGGCTTTCAACTCCTTCTCTGATTCCCCTACTTTGCACCCGGACTACTTGGAAGCTCACATTACCGTCATTCCTAAACCCGGCAAGGACCCGTCCCTGGTCTCCAATTACAGGCCAATTTCCCTCCTCAACGTGGACATCAAACTTTACGCCAAGGTACTGGCGAACCGCCTGCTACCCCACATTCCGGATGTCATCTCGCTCGACCAGGTGGGTTTTGTCCCCGGCCGCGAGGCCCGGGATAACACTCTCAAGGCACTCAACATCCACCATTGGATGACTTCCTCTGGCACTCCTGGTTTCTTCCTCTCGCTCGACGCGGAGAAGGCGTTCGACAGGGTTGCCTGGGACTACATGACTGCAGCATTGGAGTCTCTGGGCATCGCTGGTCGCATGTTGAACTTTATACGGGCTCTTTACTCGTCGCCCTCGGCTAGGGTACGGGTCAACGGGGGCCTGTCGGACGCCTTCTCCGTGTCGAATGGGACCCGACAGGGTTGCCCCCTTTCCCCATTGATATACATCATTACCCTTGAGCCCCTCCTCCGCCGCATTAACTCTAATCCCGATATAAACGGTATAACTATAGCCCATAAAACCTATAAGCTAGCGGCCTTCGCCGACGATGTGTTGCTGTTTTTGACGAACCCTGCAATCTCTTTACCTAACCTTCTCCGGGACCTTGACGCCTTTCGTCTCTTATCCAACCTCAAAATTAATTACGCAAAATCAGAGGCCCTGAATATATCCCTCCCGCCATGCAAAGTACAGTTCTGCAAGGACAACTTCCCTTTCCGCTGGGAATCCTCTGCTATCACATACCTAGGCATCCAAATCCCTTCAACTCTTGCTGACCTCTACTCACGCAACTACCTGCCGCTGTTGCAGTCTATAAAAGCAGACCTCTCCAAATGGGAATCTGGCTCCTTCTCCTGGTTCGGCAGGATTGCAGTGGTCAAAATGAGTGTTCTTCCTAGGCTTCTCTACACTATGCAAGCCGTCCCCTTAAAGCTCCCTCCAGCGTTTTTTCGTTCGTATCGCTCCGCATGCACATCCTTTATCTGGCGCTCGAGACGCCCCAGGCTGTCTTGGGACGTCTTGACTGCCCCGAAGGAGATGGGTGGCCTGGGATTGCCGCACCTTCAGAGATACTATTGGTCCTGCCACCTGGCAAGGGTGGTGGACTGGCACAAACATCATCATGTCAAAGCTTGGGTCGCGTTGGAAGACTCTTTCTCCCCCATCCCTGTTCAACACCTGCCCTGGATCTCGACGCCTTCCTTTCCGACGGTGTGCTACAAGCACCCGACCATCAACCCCACGATCGTAATCTTTCGCAAGCTGTGCAAGACCTTGCACCTGGCATCCTCGCCTGGCCCTATGGTACCCCTTGTTCAAAATCCGGACTTCCCTCCGGGCCTCTCCTACATCCCCCCGCAGGGTTCTGCCTCCGACGCTCCATGCAGGGCCGAACACTGCTTTCAAGCGGGCTCACTGCTCTCTCTCCATGATTGGGCACAGAAATACCCGGACTTTCAGCTTCGCTTCTTCAATCACTTGCAGCTCAGAGACTTTTTCCTACATACCCCTGATGTCTCCTGCTGGTCTAGGGATCTCACCCCCTTTGAGACCCTATGCAGATCGTCGGACCCGCAACGGCATCTTATTTCCCTACTATACTCCCTCATCTCTTTGCAACTTCCGCCTCGCCTCGTCCGTTTACGGGCTAAGTGGGAGGAGATCACCGCCAAAACTTTGTCGGATGATGATTGGGAGCGAATCTTCTTTCACATTCACAAGGGTTCCAGGAACGTCCTCACACAGGAGACTGGCTTTAAAATCTTCGCACACTGGTACAGGACTCCTGAACTTTTGCATAAAATGTCGGCGGACCTCCCCTCCCTTTGCTGGCGTTGCCGCCTCCATACAGGATCTCTCCTACATATCTGGTGGGACTGCCCGCGGATCCAGCCCTTTTGGAAGGCGATACATGCCCTCATAACTCGTATCACTACTTATACGCCGGATCTCAGCCCGGCACAATTCCTCCTCCATCATTCCTCCCTCCCTCAGCGGACGTACAGGAGGTCTCTGGTCTTTCATTTAATCTCTGCCGCCAACATGTGCATCCCGTGCCTATGGCTGTCTCCCTCCCCACCCACTGTAGCTGATTGGCTGCGGAGGGTTGGAAGGATCGCCCGTATGGAAGATCTCACGTTTCAAGCTCTTGACACTCCCTCCAAATTTTATGACATTTGGGCCCTGTGGATCGACTTTGCTGCATCGGATGACCACCGTCGCCTGATGAATACATAGTCTGTCGTTAGCTCGCCACACCCCACTTGCTTCCCGGTCGTCTTGCGGGGGAGTGCGCCCGCACTCCTCTTCTCCTTCTTTCTCCATTTTCTATCCCCCTTCTGCTCTCCCTACCTAGTGTGCTCTCTCTATCCCTCTACCCCCTCTTCTTATGCTATTGCTCTCTTCCCCCACTGTCTCATGACGCTCTCGGCGTCCTCCACCCCCACCTGCTCTCCCTGTGACCCCCCTCTCCCCTACCTCCTGTTGCCTACCGTACCCGTGTGCAGCGTTGGGCGGTCTATCTACATGTATGGGTGGTGCGCCCCCGGCCCTGGACACAGTGAGTTCCCCTTGGGGGTGTCCGATTCGGAGGTGCCCCATCCAGGACATTCATTCTCATGCCTCCTGTCTGCCCTCATCCTCACTTCCCATGTTTGAGGGGTCGGAATTCTCTCCCTTCATCAGTACTCCCTTACCCCCTGATTCCCAATACCCCATATGATTGCACTGAACCCCGTAACGCATTGGTTTCGGCCCATGCGGCGGGGATGTTAATCTACGCCGCAGTGGCCCTCTGTATTTGCAATAATATACTGAATTTTTGGCCATGTATTGTACGAGGCTGGGTCACTTTTGCTTTGTTTATTTTTTAGTATCTTCCGCAGATGGCATCTCTCTGCGCCCTGATACAGTTTGTGGTTATTTTGGATGTACACTGTTATTTGTACTTATGTCTGTTGACTGTACTATATTGCCATCACTTGTTAATGTGCGTTTTTTTTTATTCTTTTCAATAAATTGTTTATAAAAAAAAAAAAAAATAAGCTGATATTTGTAGATAGAAGAGTTCACCGGCTGTGTCACGGAGGATGGATGACCCCTCCATTCCAACTCTCTACAACCACCGGGAACGGGGGGCTACACCGAAGCTTTATTTATCTTAGACGCCAAAATAAAATCTCCTCCTGCAAAAATCGCTTTTTTGACTCCTGCTCTTTCCTCCTACATACAGAACCCCTAAGAGGTACCTACCTCCTACATACAGAACCCCTGAGAGGTACCTACCTCCTACATACAGAACCCCTGAGAGGTACCTACCTCCTACATACGGAAACCCTGAGAGGTACCTACCTCGTACATACAGAAACCCTGAGAGGTACCTACCTCCTACATACAGAAACCCTGAGAGGTACCTAGATACAGAACCCCTGAGAGGTACCTACCTCCTACATACAGAACCCCTGAGAGGTACCTACCTCGTACATACAGAAACCCTGAGAGGTACCTACCTCCTACATACAGAAACCCTGAGAGGTACCTACCTCCTACATACAGAAACCCTGAGAGGTACCTACCTCCTACATAAAGAAACCTTCTAGTGGTACCCAACTCCTACATACAGAACTCCTGATTGGTACCCAACTCCTACATACAGCACCCCTGAGAGGTACCCAACTCCTACATACAGCACCCCTGAGAGGTACCTACCTCCTACATACAGAACCCCTGAGAGGTACCTACCTCCTACATACAGAATCCCTGAGTGGTACCCAACTCCTACATACAGCACCCCTGAGAGGTACCTACCTCCTACATACAGAACCCTTCTAGTGGTACCCAACTCCTACATACAGAACTCCTGATTGGTACCCAACTCCTACATACATAACTCCTGATTGGTACCCAACTCCTACATACAGCACCCCTGAGAGGTACCTACCTCCTACATACAGAACCCTCTGAGAGGTACCTATCTCCTACATACAGAACCCCTGAAAGGTACCCACCTCCTACATACAAAACCCCTGAGAGGTACCTACCTCCTACATACAGAATCCCTGAGTGGTACCCAACTCCTACATACAGCACCCCTGAGAGGTACCTACCTCCTACATACAGAACCCCGAGAGGTACCTATCTCCTACATACAGAACCCTTGAAAGGTACCCACCTCCTACATACAGAACCCCTGAGAGGTACCTACCTCCTACATACAGAATCCCTGAGTGGTACCCAACTCCTACATACAGCACCCCTGTGAGGTACCTACCTCCTACATACAGACCCCCTGAAAGGTACTCACCTCCTACATACAGAACCCTCTGAGAGGTACCTACCTCCTATATATACAGAACCCCTGGGAGGTACCCAACTCCTACATACAGCACCCCTGAGAGGTACCTACCTCCTACATAAAGAACCCCTGAGATGTACCTACTTCCAATATACAGAACCCCAGAGTGGTACCTACCTCCAATATACACAACGACAGAGTGGTACCTACTTCCAATATACGGAACCCCAGAGTGGTACCTACCTCCAATATACACAACGCCAGAGTGGTACCTACTTCCAATATACACAACGCCAGAGTGGTACCTACTTCCAATATACACAACCCCAGAAAGATACCTAGAAAAATTCTGATTATGATGACCCTAAGAACACCATTCCTACAGTGCAGCATGGAGGTGAAAACATGATGCTTTGGGGCTGTTTCTCTGCTAAAGGTACAGGCTGACTTTTCCACATTGAGGGGCCAATGGGTGGGGCCATGTATTCTAAAATCTTGGATGAGAACCTTCTTCCTTCAGCCAGATCACAGAAGATGGGTCTTCCAGCATGACAATGACCCAAAACATACCGCCAAGGCATCAAAAGAAGCAGCTCAAGAAGAAGCACATTAAGGTCATGGAGTGGCCTAGCCAATCTCCAGACCTTAATTCTATATGAAATTTATGGAGGGAGCTGAAACCCCGAGTTGCCAAGCGACAACCAGGAAACCTTAAGGATTTAGAGAAGATCTGTAAAGAAGAGTGGACCAAAATCCCTCCTGATAGTCATACCCACCTCATCTGCAGTGATGTCCTCTGTCAAACTCACCAGAGAACTGCTATTTCCCAGTCCTGGAATAGAATCCAGAAAACTTGACATGCCAGCCCGATCGAGGTCCCTCCTTCCCAGGAGGTCAGCATAATAAGACCTGGCGGTTTCCAGGATCCCAGACATGAACTTTGTCAAGGAACCCGTACTGTCAACCAGGCCTACAACTAACTTAACTGCTCTACCTTGTTTGCAATTCTTGTAAGGGTCAGGCAAGTGATATTTCCCATAATCCCTTTCCAGACCAAAGAGGCATGCCTGTCATATTGACACTCCCTGAGACTCCATTGATCATATTGATACTCCCTGAGCAAGAGTGTAACCTCAGAAATCATCCCCTGATCTCCATTAATCGAGACAAGCCTATTAAGCTTCCTCTGCAGACGTTGATAGGTGAGATACTTATCAAGCTGTTTATTTCTTCCTATGGCCTTGAAAAACCCAACGATCCTTTGTTTTGTAAACTCCCACCACTGTGACTTACTGCTGCAAAGGTCCATGATCGATACCTGTGCCTGAAAAAGATTCCTAAAGGATTGACTCACCTTCTCATCGTCCAGGAGTGCTGAATTCAGCTTCCAGGTACCCCTCCCCCTAGGTGGTGTATTGGGACTATTCAGAGTCACAGACAGAATACAGTGATTGGAAAACTCCACCGCCTGACACACTGGTGCCGAGAAGGCAGAGTTCCCTCCTTCTTCATCAGACAAATATCGGTCAAACTAGACAACCGAGTCTCTTGCGAAAAGAAAATATCAGCATCAAACCTGCTGAGCAAAAATAAGGCCATGTAAAGAGAACTTACTGATATTATGCTGGTCGCCACCTTCAGTGGAGTGGGAACCGCCATCAGGAGGATTGAGGTACACGTTTCTTAGCCTGCTTACCCCCCTCCCTACTTGGAGACCCTACACGCTTTAATGTTCCCTGTGATTCCTCCTCCATAGAAATGACTGACTCATCGCCAAAAGAACTTCCACCCTCCACCTCAGGAAATACCTTCAAAAGCATTTGACACCTTCACAAATCCCAGGTTCATGAGTACTGACATCCTTACTCCTTCTCCGCCCTTACCCTTTTTCCTTTTAGAGACTCCAACCATTCCATATCCTTATTCGACAATCCGGACAGCAGATCCCCCCTCCCCCCACGACATCCTCAGCTAAAACCCCTGCATTAACCCCTCTCCCCACATTATTCACCCCAACTTCCACATCATTCACCCCAACTTCCACATCATTCACCCCAACTTCCACATCATTTACCTTGTATTCTTGCATCAGCCACTCTAATTCCCTTCCCTCCCCCCCCCCCCCCCACAATGTCATCCAATCCATCACCCACTCCACCCCTCGGTGTCTGCTGACCTCCAGCCGCACTTCTGCCATGCCGAGGTGGAAGGGTTGGCACAGCCATACCTGCTGGTCCAGCGCGCTCCATTGCCTTCACAACTCTAGGAAAAACAACAGGTGCAGACACAGACTTGACAACCACACTTTCTGACACTGACTGGGGAACCACAGACTGGAGGGACACTGACACCGCAGCTGGTTTAACAGACACAGATTCCAATGGAACAGAGACACTAGGATCCCCTGGCACAACCTCAGCCAACCCAAACTCTTCCCTATCCAGACGGAAGAATTCCTCCACTAACTCAGGCTTATTGTGCAAAGCCTCAGGGCACTGGCTTTAGGGGTGACCAACCTTATCGCATGGGTTACACTTAATGATCTTACAGTCCCTTGCCAGATGCCCCAGTTCCTGACACAAAGAGCACTTCTGTTCTGGACAGGAAAAGTAGAAATGTCCCTTGGCACCACATTTATGGCACAGCTTAGGCTGACCAGGGTAGAAGATGGTAAGCCTATCTCTACCAATAAAGGCAGAGGAGGGCAAATGCTGGACCGCATTCTCACACACTCTCAACCTCATTGACACTGACCATCCCCCCCGTCTAGATTCCTCTATCATTCACAATCTTTATTAGGGGACACAATGTTTCACCAAATCTCCTCAACCAGACCCATAAATCCTCGGGGGGGTATAGACTCATTCCTTGTCAAGATAGTGACATTCTTTATCAAGGACTGTCGTGAAATAACTTTGGGGACAAACCCCTTCCAGTCCGGCTGGCCTCTATATACATGCTCATACCGCTCTCAAAACAGATCCAGCAATTCTGGACGCATAAATAACAAATCATATTCATAGGAATCTGCCAGCCTGATGAGAGCATAAATATCCTCTGCCTTAAATCCCATGGCTAGGATCCTATCCATAACCACCCTCCTGATAGGTGGAATACCTCCTCCTTCCCACCTGAGCTGTACCACATTCCTGTGTTCAAAGGAAGAAGGTGCGTTAGGTGAAAGTCCCACAACTGGCTCTCTTCCAGCAGCAGCATGAACTTGTCCCGATACAGCCCTAGCATTGCTCTTACTCGGGACAGATGGCACAGGTTTTAGACACATTTAGTGGCTGCCTAGGAACCTTTGCAATCAGGTTTGGTAAATTACCCACCACCTGATCCTCCCTCCAGCACTGCAGTCCCGCTCACCATAGTCCTAGAAGTACCATAATTACCAGCAGTCCTGGTATTAGGTAAAGTCTTCTGTTTAGAAAAAACACCAGCGGTTTTAATGTCCATAAGGCACTCCTGCTCCGCAGTTTTGTGGCTCGTTTCCACTGAGCTTTCTGGTACGGTTCGGTTCGGTACGGTACGCTATTTATGCCGTTTCCATTATGAATGGTACCCTAATTCCGAACCGTACCGTACCATTTTTTGGTACCCTTTCGTTGGGGTACCAAGCACATTAGTACCGTACCAACAGGGTGGAGCTACACTCTGCAGAACTTTGATTGGTTGACAGAGAATCGTCTATCACAGCTTTCCTGCTACACCACGCCTATCATGAAAGGGTACTATTGGCAGTGGAAACGCAATGTGTACAGTTCCGAACCGTACCGAACTGAACCATACCGTACCACTCAGTGGAAACGAGGCATTAGTGTGCATGTGGCACCCCTGCTCTGCAGTGTTTGTGTCCATACGGCACTCCCTGCTCTGGGGTTTTAGTAGGAACTTCTTTGTTTGGCTTATCGCCATCTCCTCCTGCATTCCTTGCCAATTGCAAGGATCCATTGACAGATGCAGTCATGTCCGTGGCAGCAATTACAGGAAAGTCCTTCACACACCGAGACAGATTTTTCATAGACACTACTTCTCCAGCATTTTTCTGAACTGAGACAGTTCCAGCATGTCCACCATCTGCAGACACTGTAGCATTGCCGCCATTTTGATCAGACTTAACAAATAAAAATTTGTCCAAAATTTTCTCCCTTACAGGCTGAGGGACGACATCCTCCTCCTCCTCTTCATCTGATGAGTCATTGGAAAACCAAAACTTACTGCCACTCAAGGAAGATTCCATTTCCGCAATTGGTTGCAGCAATCCGCCATTTTCCTCAACCTCCTCCTGAGATGGCCTAGGCTGCTGGGGAGGGAGGGGGCAGATACCGACTCAGACATGACAGATCCTGAGACAGGGGTAGTACTGGGGCCATCATGTAAAGCAACTTCCTTACCCCCCATCCGTACTGTCGCCGTTGCTGTGGCATCCACCCTCTGGCTGGTACTCACACTGGCACTCTCCTTTATCTGTTGGAATCTCTCCTCATTCTCATACTTCTCTTTGAACACACCGCTGCTTTCCTTCATAGAGGCCACCAACTTCTGCTTTTTTAATGCCTCCTCCGGAGACTTCAGCTTCGAGTCTTCCCTCTTACTGCTCCCGGTCTTACTGTGCAAAGATTTATTTTTCCGGAAATCTGCTTTCAGGACAGAAAGCTTCTGTTCCTCCTTGGTAATACGGCGAAGTCTATTCACCACTCTATCCTGGAAGGCTGATAAGGACTCCCCTTGCATAGGGGCAAGCCCAGGATCCATTGCAGCTTGAGCACATGGTGTAGGCCTCAGAGCCTCTGCAGAGCCTCCACCTTCGTCCTCCCCCATCCGCTGCATGGTGATTGGGAAGCCAGTAGGAGAGCTCCCAGGCTTGATGTTTCCTCCAACTGAGACCAAAGCAGAGTGAGCCAACCGCACCCTGCAGAACAGTGCCACCCGGTGGAGACACTGATGTGACTGGCTCAGTGTTCTCTGTACAGTGCTTCAGTATATGTCAGAGATATAAATATATACTTGCAATATGTATGAGAATAACCACTTATTGCCCTACATACGTGCTCTGGTGTGGGAGCATCATCAGGTGGCGGGCCAGGGAATGGCGCTGTCCAATATATGTTGCTCTATCTAACACTGCATGTTCTGGAGTTGTTTGTGTTGCTCGGGTGGCTCATGTTCTCCCCTGTGGTTGGAGCTCAGTGGATCTGCATGTGAATACTCCCTATTGGTTGATTCTTCTCAGGGCACCTGTACTCTGGGTCAGTGACACTGAAGGTATCAAAGTCTATAGACCAGCATGGCAGCCAGACAACTGGCATTTCGTTGGCAGAGGTTCGCAGCGTCTGCCTGTGCACCTTTAAAGTGGAACTCCAACCAATTTTTAAAACTTTTTTTACACCATACCCCCAACAGGTTTCCATGATGAAAGGAGCCATAAAAACCAAAAAGACTCCATCCCTGAGCACACTGACATTCAGGGGTCATTTAGGGCCCTAATATTTGCGGGGGACCCCAGCACTGAGATTTTGGTATAAGTAAACATGCATTCCTTCTACCAATATGTATTCCAGAGGGGAAAGTGAGAAGTCGGCGGCAGCACACAGTGCGGATAACTGACACGACGCACGTTCCCAGAAGTGCGATCCGCTGAGCGTTGGCGGTAAGTCACGCACTGGGGCGGAGAGGAATTAGTGTATAGGAACGCCGGTTCATCTCTCTGCAATTAATAGATCATCTGTTTTCTGGCCCCCAGAGAGAAGAGCGCAGGGGTTGCTATAGATACGGCGTTTGCCGAGTTTTCAGTTGAAGATTTACCTTGTTAGACAGTCGATGTGCCGGGAGAGCTCCGCCACTCAGACGGATTATTAAAGGAAGGATAAGTGCCACTTTGTGACCGTTCCATGGAGACGGCGCCCAAAATAAACTACAAAGCGCTGTTTACCGTCTGTAAATACACTGAAAGGAGGGGTTGGCGGCCATATTCAGACACGTTAGGCACTATCAATAAAGTATCTTTCATGAAAACTGCCTGTATTGCCTCCCAGCAACTAATCAGATTGTTTCCTCTGTAACTTTCTTTGGTTGGGATCCACGACTGACTACTATCAGAGAGAGACCATCTAAAGACCAACTACTACCAGAGAGAGAGGGACAATCTACAGACCAACTACTACCAGAGAGAGAGAAGCCATCTATAGACCAACTCCTACAGGAAAGAAAGAGACCATCTATAGACCAACTAAAACCAGAGAGCAGCCATCTATAGACCAACTACTACTGGAGAGAGGCCATCGATAGACCAACTACTACCAGAGAGAAAGAGACCATCTATAGACCAACTAAAACCAGAGAGCAGCCATCTATAGACCAACTCCTACAGGAAAGAAAGAGACCATCTATAGACCAACTCCTACAGGAAAGAAAGAGACCATCTATAGACCAACTAAAACCAGAGGGTAACCATCTATAGACCAACTACTACTGGAGAGAAAGAGACCATCTATAGACCAACTACTACCAGAGAGAGAGTCCATCTATAGACCAACTCCTACAGGAAAGAAAGAGACCATCTATAGACCAACTAAAACCAGAGGGTAGCCATCTATAGACCAACTACTACTGGAGAGAAAGAGACCATCTAAAGACCAACTACTACCAGAGAGAGGCCACCTATTGACCAACTACTACCAGAGAGAGATGTCATCTATAGACCAACTCCTACAGGAAAGAAAGAGACCATCTATAGACCAACTAAAACCAGAGAGCAGCCATCTATAGACCAACTACTACTGGAGAGAAAGAGACCATCTATAGACCAACTACTACCAGTGAGAGAGCCCATCTATAGACCAACTACTACCAGAGAGAAAGAGACCATCTATAGACCAACTACTACCAGTCAGAGAGTCCATCTATAGACCAACTACTACCAGAGAGAAAGAGACCATCTATAGACCAACTACTACCAGTGAGAGAGTCCATCTATAGACCAACTACTACCAGAGAGCAGTCATCTATAGACCAACTACTACTGGAGAGAAAGAGACCATCTATAGACCAACTACTACCAGTGAGAGAGTCCATCTATAGACCAACTACTACCAGAGAGAGGCCATCTATTGACCAAATACTACCAGAGAGAAAGAGACCATCTATAGACCAACTACTACCAGTCAGAGAGTCCATCTATAGACCAGCTACTACTAGAGAGAGAGAGGCCATCTACAGACCAACTACTACCAGAGAGAAAGGACAACTATAGACCAACTCCTACCAGAGAGAGGCAATATATTGACCAATTACTACCAGAGAGAGATGCCATCTATAGACCAACTACTACCAGTGAGAGAGTCCATCTATAGACCAACTACTACCAGAGAGCAGTCATCTATAGACCAACTACTACTGGAGAGAAAGAGACCATCTATAGACCAACTACTACCAGTGAGAGAGTCCATCTATAGACCAACTACTACCAGAGAGAGGCCATCTATTGACCAAATACTACCAGAGAGAGAGTCCATCTATAGACCAACTACTACCAGAGAGAAAGAGACCATCTATAGACCAACTAAAACCAGAGAGCAGCCATCTATAGACCAACTACTACTGGAGAGAAAGAGACCATCTATAGACAAACTACTACCAGTGAGAGAGTCCATCTATAGACCAACTACTACCAGAGAGAAAGAGACCATCTATAGACAAACTACTACCAGTGAGGGAGTCCATCTATAGACCAACTACTACCAGAGAGAAAGAGACCATCTATAGACAAACTACTACCAGTGAGAGAGTCCATCTATAGACCAACTACTACCAGAGAGAAAGAGACCATCTATAGACCAACTAAAACAAGAGAGCAGCCATCTATAGACCAACTACTACTGGAGAGAAAGAGACCATCTATAGACAAACTACTACCAGTGAGAGAGTCCATCTATAGACAAACTACTACCAGAGAGAAAGAGACCATCTATAGACAAACTACTACCAGTGAGAGAGTCCATCTATAGACCAACTACTACCAGAGAGAAAGAGACCATCTAAAGACAAACTACTACCAGTGAGAGAGTCCATCTATAGACCAACTACTACCAGAGAGAAAGAGACCATCTATAGACAAACTACTACCAGTGAGAGAGTCCATCTATAGACCAACTACTACCAGAGAGAGAGAGTCCATCTATAGACCAACTACTACTGGAGAGGGGCCACCTACAGACCAACTACTACCAGAGAGAGATGCCATCTATAGACAAACTACTACCAGAGAGAGAGAGGCCACCTACAGACCAACTACTACCAGAGAGAGATGCCATCTATAGACCAACTACTACCAGAGAGAGAGAGGCCACCTACAGACCAACTACTACCAGAGAGAGATGCCATCTATAGACCAACTCCTACAGGAAAGAAAGAGACCATCTATAGACCAACTAAAACCAGAGAGCAGCCATCTATAGACCAACTACTACTGGAGAGAAGTCATCTATAGACCAACTACTACTGGAGAGAGAGGGACAATCTACAGACCAACTACTACCAGAGAGAGATAGGCCATCTACAGACCAACTACTACCAGAGAGAGAGAGGCCATCTACAGACCAACTACTACCAGAGAGAGAGAGAGAGAGAGAGTCCATCTATAGACCAACTACTACCAGAGAGAGAGAGAGTCCATCTATTGACCAACTACTACCAGAGAGAGAGGGACAATCTACAGACCAACTACTACCAGAGAGAGAGAGGCCATCTACAGACCAACTACTACCAGAGAGAGGGGCCATCTGTAGACCAACTTCTACAGGAAAGAAAGAGACCATCTATAGACCAACTACTACCAGAGAGAGAGAGAGTCCATCTATAGACCAACTACTACCAGAGAGAAAGAGACCATCTATAGACCAACTACTACCAGTGAGAGAGTCCATCTATAGACCAACTACTACCAGAGAGAGAGAGAGTCCATCTATAGACCAACTACTACCAGTGAGAGAGTCCATCTATAGACCAACTACTACCAGAGAGAGAGAGTCCATCTATAGACCAACTACTACCAGAGACAGATACAATCTACAGACCAACTACTACCAGAGACAGATACAATCTACAGACCAACTAGTACCCGATAGAGAGTCCATCTATAGACCAACTGCTACCAAAGAGATATACAAGCTACAGATCTACTCCTACCAGAGAGAGAGGACAACTATAGACCAACTCCTACCAGAGAGAGGCGATCTATTGACCATCTACTACCAGAGAGAGAGGGACAATCTACAGACCAACTACTATCAGAGAGAGAGAAGCAATCTATAGACCAGCTACTACTAGAGAGAGAGAGGCCATCTACAGACCAACTACTACCAGAGAGAAAGGACAACTATAGACCAACTCCTACCAGAGAGAGGCAATATATTGACCATCTACTACCAGAGAGAGAGATAAGCAATCTATAGACCAGCTACTACCAGAGAGAGAGAGGCCATCTATAGACCAGCTACTACCAGAGAGAGAGAGGCCATCTATAGACCAACTACTACCAGAGAGAGAGAGGCCATCTATAGACCAACTACTACCAGAGAGAGGCCATCTATAGACCAACTACTACCAGAGAGAGAGAGGCCATCTATAGACCAACTACTACCAGAGAGAGGCCATCTATAGACCAACTACTACCAGAGAGAGGCCATCTATAGACCAACTACTACCAGAGAGAGGCCATCTATAGACCAACTACTACCAGAGAGAGAGAGACCATCTATAGAACGACTACTACCAGAGAGAGAGAGGCCATCTATAGAACGACTACTACCAGAGAGAGAGAGGTCATCTATAGAATAGCTATTAGGAAGAGGCCATCTAAAGAAGACACTAATGACATGTGACGTAATATACAGTAAATACATGAATGCGATATAAGGAAACATTATTAGAAATAATATGAAGATAGATTTGGGTATCATACAGTAAATTATTAGGAAATTGCATTCTTTCTGACTTCAATGAGCTTCTCAATGCCCAAACACACTGGAAGATAACAGTAATGTATTATAGAAAATTGTCTGCAGCTTTGAGATGGGTGCGGGAAGTATGTTCAGTACGGGGAATGCAAACACATGCTGGAGTGATGTGACACGTGTGTGTACATGGGCCCCATATGACGTTTTCATTATTAGTGTCACTTCTATCTGCCGAAGTTCAGCTGTCAGGGGACCTCAGTCTGGACTTTTCTATGGGGGCTCTCCATGCAATCCACACATCTAAACCCACCCAGAGTCCTACCCCCCCCCCCCACGGGTTACCTGTACACCATTCCCCTCCCCCGCCCTCCATCTATTGTATGGTAATAGACAGCGCTGGGAACACGCTAAGTGCTGCCAATCAGACTGAATGCAGAATATGTGATGTGCAATTATCATGTCATGTATACCGAACATAATGACTCCATGGGGGCTGCGCACAGTACACATCTATCACTGCCTGCGCAAGAGACACCACACCTGAATCACAGAGACCTCCACAGAAGAGACCGACATAGAGGAGACAGTGATAAAGACAGAGACATCCATAGAAGAGAGCGCCATAGAGGAGACAGTGATAAAGACAGAGACATCCATAGAAGAGACCGCCATAGAGGAGACAGTGATAAAGACAGAGACATCCATAGAAGAGAGCGCCATAGAGGAGACAGTGATAAAGACAGAGACATCCATAGAAGAGAGCGCCATAGAGGAGACAGTGATAAAGACAGAGACCTCCATAGAAGAGAGCGCCATAGAGGAGACAGTGATAAAGACAGAGACCTCTATAGAAGAGACCGCCATAGAGGAGACAGTGATAAAGACAGAGACCTCCATAGAAGAGAGCGCCATAGAGGAGACAGTGATAAAGACAGAGACCTCCATAGAAGAGAGCGCCATAGAGGAGACAGCGATTAAGACAGAGACATCCATAGAAGAGAGCGCCATAAAAGTGACCTCCACAGAAGAGACCGCCATAGAGGAGACAGCGATAAAGACAGAGACATCCATAGAAGAGAGCGCCATAGAGGAGACAGTGATAAAGACAGAGACCTCCATAGAAGAGAGCGCCATAGAGGAGACAGTGATAAAGACAGAGACCTCCATAGAAGAGAGCGCCATAGAGGAGACAGTGATAAAGACAGAGACCTCCACAGAAGAGAGCGCCATAGAGGAGACAGTGATAAAGACAGAGACCTCCACAGAAGAGAGCGCCATAGAGGAGACAGTGATAAAGACAGAGACCTCCATAGAAGAGAGCGCCATAGAGGAGACAGTGATAAAGACAGAGACCTCCATAGAAGAGAGCGCCATAGAGGAGACAGTGATAAAGACAGAGACCTCCACAGAAGAGAGCGCCATAGAGGAGACAGTGATAAAGACAGAGACCTCCATAGAAGAGAGCGCCATAGAGGAGACAGTGATAAAGACAGAGACCTCCATAGAAGAGAGCGTCATAGAGGAGACAGCGATTAAGACAGAGACATCCATAGAAGAGAGCGCCATAAAAGTGACCTCCACAGAAGAGACCGCCATAGAGGAGACAGCGATAAAGACAGAGACATCCATAGAAGAGAGCGCCATAGAGGAGACAGTGATAAAGACAGAGACCTCCATAGAAGAGAGTGCCATAGAGGAGACAGCGATAAAGACAGAGACATCCATAGAAGAGACCGCCATAGAGGAGACAGTGATAAAGACAGAGACATCCATAGAAGAGACCGCCATAGAGGAGACAGTGATAAAGACAGAGACCTCCATAGAAGAGAGCGCCATAGAGGAGACAGCGATAAAGACAGAGACCTCCATAGAAGAGAGCGCCATAGAGGAGACAGCGATTAAGACAGAGACATCCATAGAAGAGAGCGCCATAAAAGTGACCTCCACAGAAGAGACCGCCATAGAGGAGACAGCGATAAAGACAGAGACATCCATAGAAGAGAGCGCCATAGAGGAGACAGTGATAAAGACAGAGACCTCCATAGAAGAGAGCGCCATAGAGGAGACAGTGATAAAGACAGAGACCTCCATAGAAGAGAGCGCCATAGAGGAGACAGCGATAAAGACAGAGACATCCATAGAAGAGAGCGCCATAAAAGTGACCTCCACAGAAGAGACCGCCATGGAGGAGACAGCGATAAAGACAGAGACATCCATAGAAGAGAGCGCCATAAAAGTGACCTCCATAGAAGAGACCACCACAGAATAGACCACCATATAACCATTAAGGGTCTATAGAGACAGAGACCTCCATAGAAGAGACCTCCATAGAAGAGACAGCAATGCAGACAGAGACCTCCATAGAAGAGACCTCCATAGAAGAGACAGCAATGCAGACAGAGACCTCCATAGAAGGACCTCCATAGAAGAGACCTCCATAGAAGAGACAGCAATGCAGACAGAGACTTCCATAGAAGAGACCTCCACAGAAGAGACCACCAAAGAACCATAGAGGGTCCATAGAGACAGACCGAGACCTCCATAGACGATACCTCCATAGAAGAGATAGCAATGCAGACAGAGACCTCCATAGAAGAGACAGTGATGCAGACAGAAACCACCACATAAGAGATCACCATAGAACCATAGAGGGTCTATAGAGACAGACAGACACCTCCTGAGAAGGGACCTCCACAGAAGAGACCACCAAAGAACCATAGAGGGTCCATAGAGACAGACAGAGACCTCCATAGAAGATACCTCCATAGAAGAGACAGTGATGCAGACAGAGACCTCCATAGAAGAGACCTCCATAGAAGAGACAGTGATGCAGACAGAGACCACCACATAAGAGGTCACCAAAGAACCAAAGAGGGTCTATAGAGACAGACAGACACCTCCATAGAAGAGACCTCAATAAAAGTGATGTAAACAGAGACCTCTATAGAGGAGACAGCGATACAGACAGAGCCCCCCATAGAAGAGACCTCCATAGAAAAGACAGCTATACAGACAGAGCCTTCCATAGAAGAGACCGCCATTGCCTGACTCTGCATATTACCGATACTTTTTAGTCCAACAGAAGAGCTCTGCTGCCCCCCAGAGTCTAAATGATATAAATGCAGCTTTGGTTCTGTTACTGGGAAGTCAATACTTCACCTGCTATTGTAAAACTTCCATATATTTCAATTTTCTTCATTACCACAATGGGCCTCATAAACTATGATTGGAGGTGCAGGATCCAGGATTTCCTCATCCTCCCGACACAGAACTGCACTCCTCCATCCTGCCAAATATCATCTAACTGATTATCTGAAGAGTATTGATCTGGCACGGGTCAAGCAGCCTTTCTACAATATGTCCCACGATGGGATTTTTTAACATTTGGTGCTCTAGTTGCTGGGTTTCTCTGGGCGCACTCTGGTCTCTGTTCCTTTTAGTGATGTCTCTTCCTCCTGAGAGGTTTCTCTTCATTCAGGCAGTCTCTCTTTATCTCAGCTGGTCTCTCTCATCCTCCAGGGCGGTCTCTTTTCCTGTCGCTTCAGGGCGGTCTCTCTTTTCCTCCATGGTGGTCCCTCTTCTTCCTTGAAGGTCTCTCTTCCTCCAGGCAGTCTTTATTCCTTCGGGGAAGGGAAGGGGGGACCTTTGTGTCTCTTTAGGGTGGTCTCAGTCTTTATCTCTTCCAATGTGGTCTCTTTCTTCATCCAGGGCAGTCTCTCTCCTTCATGGAGGTCTTTCTTCATCCAGGTGGTCTCTCTTCCACCAGGGCAGTCCCTCTTTCTCCAGGGGAGCCTTTTTTTCAATCAGTGCTGTCTCAATTTTCCTCCAGGGTGTTCTCCCTCTTCTCCAGGGTAGTCTATCTCTTCCTTCAAGGAGATTTCACTTTCCTGGGGGGTCTCCAGGTGGTCACTCTTCCTCCAAGGAGGCCTGACTGTAAAGGGTGGTATCTCTCTTCCTCCAGGGTGGTCTCTCTCTCCTCCAGAGTTCCTCCAGGGTGGTCTCTCTCTTCCTCCAGGACAGGCTCTATCCTCCAGGGAAGTCTATCTTCATCCAGGATGGTCTCTCTCTCCTCCAGAGTTCCTCCAGGGTGGTCTCTCTCTTCCTCCAGGATGGTCTCTCTCTCCTCCAGAGTTGTCTCTTTCTTCTTCCAGGTGATCTCCCTTCCACCAGAACAGTTCCTCTTTTTCCAGGGGAGCCTTTTTTTTTATCAGGGCTGTCTCCATTTTCCTCCAGGGTAGTTTATCTCTTCCCTCAGGGAGATCTCCTATTCAAGGGAGGTTTACTTCACTCAGGTGGTCTCTCCTCCTCCAGGGAGGTCTCTCCTCAACATAGTTTGCAAGGAGGAGAGGAGAGATTGGCGCAATCAGATGATCAGAACTGCGTGCAGAATCTATGCATAGAGCAAAATATGGCAAGGTGGGCTTCGGTACACAAAGTCCGGTGTGGCTTGCTATACACTTTGATAGCTGCCTCCAGTGAAGGGTGAAGTAACCCTGTATGATCCAAGACAAGAAGAGAGAAGACCGGGCGCCGATCTAAGTGTAGCAATAAAACATTTATTAGCAATAGAAGGAGTACGATAAAAACAGGCATCTCAATAGAGTGGTGGGTATGCAGAGTTCGTCCAGGGGGTCCTCCCGAGGTCCTGTCGGAGCTGGTGCTGCGGGGGATAAGCTGCGGTCTCCTGGTGCGGGACGCGCTGATCGCTCTGTCTCCTGGGCGGCCTATCTCTTCAGGGCGGTCTCTCTCATTTCCTCCTAGAAGGTCTCTCATCCTCCAGGATGTCCCTCTTCCTCCAAGGGAGCCTTTCTGTCTCCTCAGGATGGTCTCTCTCTCTTCCTCCAGGGAAGTCTCTCTCCTCCAGGGAAGTCTATCTTCATCTAATTGGTCTCTCTTCCCCAAGAATGGTCTCTCTCTCCTCCAGGGTGGTTTATTTCTTCCTTCAGGACAGTCTCTCCCCCTCATGGAGTCTTTCTTTTTCCAGGGGGCCTCTCTTCCAGCAGGGTAGCCTCTCTTTCCCCATGGGAACATTTTTTTTCATCAGGGCAGTCTCCATTTTCCTCCAGGGTGGTCTCTCTCTTCTCCAGAGAGATCACAGTCTTCCAGGGAGGTCCTTCTTCATCCAGGTGGTCTCTCTTCCTACAGAGGGGCCTGTCATTTTTGGGCGGTCTTGCTCTCCTTCAAGGGCAATTTCTTTTTCCTTCCAGGGCAGTCTCTCTTTCTCCAAGACAGTCTCTCTTCTCCAGGGAAGTCTTTCTTCATCCAGTTGGTCTCACTTCCTCCAGGATGGTCTCTTTCTTCTGCTAGGTGGTCTCCCTTCCAAAAGTTTCTCTTTTTCCAGGGGAGCCTTTTTTCATCAGGGCTGTCTACATTTTCCTCCAGGGTAGTTTATCTCTTCCCTCAGGGGGATTTCTCTTTCCAGGAAGGTTTTATTTCATTCAGATGGTCTCTTCTCCTCCAGGGAGGCCTCTCTTCATCATAGAAGGTCTCTCGTCCTCCAGGCAGTCTCTCTTCCTCCAAGGGGGATTTTCTCTCTCCTCAGTATGGTCTCTCTCTTCGTTCAGAGCAGTCTTTCTCCTCCAGGGAAGTCTATCTTCACCCATGTGCTCTCTCTTCCCCAAGGATGGGATCTCTCTCCTCTAGGGTGGTCTATCTCTTCCTTCAGGACAGTCTCTCTCTCTCTTTCTTCTTTCAGATGGCCTCTCTTCCACCAGGGTAGGCTCTCTCTCTCCAGGGGAGCCTTTTTTTTCCATCAGGGTAGTCTCCATTTTCCTCCAGGGTGGTCTCACTCTCTTCTCCAGGGAGATCTCTCTCTTCCAGGGAGGTCTTTCTTTTTCCAGGTGGTTTCTCTTCCTCCAGATGTGCCTGTCACTTTGGGGCAGTCTCTCTCTCTCCTCCAAGGGCAATTTATTTTTTCCTCCAGGGCAGTCTCTCTCTTCAAGGCAGTCTCTCCCTCTCTCTAGGGCATTGCTCCGCCCACCATTACATTTTCGGATTAGTGATAGAAGTGAGGTATGCTGATATATTCTCTGCAGTCAGGTATGTACAGTGGCCCCTCGTTTGATCCAGTACTGTGTTTCGGGAGCCCCGCCCATAACTCTGGTATAACTGAATCCTCTAAACAGGCTCCACCCATAAATCCAATGTTACAAATCTTACAATGCATTTTCTTTATTAATTCTGCCCAGACCAGAGCCGCCTCCTCCACCTGAGCCTCCGCCAAAGGCCTTTGACAACGTCTGACGGTAAGACGAAACGCGTCAGTAACGCCAGCCCTCATGCAGACACGCCTACAGCTGCGGCGACCTTAACTACATGCTTGTAATATACAGATGTCATGTGAGATTTTTACCTTTACCTTTACTTGAATAAATGTACGTACTTCACTATGTGAGCCTCACTTGTTTTTTGGAGCGTACCATCATCCTACATTTGGGACCTTTGAGCATATGAGGTTGTACTGTTTTGTACGAACGTTCCGTGGTGGACCTGGTGCTGGACTCTGGAGTGGACCCTATCCTGGTGGTTGCTTTCATGCCCTATGCTTGGTGGACCTTCCGTAACAGGGGGTCTAAAGTTCTGGAAAGGGAATCACCTTATTTGAGCACGTGGTGATCGTCAGGATCGTGTCTTCACTTTTGGTGTTGGAATCCTTTTGCATTCATTTCTGCACTTCAGCATCTGATTTCACGGACTTTATGGACTCTGTTCAGCCATTGTCTTTCTATTTTCAATTACCAATGTGGCGCTGTACTTGAATACACACTGCCTATTACTGTCACATTCCCCCCGATCCCTCCATAAAGAGTACCTGTCACTCCTATTACTGTCACATTCCCCCCGATCCCTCCATAAAGTGTACTTGTCACTGCTATTACTGTCACATTCCCCCCCGATCCCTCCATAAAGAGTACCTGTCACTCCTATTACTGTCACATTCCCCCCGCTCCCTCCATAAAGAGTACCTGTCACTCCTATTACTGTCACATTCCCCCCGATCCCTCCATAAAGAGTACCTGTCACTGCTATTACTGTCACATTCCCCCCGATCCCTCCATAAAGAGTACCTGTCACTCCTATTACTGTCACATTCCCCCCGATCCCTCCATAAAGAGTACCTGTCACTGCCTATTACTGTCACATTCCCCCGATCCCTCCATAAAGAGTACCTGTCACTGCTATTACTGTCACATTCCCCCAGATCTCTCCATAAAGAGTACCTGTCACTGCTATTACTGTCACATTCCCCCGATCCCTCCATAAAGAGTACCTGTCACTGCTATTACTGTCACATTCCCCCCGATCCCTCCATAAAGAGTACCTGTCACTGCCTATTACTGTCACATTCCCCCGATCCCTCCATAAAGAGTACCTGTCACTCCTATTACTGTCACATTCCCCCAGATCTCTCCATAAAGAGTACCTGTCACTGCTATTACTGTCACATTCCCCGATCCCTCCATAAAGAGTACCTGTCACTCCTATTACTGTCACATTCCTCCCGATCCCTCCATAAAGAGTACCTGTCACTGCTATTACTGTCACATTCCCCCCGATCCCTCCATAAAGAGTACCTGTCACTGCCTATTACTGTCACATTCCTCCCTATCCCTCCATAAAGAGTACCTGTCACTACTATTACTGTCACATTCCCCCCGATCCCTCCATAAAGAGTACCTGTCACTGCCTATTACTGTCACATTCCCCCCGATCCCTCCATAAAGAGTACCTGTCACTCCTATTACTGTCACATTCCTCCCGATCTCTCCATAAAGAGTACCTGTCACTCCTATTACTGTCACATTCCTCCCGATCCCTCCATAAAGAGTACCTGTCACTCCTATTACTGTCACATTCCCCCCGATCCCTCCATAAAGAGTACCTGTCACTCCTATTACTGTCACATTCCCCCCGATCCCTCCATAAAGAGTACCTGTCACTGCTATTACTGTCACATTCCCCCCCGATCCCTCCATAAAGAGTACCTGTCACTGCCTATTACTGTCACATTCCCCCCGATCCCTCCATAAAGAGTACCTGTCACTCCTATTACTGTCACATTCCCCCGATCCCTCCATAAAGAGTACCTGTCACTCCTATTACTGTCACATTCCCCCCGATCCCTCCATAAAGAGTACCTGTCACTGCCTATTACTGTCACATTCCCCCCGATCCCTCCATAAAGAGTACCTGTCACTGCTATTACTGTCACATTCCTCCCGATCCCTCCATAAAGAGTACCTGTCACTGCTATTACTGTCACATTCCCCCCGATCCCTCCATAAAGAGGACCTGTCACTGCCTATTACTGTCACATTCCCCCCGATCCCTCCATAAAGAGGACCTGTCACTGCCTATTACTGTCACATTCCTCCCGATCCCTCCATAAAGAGTACCTGTCACTCCTATTACTGTCACATTCCCCCCGATCCCTCCATAAAGAGGACATGTCACTCCTATTACTGTCACATTCCCCCGATCCCTCCATAAAGAGTACCTGTCACTGCTATTACTGTCACATTCCTCCCGATGCCTCCATAAAGAGTACCTGTCACTGCTATTACTGTCACATTCCTCCCGATCCCTCCATAAAGAGTACCTGTCACTCCTATTACTGTCACATTCCCCCCGATCCCTCCATAAAGAGTACCTGTCACTGCTATTACTGTCACATTCCCCCCGATCCCTCCATAAAGAGTACCTGTCACTGCCTATTACTGTCACATTCCTCCCGATCCCTCCATAAAGAGTACCTGTCACTCCTATTACTGTCACATTCCTCCCGATCCCTCCATAAAGAGTACCTGTCACTCCTATTACTGTCACATTCCTCCCGATCCCTCCATAAAGAGTACCTGTCACTACCTATTACTGTCACATTCCTCCCCGATCCCTCCATAAAGAGTACCTGTCACTCCTATTACTGTCACATTCCCCCCGATCCCTCCATAAAGAGTACCTGTCACTGCTATTACTGTCACATTCCCCCCGATCCCTCCATAAAGAGTACCTGTCACTGCTATTACTGTCACATTCCCCCCGATCCCTCCATAAAGAGTACCTGTCACTGCCTATTACTGTCACATTCCCCCCGATCCCTCCATAAAGAGTACCTGTCACTGCCTATTACTGTCACATTCCCCCCGATCCCTCCATAAAGAGTACCTGTCACTGCTATTACTGTCACATTCCCCCCGATCCCTCCATAAAGAGTACCTGTCACTCCTATTACTGTCACATTCCCCCCGATCCCTCCATAAAGAGTACCTGTCACTGCCTATTACTGTCACATTCCCCCCGATCCCTCCATAAAGAGTACCTGTCACTGCCTATTACTGTCACATTCCCCCCGATCCCTCCATAAAGAGTACCTGTCACTGCATATTACTGTCACATTCCTCCCCGATCCCTCCATAAAGAGTACCTGTCACTCCTATTACTGTCACATTCCCCCCCGATCCCTCCATAAAGAGTACCTGTCACTGCCTATTACTGTCACATTCCTCCCGATCCCTCCATAAAGAGTACCTGTCACTCCTATTACTGTCACATTCCTCCCCGATCCCTCCATAAAGAGTACCTGTCACTCCTATTACTGTCACATTCCCCCCCGATCCCTCCATAAAGAGTACCTGTCACTGCTATTACTGTCACATTCCTCCCGATCCCTCCATAAAGAGTACCTGTCACTCCTATTACTGTCACATTCCTCCCCGATCCCTCCATAAAGAGTACCTGTCACTGCTATTACTGTCACATTCCTCCCGATCCCTCCATAAAGAGTACCTGTCACTGCTATTACTGTCACATTCCTCCCCGATCCCTCCATAAAGAGTACCTGTCACTCCTATTACTGTCACATTCCTCCCGATCCCTCCATAAAGAGTACCTGTCACTCCTATTACTTTCACATTCCTCCCGATCCCTCCATAAAGAGTACCTGTCACTGCTATTACTGTCACATTCCTCCCCGATCCCTCCATAAAGAGTACCTGTCACTCCTATTACTGTCACATTCCCCCCGATCCCTCCATAAAGAGTACCTGTCACTGCTATTACTGTCACATTCCTCCCCGATCCCTCCATAAAGAGTACCTGTCACTCCTATTACTGTCACATTCCTCCCGATCCCTCCATAAAGAGTACCTGTCACTCCTATTACTGTCACATTCCTCCCGATCCCTCCATAAAGAGTATCTGTCACTCCTATTACTTTCACATTCCTCCCGATCCCTCCATAAAGAGTACCTGTCACTGCTATTACTGTCACATTCCTCCCCGATCCCTCCATAAAGAGTACCTGTCACTCCTATTACTGTCACATTCCTCCCGATCCCTCCATAAAGAGTACCTGTCACTGCTATTACTGTCACATTCCTCCCCGATCCCTCCATAAAGAGTACCTGTCACTCCTATTACTGTCACATTCCTCCCGATCCCTCCATAAAGAGTACCTGTCACTCCTATTACTTTCACATTCCTCCCGATCCCTCCATAAAGAGTACCTGTCACTGCTATTACTGTCACATTCCTCCCCGATCCCTCCATAAAGAGTACCTGTCACTCCTATTACTGTCACATTCCTCCCGATCCCTCCATAAAGAGTACCTGTCACTCCTATTACTTTCACATTCCTCCCGATCCCTCCATAAAGAGTACCTGTCACTGCTATTACTGTCACATTCCTCCCGATCCCTCCATAAAGAGTACCTGTCACTGCTATTACTGTCACATTCCTCCCCGATCCCTCCATAAAGAGTACCTGTCACTCCTATTACTGTCACATTCCCCCCGATCCCTCCATAAAGAGTACCTGTCACTCCTATTACTGTCACATTCCTCCCCGATCCCTCCATAAAGAGTACCTGTCACTCCTATTACTGTCACATTCCTCCCCGATCCCTCCATAAAGAGTACCTGTCACTACCTATTATCACACCTATATATGTCTCGGGGTATATATTCAGACATATATGCCTATATATACACCCTATACACATGTTCAGATGTTTTGCCTGCCTCAAAAGAACCCCAAAAAATGCCAAAAAAAACGCTAGCGTCAAAAAAAAAAATGCCCAGGTGTGTTTTTGCTGGCATTTTTTGGGGATTTTGGAGGCAGGCAAAACATCAGAACTTGTGCACAGTACCACTATACACAAGTTCAGATGTTTTTCCTGACTGCAAAGAACCCAAAAAAATGCCTGCTATTAAACCGGCAAGGTGTTACAGCAGAGAAGCCATATTCCTGTGCTTAAAGTTTTCTAATACAAACGATCTTTTTTTTCTGGTTCTGGACATGCTACAGACCTGAAACTTCACATGCACACCTTTTAGACCCCCCAGATACTAAAATCAAAAAATCTCTTTTTTTTTTTTTTTTTTTTTTTTTTTTTTTTAATTTTTCAATAATTGGCTTTTTTATCAAAAATGACAATTTTTAAGAACTTTTTTTGTGTGATTTTGTGTCTGGGGGGTCTAAAAGGTGTACCTGTGAAGTTTCAGCTCTGTAGCATGTCCAGAACCCCAAAAAAAGATCATATAAGTGTAAAAGAGGGGTCCCACCATCCCTGCTCTACTGAAAAATTATCTTTTTTTTCTGGTTCTGGACATGCTACAGAGCTGAAACTTCACAGGTACACTTTTTAGACCCCCCAGACACTAAATCCAAAAAAAGTCATGCCTGCCTCCAAAAATGCCCGATAAATGCAAGAAAAAGCGCCGTAGAGAAGCCGTATTCCTGTTCTAATAAAAATTATAAGAAAATGCTAATTTTTGGGGGGTTCTGGACATGCTACAGAGCTGAAACTTCACATGTACACTTTTTAGACCCTCCAGATACTAAATCCAAAGTAAAAATCAAAAAATCTCTTTTTTTTTTTTTTTTTAATTTTTCAATAATTGGCTTTTTTATCAAAAATGACAATTTTTAAGAACTTTTTTTGTGTGATTTTGTGTCTGGGGGGTCTAAAAGGTGTACCTGTGAAGTTTCAGCTCTGTAGCATGTCCAGAACCAGAAAAAAAAAGATCGTTTGTATTAGAAAACTTTAAGCACAGGAATATGGCTTCTCTGCTGTAACACCTTGCCGGTTTAATAGAAGGCATTTTTTTGGGTTCTTTGCAGTCAGGAAAAACATCTGAACTTGTGTATAGTGGTACTGTGCACAAGTTCTGATGTTTTGCCTGCCTCCAAAACCCCCCAAAAAATGCCAGCAAAAACACACCTGGGCATTTTTTTTTTGACGCTAGCGTTTTTTTTGGCATTTTTTGGGGTTCTTTTGAGGCAGGCAAAACATCTGAACTTGTGTATAGTGGTACTGTGCACAAGTTCTGATGTTTTGCCTGCCTCCAAAACCCCCCAAAAAATGCCAGCAAAAACACACCTGGGCATTTTTTTTTTGACGCTAGCGTTTTTTTTGGCATTTTTTGGGGTTCTTTTGAGGCAGGCAAAACATCTGAACTTGTGTATAGTGGTACTGTGCACAAGTTCTGATGTTTTGCCTGCCTCCAAAACCCCCCAAAAAATGCCAGCAAAAACACACCTGGGCATTTTTTTTTTGACGCTAGCGTTTTTTTTGGCATTTTTTGGGGTTCTTTTGAGGCAGGCAAAACATCTGAACTTGTGTATAGTGGTACTGTGCACAAGTTCTGATGTTTTGCCTGCCTCCAAAACCCCCCAAAAAATGCCAGCAAAAACACACCTGGGCATTTTTTTTTTGACGCTAGCGTTTTTTTTGGCATTTTTTGGGGTTCTTTTGAGGCAGGCAAAACATCTGAACTTGTGTATAGTGGTACTGTGCACAAGTTCTGATGTTTTGCCTGCCTCCAAAACCCCCCAAAAAATGCCAGCAAAAACACACCTGGGCATTTTTTTTTTGACACTAGCGTTTTTTTGGCATTTTTTGGGGTTCTTTTGAGGCAGGCAAAACATCTGAACATGTGTATAGGGGGTATATATAGGCATATATGTCTGAATATATACCCCTAGACATATATAGGTGTGATAGCAGCAGAAATATATTACTGTAAATGATTTCATTAGCGCAAGCATTTATTTCTGCTACTATCACACCTATATATGTCTAGGGGTATATATTCAGACATATATGTCTATATATACCCCCTATACACATATTCAGATGTCATGTCTGACATCAAACATGTCCTCAAAAAAGCACTGGCAGTGGCAGCCCCTGCAGCATTAAAAAATGCTTGGCTGGTGAGAAGCCATAATCCTGTCCCGAAGCAGAGAAATGATCATTTCTCTATAGCGGTCACCCTGCTATGGAAGGGTTTTGTCACCCTGCCATAGCAGTCACTGTCAGTTAACCCTACACTACACTACGGTCCCCTGACACTTAACACTTTCCCTACAGAAACTAAATTTTTGAAGCTAACTTAAGTGTAAAGGAGCACTCTAACTACACTAGATATCCCTTTCCTCACACTAAAAATAGCTAAATGACACTTTTAAAGTAAAATTAACAGAACTGCTTCCACTCTCTTCCATGTCCAGTATAACAATGCTGGGAATATGGCGGGGGCGATCTTATATACTGGGGGGCGTATTCACTAATGATTGGTCTATGGACCCCCTAGTCACTCCAATCACATTCCTAGCATTCTTCTGCCCCCTCAATTGGCTTTTGCTAATGGTTCTGGTCCAATCACGGGCTTTTAAAGCCCATTTCCTGAAGCATTGCATTTTGGGCGGTTCTGGTTGCCGAATTCCGAACTTTTTGGGCAAAAAGTTCTAAATTCGGCCGAACCTCGAACACCCAATGTCAACGGTTATTAGGGATGAACCGTTCGATCATCCCTAATAAAGAGTACCTGTCACTCCTATTACTGTCACATCCCCCCGATCCCTCCATAAAGAAGACCTATCACTGCCTATTACTGTCACATTCCTCCCGATCCCTCCATAAAGAGTACCTGTCACTCCTATTACTGTCACATTCCTCCCGATCCCTCCATAAAGAGTACCTGTCACTCCTATTACTGTCACATTCCCCCGATCCCTCCATAAAGAGTACCTGTCACTCCTATTACTGTCACATTCCCCCGATCCCTCCATAAAGAGTACCTGTCACTGCCTATTACTGTCACATTCCCCCCGATCCCTCCATAAAGAGTACCTGTCACTGCTATTACTGTCACATTCCCCCCCGATCCCTCCATAAAGAGTACCTGTCACTGCTATTACTGTCACATTCCTCCCGATCCCTCCATAAAGAGTACCTGTCACTCCTATTACTGTCACATTCCCCCCCGATCCCTCCATAAAGAGTACCTGTCACTGCTATTACTGTCACATTCCCCCCGATCCCTCCATAAAGAGTACCTGTCACTCCTATTACTGTCACATTCCTCCCCGATCCCTCCATAAAGAGTACCTGTCACTGCCTATTACTGTCACATTCCCCCCGATCCCTCCATAAAGAGTACCTGTCACTCCTATTACTGTCACATTCCCCCCGATCCCTCCATAAAGAGTACCTGTCACTCCTATTACTGTCACATTCCTCCCGATCCCTCCATAAAGAGTACCTGTCACTCCTATTACTGTCACATTCCCCCGATCCCTCCATAAAGAAGACCTATCACTGCCTATTACTGTCACATTCCTCCCGATCCCTCCATAAAGAGTACCTGTCACTCCTATTACTGTCACATTCCCCCCGATCCCTCCATAAAGAGTACCTGTCACTGCTATTACTGTCACATTCCCCCCGATCCCTCCATAAAGAAGACCTATCACTGCCTATTACTGTCACATTCCTCCCGATCCCTCCATAAAGAGTACCTGTCACTCCTATTACTGTCACATTCCTCCCGATCCCTCCATAAAGAGTACCTGTCACTCCTATTACTGTCACATTCCCCCGATCCCTCCATAAAGAGTACCTGTCACTCCTATTACTGTCACATTCCCCCGATCCCTCCATAAAGAGTACCTGTCACTGCCTATTACTGTCACATTCCCCCCGATCCCTCCATAAAGAGTACCTGTCACTGCTATTACTGTCACATTCCCCCCCGATCCCTCCATAAAGAGTACCTGTCACTGCTATTACTGTCACATTCCTCCCGATCCCTCCATAAAGAGTACCTGTCACTCCTATTACTGTCACATTCCCCCCCGATCCCTCCATAAAGAGTACCTGTCACTGCTATTACTGTCACATTCCCCCCGATCCCTCCATAAAGAGTACCTGTCACTCCTATTACTGTCACATTCCTCCCCGATCCCTCCATAAAGAGTACCTGTCACTGCCTATTACTGTCACATTCCCCCCGATCCCTCCATAAAGAGTACCTGTCACTCCTATTACTGTCACATTCCCCCCGATCCCTCCATAAAGAGTACCTGTCACTCCTATTACTGTCACATTCCTCCCGATCCCTCCATAAAGAGTACCTGTCACTCCTATTACTGTCACATTCCCCCCGATCCCTCCATAAAGAGTACCTGTCACTCCTATTACTGTCACATTCCCCCCGATCCCTCCATAAAGAGTACCTGTCACTGCCTATTACTGTCACATTCCTCCCGATCCCTCCATAAAGAGTACCTGTCACTCCTATTACTGTCACATTCCCCCCGATCCCTCCATAAAGAGGACATGTCACTCCTATTACTGTCACATTCCCCCCGATCCCTCCATAAAGAGTACCTGTCACTGCTATTACTGTCACATTCCCCCCGATCCCTCCATAAAGAAGACCTATCACTGCCTATTACTGTCACATTCCTCCCGATCCCTCCATAAAGAGTACCTGTCACTCCTATTACTGTCACATTCCCCCGATCCCTCCATAAAGAGTACCTGTCACTCCTATTACTGTCACATTCCCCCGATCCCTCCATAAAGAGTACCTGTCACTGCCTATTACTGTCACATTCCCCCCGATCCCTCCATAAAGAGTACCTGTCACTGCTATTACTGTCACATTCCCCCCCGATCCCTCCATAAAGAGTACCTGTCACTGCTATTACTGTCACATTCCTCCCGATCCCTCCATAAAGAGTACCTGTCACTCCTATTACTGTCACATTCCCCCCCGATCCCTCCATAAAGAGTACCTGTCACTGCTATTACTGTCACATTCCCCCCGATCCCTCCATAAAGAGTACCTGTCACTCCTATTACTGTCACATTCCTCCCGATCCCTCCATAAAGAGTACCTGTCACTGCTATTACTGTCACATTCCCCCCGATCCCTCCATAAAGAGTACCTGTCACTCCTATTACTGTCACATTCCTCCCGATCCCTCCATAAAGAGTACCTGTCACTGCTATTACTGTCACATTCCCCCCGATCCCTCCATAAAGAGTACCTGTCACTCCTATTACTGTCACATTCCTCCCGATCCCTCCATAAAGAGTACCTGTCACTGCTATTACTGTCACATTCCTCCCGATCCCTCCATAAAGAGTACCTGTCACTCCTATTACTGTCACATTCCCCCCGATCCCTCCATAAAGAGTACCTGTCACTGCTATTACTGTCACATTCCCCCCGATCCCTCCATAAAGAAGACCTATCACTGCCTATTACTGTCACATTCCTCCCGATCCCTCCATAAAGAGTACCTGTCACTCCTATTACTGTCACATTCCCCCGATCCCTCCATAAAGAGTACCTGTCACTGCTATTACTGTCACATTCCCCCCCGATCCCTCCATAAAGAGTACCTGTCACTGCTATTACTGTCACATTCCTCCCGATCCCTCCATAAAGAGTACCTGTCACTCCTATTACTGTCACATTCCCCCCCGATCCCTCCATAAAGAGTACCTGTCACTGCTATTACTGTCACATTCCCCCCGATCCCTCCATAAAGAGTACCTGTCACTCCTATTACTGTCACATTCCTCCCGATCCCTCCATAAAGAGTACCTGTCACTGCTATTACTGTCACATTCCTCCCGATCCCTCCATAAAGAGTACCTGTCACTCCTATTACTGTCACATTCCCCCCGATCCCTCCATAAAGAGTACCTGTCACTGCTATTACTGTCACATTCCCCCCGATCCCTCCATAAAGAGTACCTGTCACTGCTATTACTGTCACATTCCCCCCGATCCCTCCATAAAGAGTACCTGTCACTCCTATTACTGTCACATTCCTCCCGATCCCTCCATAAAGAGGACCTGTCACTGCTATTACTGTCACATTCCCCCCGATCCCTCCATAAAGAGTACCTGTCACTCCTATTACTGTCACATTCCCCCCGATCCCTCCATAAAGAGGACCTGTCACTGCTATTACTGTCACATTCCCCCCCGATCCCTCCATAAAGAGTACCTGTCACTGCCTATTACTGTCACATTCCTCCCGATCCCTCCATAAAGAGTACCTGTCACTCCTATTACTGTCACATTCCTCCCGATCCCTCCATAAAGAGGACCTGTCACTCCTATTACTGTCACATTCCTCCCGATCCCTCCATAAAGAGTACCTGTCACTCCTATTACTGTCACATTCCCCCCGATCCCTCCATAAAGAGTACCTGTCACTGCTATTACTGTCACATTCCTCCCGATCCCTCCATAAAGAGTACCTGTCACTCCTATTACTGTCACATTCCTCCCCGATCCCTCCATAAAGAGTACCTGTCACTGCTATTACTGTCACATCCCCCCGATCCCTCCATAAAGAGTACCTGTCACTGCTATTACTGTCACATCCCCCCGATCCCTCCATAAAGAGTACCTGTCACTCCTATTACTGTCACATTCCTCCCCGATCCCTCCATAAAGAGTACCTGTCACTGCTATTACTGTCACATTCCCCCGATCCCTCCATAAAGAGTACCTGTCACTGCTATTACTGTCACATTCCTCCCCGATCCCTCCATAAAGAGTACCTGTCACTGCTATTACTGTCACATTCCCCCCGATCCCTCCATAAAGAGTACCTGTCACTCCTATTACTGTCACATTCCTCCCCGATCCCTCCATAAAGAGTACCTGTCACTGCTATTACTGTCACATTCCCCCGATCCCTCCATAAAGAGTACCTGTCACTGCTATTACTGTCACATTCCTCCCCGATCCCTCCATAAAGAGTACCTGTCACTGCTATTACTGTCACATTCCTCCCCGATCCCTCCATAAAGAGTACCTGTCACTGCTATTACTGTCACATTCCTCCCCGATCCCTCCATAAAGAGTACCTGTCACTCCTATTACTGTCACATTCCCCCCGATCCCTCCATAAAGAGTACCTGTCACTCCTATTACTGTCACATTCCTCCCCGATCCCTCCATAAAGAGTACCTGTCACTGCTATTACTGTCACATTCCCCCGATCCCTCCATAAAGAGTACCTGTCACTGCTATTACTGTCACATTCCCCCCTGATCCCTCCATAAAGAGTACCTGTCACTGCTATTACTGTCACATTCCCCCCGATCCCTCCATAAAGAGTACCTGTCACTCCTATTACTGTCACATTCCCCCCGATCCCTCCATAAAGAGTACCTGTCACTGCCTATTACTGTCACATCCCCCCGATCCCTCCATAAAGAGTACCTGTCACTGCCTATTACTGTCACATCCCCCCGATCCCTCCATAAAGAGTACCTGTCACTCCTATTACTGTCACATTCCCCCCGATCCCTCCATAAAGAGTACCTGTCACTCCTATTACTGTCACATTCCTCCCGATCCCTCCATAAAGAGTACCTGTCACTCCTATTACTGTCACATCACCCCCCCCGATCCCTCCATAAAGAGTACCTGTCACTGCTATTACTGTCACATTCCCCCCGATCCCTCCATAAAGAGTACCTGTCACTCCTATTACTGTCACATTCCCCCCGATCCCTCCATAAAGAGTACCTGTCACTGCTATTACTGTCACATTCCCCCCGATCCCTCCATAAAGAGTACCTGTCACTCCTATTACTGTCACATCCCCCCGATCCCTCCATAAAGAGTACCTGTCACTGCTATTACTGTCACATTCCTCCCCGATCCCTCCATAAAGAGTACCTGTCACTGCTATTACTGTCACATTCCTCCCGATCCCTCCATAAAGAGTACCTGTCACTGCTATTACTGTCACATTCCCCCCGATCCCTCCATAAAGAGTACCTGTCACTGCTATTACTGTCACATCCCCCCCGATCCCTCCATAAAGAGTACCTGTCACTCCTATTACTGTCACATTCCTCCCCGATCCCTCCATAAAGAGTACCTGTCACTCCTATTACTGTCACATTCCCCCCGATTCCCTCCATAAAGAGTACCTGTCACTCCTATTACTGTCACATTCCCCCGATCCCTCCATAAAGAGTACCTGTCACTCCTATTACTGTCACATTCCTCCCCGATCCCTCCATAAAGAGTACCTGTCACTCCTATTACTGTCACATTCCCCCCGATCCCTCCATAAAGAGTACCTGTCACTGCTATTACTGTCACATCCCCCCCGATCCCTCCATAAAGAGTACCTGTCACTGCCTATTACTGTCACATTCCTCCCCGATCCCTCCATAAAGAGTACCTGTCACTCCTATTACTGTCACATTCCCCCCGATCCCTCCATAAAGAGTACCTGTCACTCCTATTACTGTCACATTCCTCCCGATCCCTCCATAAAGAGTACCTGTCACTGCCTATTACTGTCACATTCCCCCCGATCCCTCCATAAAGAGTACCTGTCACTGCCTATTACTGTCACATTCCTCCCCGATCCCTCCATAAAGAGTACCTGTCACTCCTATTACTGTCACATTCCCCCCGATCCCTCCATAAAGAGTACCTGTCACTCCTATTACTGTCACATTCCTCCCGATCCCTCCATAAAGAGTACCTGTCACTGCCTATTACTGTCACATTCCCCCCCGATCCCTCCATAAAGAGTACCTGTCACTCCTATTACTGTCACATTCCTCCCGATCCCTCCATAAAGAGTACCTGTCACTGCTATTACTGTCACATTCCTCCCGATCCCTCCATAAAGAGTACCTGTCACTGCCTATTACTGTCACATTCCCCCGATCCCTCCATAAAGAGTACCTGTCACTCCTATTACTGTCACATTCCCCCGATCCCTCCATAAAGAGTACCTGTCACTCCTATTACTGTCACATTCCCCCCGATCCCTCCATAAAGAGTACCTGTCACTGCTATTACTGTCACATTCCCCCGATCCCTCCATAAAGAGTACCTGTCACTGCCTATTACTGTCACATTCCCCCGATCCCTCCATAAAGAGTACCTGTCACTCCTATTACTGTCACATTCCCCCGATCCCTCCATAAAGAGTACCTGTCACTGCTATTACTGTCACATTCCCCCCGATCCCTCCATAAAGAGTACCTGTCACTCCTATTACTGTCACATTCCTCCCGATCCCTCCATAAAGAATACCTGTCACTGCCTATTACTGTCACATTCCCCCCGATCCCTCCATAAAGAGTACCTGTCACTGCTATTACTGTCACATTCCTCCCGATCCCTCCATAAAGAGTACCTGTCACTCCTATTACTGTCACATTCCCCCCGATCCCTCCATAAAGAGTACCTGTCACTGCTATTACTGTCACATTCCCCCCGATCCCTCCATAAAGAGTACCTGTCACTCCTATTACTGTCACATTCCTCCCGATCCCTCCATAAAGAATACCTGTCACTGCCTATTACTGTCACATTCCTCCCGATCCCTCCATAAAGAGTACCTGTCACTGCTATTACTGTCACATTCCCCCGATCCCTCCATAAAGAGTACCTGTCACTGCCTATTACTGTCACATTCCCCCGATCCCTCCATAAAGAGTACCTGTCACTCCTATTACTGTCACATTCCCCCGATCCCTCCATAAAGAGTACCTGTCACTGCTATTACTGTCACATTCCCCCCCGATCCCTCCATAAAGAGTACCTGTCACTGCTATTACTGTCCCATTCCTCCCCGATCCCTCCATAAAGAGTATCTGTCACTCCTATTACTGTCACATTCCCCCCGATCCCTCCATAAAGAGTACCTGTCACTGCTATTACTGTCACATTCCCCCCCATCCCTCCATAAAGAGTACCTGTCACTCCTATTACTGTCACATTCCTCCCGATCCCTCCATAAAGAGTACCTGTCACTCCTATTACTGTCACATCCCCCCCGATCCTTCCATAAAGAGTACCTGTCACTCCTATTACTGTCACATTCCCCCCGATCCCTCCATAAAGAGTACCTGTCACTGCCTATTACTGTCACATTCCCCCCGATCCTTCCATAAAGAGTACCTGTCACTCCTATTACTGTCACATTCCCCCCGATCCCTCCATAAAGAGTACCTGTCACTCCTATTACTGTCACATTCCTCCCCGATCCCTCCATAAAGAGTACCTGTCACTGCCTATTACTGTCACATTCCTCCCGATCCCTCCATAAAGAGTACCTGTCACTCCTATTACTGTCACATTCCCCCCGATCCCTCCATAAAGAGTACCTGTCACTCCTATTACTGTCACATTCCCCCCGATCCCTCCATAAAGAGTACCTGTCACTCCTATTACTGTCACATTCCTCCCCGATCCCTCCATAAAGAGTACCTGTCACTCCTATTACTGTCACATTCCCCCCGATCCCTCCATAAAGAGTACCTGTCACTCCTATTACTGTCACATTCCTCCCCGATCCCTCCATAAAGAGTACCTGTCACTGCTATTACTGTCACATTCCCCCCGATCCCTCCATAAAGAGTACCTGTCACTCCTATTACTGTCACATTCCTCCCGATCCCTCCATAAAGAATACCTGTCACTGCCTATTACTGTCACATTCCCCCGATCCCTCCATAAAGAGTACCTGTCACTGCTATTACTGTCACATTCCTCCCGATCCCTCCATAAAGAGTACCTGTCACTCCTATTACTGTCACATTCCCCCCGATCCCTCCATAAAGAGTACCTGTCACTGCTATTACTGTCACATTCCCCCCGATCCCTCCATAAAGAGTACCTGTCACTCCTATTACTGTCACATTCCTCCCGATCCCTCCATAAAGAATACCTGTCACTGCCTATTACTGTCACATTCCTCCCGATCCCTCCATAAAGAGTACCTGTCACTGCTATTACTGTCACATTCCCCCGATCCCTCCATAAAGAGTACCTGTCACTGCCTATTACTGTCACATTCCCCCGATCCCTCCATAAAGAGTACCTGTCACTCCTATTACTGTCACATTCCCCCGATCCCTCCATAAAGAGTACCTGTCACTGCTATTACTGTCACATTCCCCCCCGATCCCTCCATAAAGAGTACCTGTCACTGCTATTACTGTCCCATTCCTCCCCGATCCCTCCATAAAGAGTATCTGTCACTCCTATTACTGTCACATTCCCCCCGATCCCTCCATAAAGAGTACCTGTCACTGCTATTACTGTCACATTCCCCCCCATCCCTCCATAAAGAGTACCTGTCACTCCTATTACTGTCACATTCCTCCCGATCCCTCCATAAAGAGTACCTGTCACTCCTATTACTGTCACATCCCCCCCGATCCTTCCATAAAGAGTACCTGTCACTCCTATTACTGTCACATTCCCCCCGATCCCTCCATAAAGAGTACCTGTCACTGCCTATTACTGTCACATTCCCCCCGATCCTTCCATAAAGAGTACCTGTCACTCCTATTACTGTCACATTCCCCCCGATCCCTCCATAAAGAGTACCTGTCACTCCTATTACTGTCACATTCCTCCCCGATCCCTCCATAAAGAGTACCTGTCACTGCCTATTACTGTCACATTCCTCCCGATCCCTCCATAAAGAGTACCTGTCACTCCTATTACTGTCACATTCCCCCCGATCCCTCCATAAAGAGTACCTGTCACTCCTATTACTGTCACATTCCCCCCGATCCCTCCATAAAGAGTACCTGTCACTCCTATTACTGTCACATTCCTCCCCGATCCCTCCATAAAGAGTACCTGTCACTGCTATTACTGTCACATTCCTCCCGATCCCTCCATAAAGAGTACCTGTCACTGCCTATTACTGTCACATCCCCCCTGATCCCTCCATAAAGAGTACCTGTCACTCCTATTACTGTCACATTCCCCCCGATCCCTCCATAAAGAGTACCTGTCACTGCTATTACTGTCACATTCCCCCGATCCCTCCATAAAGAGTACCTGTCACTGCCTATTACTGTCACATCCCCCCTGATCCCTCCATAAAGAGTACCTGTCACTCCTATTACTGTCACATTCCCCCCGATCCCTCCATAAAGAGTACCTGTCACTGCTATTACTGTCACATTCCCCCGATCCCTCCATAAAGAGTACCTGTCACTGCCTATTACTGTCACATCCCCCCCCGATCCCTCCATAAAGAGTATCTGTCACTGCTATTACTGTCACATCCCCCCCCGATCCCTCCATAAAGAGTACCTGTCACTCCTATTACTGTCACATTCCCCCGATTCCTCCATAAAGAGTATCTGTCACTGCTATTACTGTCACATTCCCCCCGATCCCTCCATAAAGAGTACCTGTCACTGCCTATTACTGTCACATTCCCCCGATTCCTCCATAAAGAGTACCTGTCACTGCTATTACTGTCACATTCCCCCGATCCCTCCATAAAGAGTACCTGTCACTCCTATTACTGTCACATTCCCCCCGATCCCTCCATAAAGAGTACCTGTCACTCCTATTACTGTCACATTCCCCCCGATCCCTCCATAAAGAGTACCTGTCACTCCTATTACTGTCACATTCCCCCCGATCCCTCCATAAAGAGTACCTGTCACTGCTATTACTGTCACATTCCCCCCGATCCCTTCATAAAGAGTACCTGTCACTCCTATTACTGTCACATTCCTCCCGATCCCTCCATAAACAGTACCTGTCACTCCTATTACTGTCACATTCCTCCCGATCCCTCCATAAAGAGTACCTGTCACTGCCTATTACTGTCACATTCCCCCCCGATCCCTCCATAAAGAGTACCTGTCACTGCCTATTACTGTCACATTCCCTCGATCCCTCCATAAAGAGTACCTGTCACTCCTATTACTGTCACATTCCCCCCGATCCCTCCATAAAGAGTACCTGTCACTGCCTATTACTGTCACATTCCCTCGATCCCTCCATAAAGAGTACCTGTCACTCCTATTACTGTCACATTCCCCCCCGATCCCTCCATAAAGAGTACCTGTCACTGCTATTACTGTCACATCCCCCCGATCCCTCCATAAAGAGTACCTGTCACTGCTATTATTGTCACATTCCCCCCGATCCCTCCATAAAGAGTACCTGTCACTCCTATTACTGTCACATTCCCCCCGATCCCTCCATAAAGAGTACCTGTCACTCCTATTACTGTCACATTCCCCCCGATCCCTCCATAAAGAGTACCTGTCACTCCTATTACTGTCACATTCCTCCCCCGATCCCTCCATAAAGAGTACCTGTCACTCCTATTACTGTCACATTCCCCCCGATCCCTCCATAAAGAGTACCTGTCACTCCTATTACTGTCACATTCCTCCCCCGATCCCTCCATAAAGAGTACCTGTCACTCCTATTACTGTCACATTCCTCCCGATCCCTCCATAAAGAGTACCTGTCACTCCTATTACTGTCACATTCCCCCGATCCCTCCATAAAGAGTACCTGTCACTGCCTATTACTGTCACATTCCCCCCGATCCCTCCATAAAGAGTACCTGTCACTACTATTACTGTCACATTCCTCCCGATCCCTCCATAAAGAGTACCTGTCACTCCTATTACTGTCACATTCCCCCCGATCCCTCCATAAAGAGTACCTGTCACTGCCTATTACTGTCACATTCCCCCCGATCCCTCCATAAAGAGTACCTGTCACTCCTATTACTGTCACATTCCCCCCCGATCCCTCCATAAAGAGGACCTGTCACTGCCTATTACTGTCACATTCCCCCCGATCCCTCCATAAAGAGTACCTGTCACTGCTATTACTGTCACATTCCCCCCGATCCCTCCATAAAGAGTACCTGTCACTCCTATTACTGTCACATTCCTCCCCGATCCCTCCATAAAGAGTACCTGTCACTCCTATTACTGTCACATTCCCCCCGATCCCTCCATAAAGAGTACCTGTCACTCCTATTACTGTCACATTCCCCCCCGATCCCTCCATAAAGAGTACATGTCACTGCTATTACTGTCACATTCCCCCCGATCCCTCCATAAAGAGTACCTGTCACTGCTATTACTGTCACATTCCCCCCGATCCCTCCATAAAGAGTACCTGTCACTGCCTATTACTGTCACATTCCCCCCGATCCCTCCATAAAGAGTACCTGTCACTCCTATTACTGTCACATTCCTCCCCGATCCCTCCATAAAGAGTACCTGTCACTCCTATTACTGTCACATTCCCCCCGATCCCTCCATAAAGAGTACCTGTCACTCCTATTACTGTCACATTCCCCCCCGATCCCTCCATAAAGAGTACCTGTCACTCCTATTACTGTCACATTCCCCCCGATCCCTCCATAAAGAGTACCTGTCACTCCTATTACTGTCACATTCCCCCCGATCCCTCCATAAAGAGTACCTGTCACTCCTATTACTGTCACATTCCCCCCCGATCCCTCCATAAAGAGTACCTGTCACTCCTATTACTGTCACATTCCCCCCCGATCCCTCCATAAAGAGGACCTGTCACTGCCTATTACTGTCACATTCCCCCCGATCCCTCCATAAAGAGTACCTGTCACTGCTATTACTGTCACATCCCCCCCGATCCCTCCATAAAGAGTACCTGTCACTCCTATTACTGTCACATTCCCCCCGATCCCTCCATAAAGAGTACCTGTCACTCCTATTACTGTCACATTCCCCCCCGATCCCTCCATAAAGAGTACATGTCACTGCTATTACTGTCACATTCCCCCCGATCCCTCCATAAAGAGTACCTGTCACTCCTATTACTGTCACATTCCTCCCCGATCCCTCCATAAAGAGTACCTGTCACTCCTATTACTGTCACATTCCCCCCGATCCCTCCATAAAGAGTACCTGTCACTCCTATTACTGTCACATTCCCCCCCGATCCCTCCATAAAGAGTACCTGTCACTCCTATTACTGTCACATTCCTCCCCGATCCCTCCATAAAGAGTACCTGTCACTGCTATTACTGTCACATTCCCCCCCCCCGATCCCTCCATAAAGAGTACCTGTCACTCCTATTACTGTCACATTCCCCCCGATCCCTCCATAAAGAGTACCTGTCACTCCTATTACTGTCACATTCCCCCCGATCCCTCCATAAAGAGTACCTGTCACTCCTATTACTGTCACATTCCCCCCGATCCCTCCATAAAGAGTACCTGTCACTCCTATTACTGTCACATCCCCCGATCCCTCCATAAAGAGTACCTGTCACTCCTATTACTGTCACATTCCCCCCGATCCCTCCATAAAGAGTACCTGTCACTCCTATTACTGTCACATTCCCCCCCGATCCCTCCATAAAGAGTACATGTCACTGCTATTACTGTCACATTCCCCCCGATCCCTCCATAAAGAGTACCTGTCACTCCTATTACTGTCACATTCCTCCCCGATCCCTCCATAAAGAGTACCTGTCACTCCTATTACTGTCACATTCCCCCCGATCCCTCCATAAAGAGTACCTGTCACTCCTATTACTGTCACATTCCCCCCCGATCCCTCCATAAAGAGTACCTGTCACTCCTATTACTGTCACATTCCTCCCCGATCCCTCCATAAAGAGTACCTGTCACTGCTATTACTGTCACATTCCCCCCCCCCCCGATCCCTCCATAAAGAGTACCTGTCACTCCTATTACTGTCACATCCCCCCGATCCCTCCATAAAGAGTACCTGTCACTCCTATTACTGTCACATCCCCCCCGATCCCTCCATAAAGAGTACCTGTCACTCCTATTACTGTCACATTCCCCCCGATCCCTCCATAAAGAGTACCTGTCACTCCTATTACTGTCACATTCCTCCCCGATCCCTCCATAAAGAGTACCTGTCACTCCTATTACTGTCACATTCCCCCCGATCCCTCCATAAAGAGTACCTGTCACTCCTATTACTGTCACATTCCCCCCGATCCCTCCATAAAGAGTACCTGTCACTGCTATTACTGTCACATTCCCCCCAATCCCTCCATAAAGAGTACCTGTCACTGCCTATTACTGTCACATCCCCCCCAATCCCTCCATAAAGAGTACCTGTCACTCCTATTACTGTCACATTCCTCCCCGATCCCTCCATAAAGAGTACCTGTCACTGCTATTACTGTCACATTCCCCCCCCCCCCCGATCCCTCCATAAAGAGTACCTGTCACTCCTATTACTGTCACATCCCCCCGATCCCTCCATAAAGAGTACCTGTCACTCCTATTACTGTCACATCCCCCCCGATCCCTCCATAAAGAGTACCTGTCACTCCTATTACTGTCACATTCCCCCCGATCCCTCCATAAAGAGTACCTGTCACTCCTATTACTGTCACATTCCCCCCGATCCCTCCATAAAGAGTACCTGTCACTCCTATTACTGTCACATTCCCCCCAATCCCTCCATAAAGAGTACCTGTCACTGCCTATTACTGTCACATCCCCCCCAATCCCTCCATAAAGAGTACCTGTCACTGCTATTACTGTCACATTCCCCCCAATCCCTCCATAAAGAGTACCTGTCACTCCTATTACTGTCACATCCCCCCCAATCCCTCCATAAAGAGTACCTGTCACTGCTATTACTGTCACATTCCCCCCAATCCCTCCATAAAGAGTACCTGTCACTCCTATTACTGTCACATTCCCCCCAATCCCTCCATAAAGAGTACCTGTCACTCCTATTACTGTCACATTCCCCCCGATCCCTCCATAAAGAGTACCTGTCACTCCTATTACTGTCACATTCCCCCCAATCCCTCCATAAAGAGTACCTGTCACTGCTATTACTGTCACATTCCCCCCAATCCCTCCATAAAGAGTACCTGTCACTGCTATTACTGTCACATTCCTCCCCGATCCCTCCATAAAGAGTACCTGTCACTCCTATTACTGTCACATTCCCCCCGATCCCTCCATAAAGAGTACCTGTCACTCCTATTACTGTCACATTCCCCCCCGATCCCTCCATAAAGAGTACCTGTCACTCCTATTACTGTCACATTCCTCCCCGATCCCTCCATAAAGAGTACCTGTCACTGCCTATTACTATTACTGTCACATTCCTCCCGATCCCTCCATAAAGAGTACCTGTCACTCCTATTACTGTCACATTCCTCCCGATCCCTCCATAAAGAGTACCTGTCACTCCTATTACTGTCACATTCCTCCCGATCCCTCCATAAAGAGTACCTGTCACTACCTATTACTGTCACATTCCTCCCGATCCCTCCATAAAGAGTACCTGTCACTCCTATTACTGTCACATTCCCCCCGATCCCTCCATAAAGAGTACCTGTCACTTCCTATTACTGTCACATTCCCCCCGATCCCTCCATAAAGAGTACCTGTCACTCCTATTACTGTCACATTCCCCCCGATCCCTCCATAAAGAGTACCTGTCACTGCTATTACTGTCACATTCCCCCCGATCCCTCCATAAAGAGTACCTGTCACTGCCTATTACTGTCACATTCCCCCCGATCCCTCCATAAAGAGTACCTGTCACTGCCTATTACTGTCACATTCCCCCCGATCCCTCCATAAAGAGTACCTGTCACTGCTATTACTGTCACATTCCTCCCCGATCCCTCCATAAAGAGTACCTGTCACTCCTATTACTGTCACATTCCCCCCGATCCCTCCATAAAGAGTACCTGTCACTCCTATTACTGTCACATTCCCCCCGATCCCTCCATAAAGAGTACCTGTCACTGCCTATTACTGTCACATTCCCCCGATCCCTCCATAAAGAGTACCTGTCACTGCTATTACTGTCACATTCCCCCCCGATCCCTCCATAAAGAGTACCTGTCACTGCTATTACTGTCACATTCCCCCCGATCCCTCCATAAAGAGTACCTGTCACTGCTATTACTGTCACATTCCTCCCCGATCCCTCCATAAAGAGTACCTGTCACTGCTATTACTGTCACATTCCCCCGATCCCTCCATAAAGAGTACCTGTCACTGCTATTACTGTCACATTCCTCCCCGATCCCTCCATAAAGAGTACCTGTCACTGCTATTACTGTCACATTCCCCCCGATCCCTCCATAAAGAGTACCTGTCACTCCTATTACTGTCACATTCCTCCCCGATCCCTCCATAAAGAGTACCTGTCACTGCTATTACTGTCACATTCCCCCGATCCCTCCATAAAGAGTACCTGTCACTGCTATTACTGTCACATTCCTCCCCGATCCCTCCATAAAGAGTACCTGTCACTGCTATTACTGTCACATTCCTCCCGATCCCTCCATAAAGAGTACCTGTCACTGCTATTACTGTCACATTCCTCCCCGATCCCTCCATAAAGAGTACCTGTCACTCCTATTACTGTCACATTCCCCCCGATCCCTCCATAAAGAGTACCTGTCACTCCTATTACTGTCACATTCCTCCCCGATCCCTCCATAAAGAGTACCTGTCACTGCTATTACTGTCACATTCCCCCGATCCCTCCATAAAGAGTACCTGTCACTGCTATTACTGTCACATTCCCCCCTGATCCCTCCATAAAGAGTACCTGTCACTGCCTATTACTGTCACATTCCCCCGATCCCTCCATAAAGAGTACCTGTCACTGCCTATTACTGTCACATCCCCCCGATCCCTCCATAAAGAGTACCTGTCACTGCCTATTACTGTCACATCCCCCCGATCCCTCCATAAAGAGTACCTGTCACTGCTATTACTGTCACATTCCTCCCGATCCCTCCATAAAGAGTACCTGTCACTGCTATTACTGTCACATTCCTCCCGATCCCTCCATAAAGAGTACCTGTCACTCCTATTACTGTCACATTCCCCCCCGATCCCTCCATAAAGAGTACCTGTCACTGCTATTACTGTCACATTCCCCCCGATCCCTCCATAAAGAGTACCTGTCACTCCTATTACTGTCACATTCCTCCCGATCCCTCCATAAAGAGTACCTGTCACTCCTATTACTGTCACATCCCCCCCGATCCCTCCATAAAGAGTACCTGTCACTGCTATTACTGTCACATTCCCCCCGATCCCTCCATAAAGAGTACCTGTCACTCCTATTACTGTCACATTCCCCCCGATCCCTCCATAAAGAGTACCTGTCACTGCTATTACTGTCACATTCCCCCCGATCCCTCCATAAAGAGTACCTGTCACTCCTATTACTGTCACATCCCCCCGATCCCTCCATAAAGAGTACCTGTCACTGCTATTACTGTCACATTCCTCCCGATCCCTCCATAAAGAGTACCTGTCACTGCTATTACTGTCACATTCCTCCCGATCCCTCCATAAAGAGTACCTGTCACTGCTATTACTGTCACATTCCCCCCGATCCCTCCATAAAGAGTACCTGTCACTGCTATTACTGTCACATCCCCCCCGATCCCTCCATAAAGAGTACCTGTCACTCCTATTACTGTCACATTCCTCCCCGATCCCTCCATAAAGAGTACCTGTCACTCCTATTACTGTCACATTCCCCCCGATTCCTCCATAAAGAGTACCTGTCACTCCTATTACTGTCACATTCCTCCCCGATCCCTCCATAAAGAGTACCTGTCACTCCTATTACTGTCACATTCCCCCCGATCCCTCCATAAAGAGTACCTGTCACTCCTATTACTGTCACATTCCCCCCGATCCCTCCATAAAGAGTACCTGTCACTCCTATTACTGTCACATTCCCCCCGATCCCTCCATAAAGAGTACCTGTCACTGCCTATTACTGTCACATTCCTCCCCGATCCCTCCATAAAGAGTACCTGTCACTCCTATTACTGTCACATTCCCCCCGATCCCTCCATAAAGAGTACCTGTCACTCCTATTACTGTCACATTCCTCCCGATCCCTCCATAAAGAGTACCTGTCACTGCCTATTACTGTCACATTCCCCCCGATCCCTCCATAAAGAGTACCTGTCACTCCTATTACTGTCACATTCCCCCCGATCCCTCCATAAAGAGTACCTGTCACTCCTATTACTGTCACATTCCCCCCCGATCCCTCCATAAAGAGTACCTGTCACTCCTATTACTGTCACATTCCTCCCGATCCCTCCATAAAGAGTACCTGTCACTGCTATTACTGTCACATTCCTCCCGATCCCTCCATAAAGAGTACCTGTCACTGCCTATTACTGTCACATTCCCCCGATCCCTCCATAAAGAGTACCTGTCACTCCTATTACTGTCACATTCCCCCGATCCCTCCATAAAGAGTACCTGTCACTGCTATTACTGTCACATTCCCCCCGATCCCTCCATAAAGAGTACCTGTCACTCCTATTACTGTCACATTCCCCCCGATCCCTCCATAAAGAGTACCTGTCACTGCTATTACTGTCACATTCCCCCGATCCCTCCATAAAGAGTACCTGTCACTGCCTATTACTGTCACATTCCCCCGATCCCTCCATAAAGAGTACCTGTCACTGCTATTACTGTCACATTCCTCCCGATCCCTCCATAAAGAGTACCTGTCACTCCTATTACTGTCACATTCCCCCCGATCCCTCCATAAAGAGTACCTGTCACTGCTATTACTGTCACATTCCCCCCGATCCCTCCATAAAGAGTACCTGTCACTCCTATTACTGTCACATTCCTCCCCGATCCCTCCATAAAGAGTACCTGTCACTGCTATTACTGTCACATTCCCCCCGATCCCTCCATAAAGAGTACCTGTCACTGCTATTACTGTCACATTCCTCCCCGATCCCTCCATAAAGAATATCTGTCACTGCCTATTACTGTCACATTCCTCCCGATCCCTCCATAAAGAGTACCTGTCACTGCTATTACTGTCACATTCCCCCCGATCCCTCCATAAAGAGTACCTGTCACTGCCTATTACTGTCACATTCCCCCGATCCCTCCATAAAGAGTACCTGTCACTCCTATTACTGTCACATTCCCCCGATCCCTCCATAAAGAGTACCTGTCACTGCTATTACTGTCACATTCCCCCCCGATCCCTCCATAAAGAGTACCTGTCACTGCTATTACTGTCACATTCCCCCCGATCCCTCCATAAAGGAGTACCTGTCACTCCTATTACTGTCACATTCCTCCCCGATCCCTCCATAAAGAGTACCTGTCACTGCCTATTACTGTCACATTCCTCCCGATCCCTCCATAAAGAGTACCTGTCACTCCTATTACTGTCACATTCCCCCCGATCCCTCCATAAAGAGTACCTGTCACTCCTATTACTGTCACATTCCTCCCCGATCCCTCCATAAAGAGTACCTGTCACTGCCTATTACTGTCACATTCCTCCCCGATCCCTCCATAAAGAGTACCTGTCACTGCTATTACTGTCACATTCCTCCCGATCCCTCCATAAAGAGTACCTGTCACTGCCTATTACTGTCACATCCCCCCTGATCCCTCCATAAAGAGTACCTGTCACTCCTATTACTGTCACATTCCCCCCGATCCCTCCATAAAGAGTACCTGTCACTCCTATTACTGTCACATTCCTCCCCGATCCCTCCATAAAGAGTACCTGTCACTCCTATTACTGTCACATTCCCCCCGATCCCTCCATAAAGAGTACCTGTCACTGCCTATTACTGTCACATTCCTCCCCGATCCCTCCATAAAGAGTACCTGTCACTGCTATTACTGTCACATTCCTCCCGATCCCTCCATAAAGAGTACCTGTCACTGCCTATTACTGTCACATCCCCCTGATCCCTCCATAAAGAGTACCTGTCACTGCCTATTACTGTCACATTCCTCCCCGATCCCTCCATAAAGAGTACCTGTCACTGCTATTACTGTCACATTCCCCCGATCCCTCCATAAAGAGTACCTGTCACTGCCTATTACTGTCACATCCCCCCTGATCCCTCCATAAAGAGTACCTGTCACTCCTATTACTGTCACATTCCCCCCGATCCCTCCATAAAGAGTACCTGTCACTGCCTATTACTGTCACATTCCCCCGATCCCTCCATAAAGGAGTACCTGTCACTGCCTATTACTGTCACATTCCCCCCCGATCCCTCCATAAAAAGTATCTGTCAATGCTATTACTGTCACATCCCCCCCGATCCCTCCATAAAGAGTACCTGTCACTCCTATTACTGTCACATTCCCCCCGATCCCTCCATAAAGAGTACCTGTCACTCCTATTACTGTCACATTCCCCCCGATCCCTCCATAAAGAGTACCTGTCACTGCCTATTACTGTCACATTCCCCCCGATCCCTCCATAAAGAGTACCTGTCACTGCCTATTACTGTCACATTCCTCCCCGATCCCTCCATAAAGAGTACCTGTCACTGCTATTACTGTCACATTCCCCCCGATCCCTCCATAAAGAGTACCTGTCACTCCTATTACTGTCACATTCCTCCCCGATCCCTCCATAAAGAGTACCTGTCACTCCTATTACTGTCACATTCCTCCCCGATCCCTCCATAAAGAGTACCTGTCACTCCTATTACTGTCACATTCCCCCCGATCCCTCCATAAAGAGTCCCTAGCCAAGTCAAAATAATTACTCTCACATTCCCCCCCCCGATCCCTCCATAAAGAGTACCTGTCACTGCTATTACTGTCACATTCCCCCCGATCCCTCCATAAAGAGTACCTGTCACTGCTATTACTGTCACATTCCCCCCGATCCCTCCATAAAGAGTACCTGTCACTCCTATTACTGTCACATTCCCCCCCGATCCCTCCATAAAGAGTACCTGTCACTGCTATTACTGTCACATCCCCCCGATCCCTCCATAAAGAGTACCTGTCACTGCTATTACTGTCACATTCCCCCCGATCCCTCCATAAAGAGTACCTGTCACTGCTATTACTGTCACATTCCTCCCGATCCCTCCATAAAGAGTACCTGTCACTGCCTAATACTGTCACATTCCCCCCGATCCCTCCATAAAGAGTACCTGTCACTGCCTATTACTGTCACATTCCCCCCGATCCCTCCATAAAGAGTACCTGTCACTCCTATTACTGTCACATTCCCCCCCGATCCCTCCATAAAGAGTACCTGTCACTGCCTATTACTGTCACATTCCCCCCGATCCCTCCATAAAGAGTACCTGTCACTGCTATTACTGTCACATTCCCCCCGATCCCTCCATAAAGAGTACCTGTCACTCCTATTACTGTCACATTCCTCCCCGATCCCTCCATAAAGAGTACCTGTCACTGCTATTACTGTCACATTCCCCCCGATCCCTCCATAAAGAGTACCTGTCACTGCTATTACTGTCACATTCCCCCCGATCCCTCCATAAAGAGTACCTGTCACTGCTATTACTGTCACATTCCCCCCGATCCCTCCATAAAGAGTACCTGTCACTGCTATTACTGTCACATTCCCCCCGATCCCTCCATAAAGAGTACCTGTCACTCCTATTACTGTCACATTCCCCCCGATCCCTCCATAAAGAGTACCTGTCACTCCTATTACTGTCACATTCCCCCCCGATCCCTCCATAAAGAGTACCTGTCACTGCTATTACTGTCACATTCCCCCCGATCCCTCCATAAAGAGTACCTGTCACTGCCTATTACTGTCACATTCCCCCCGATCCCTCCATAAAGAGTACCTGTCACTGCCTATTACTGTCACATTCCCCCCGATCCCTCCATAAAGAGTACCTGTCACTCCTATTACTGTCACATTCCTCCCCAATCCCTCCATAAAGAGTACCTGTCACTCCTATTACTGTCACATTCCCCCCGATCCCTCCATAAAGAGTACCCTTGTCACTCCTATTACTGTCACATTCCCCCCCGATCCCTCCATAAAGAGTACCTGTCACTCCTATTACTGTCACATTCCCCCCGATCCCTCCATAAAGAGTACCTGTCACTCCTATTACTGTCACATTCCCCCCCGATCCCTCCATAAAGAGTACCTGTCACTCCTATTACTGTCACATTCCCCCCGATCCCTCCATAAAGAGTACCTGTCACTCCTATTACTGTCACATTCCCCCCCGATCCCTCCATAAAGAGTACCTGTCACTGCCTATTACTGTCACATTCCCCCCCGATCCCTCCATAAAGAGTACCTGTCACTGCCTATTACTGTCACATCCCCCCCGATCCCTCCATAAAGAGTACCTGTCACTCCTATTACTGTCACATTCCCCCCGATCCCTCCATAAAGAGTACCTGTCACTCCTATTACTGTCACATTCCCCCCCGATCCCTCCATAAAGAGTACCTGTCACTGCCTATTACTGTCACATTCCCCCCGATCCCTCCATAAAGAGTACCTGTCACTCCTATTACTGTCACATTCCTCCCCGATCCCTCCATAAAGAGTACCTGTCACTCCTATTACTGTCACATTCCCCCCGATCCCTCCATAAAGAGTACCTGTCACTCCTATTACTGTCACATTCCCCCCCGATCCCTCCATAAAGAGTACCTGTCACTCCTATTACTGTCACATTCCTCCCCGATCCCTCCATAAAGAGTACCTGTCACTGCTATTACTGTCACATTCCCCCCCGATCCCTCCATAAAGAGTACCTGTCACTCCTATTACTGTCACATTCCCCCCGATCCCTCCATAAAGAGTACCTGTCACTCCTATTACTGTCACATTCCCCCCCGATCCCTCCATAAAGAGTACCTGTCACTCCTATTACTGTCACATTCCCCCCGATCCCTCCATAAAGAGTACCTGTCACTCCTATTACTGTCACATTCCCCCCCGATCCCTCCATAAAGAGTACCTGTCACTCCTATTACTGTCACATTCCCCCCGATCCCTCCATAAAGAGTACCTGTCACTCCTATTACTGTCACATTCCCCCCCGATCCCTCCATAAAGAGTACATGTCACTGCTATTACTGTCACATTCCCCCCGATCCCTCCATAAAGAGTACCTGTCACTCCTATTACTGTCACATTCCTCCCCGATCCCTCCATAAAGAGTACCTGTCACTCCTATTACTGTCACATTCCCCCCGATCCCTCCATAAAGAGTACCTGTCACTCCTATTACTGTCACATTCCTCCCCGATCCCTCCATAAAGAGTACCTGTCACTGCCTATTACTGTCACATTCCCCCCGATCCCTCCATAAAGAGTACCTGTCACTGCCTATTACTGTCACATTCCCCCCGATCCCTCCATAAAGAGTACCTGTCACTCCTATTACTGTCACATTCCCCCCCGATCCCTCCATAAAGAGTACCTGTCACTCCTATTACTGTCACATTCCCCCCGATCCCTCCATAAAGAATACCTGTCACTCCTATTACTGTCACATTCCTCCCGATCCCTCCATAAAGAGTACCTGTCACTGCTATTACTGTCACATTCCTCCCCGATCCCTCCATAAAGAGTACCTGTCACTGCCTATTACTGTCACATTCCCCCGATCCCTCCATAAAGAGTACCTGTCACTCCTATTACTGTCACATTCCCCCGATCCCTCCATAAAGAGTACCTGTCACTGCCTATTACTGTCACATTCCCCCCGATCCCTCCATAAAGAGTACCTGTCACTCCTATTACTGTCACATTCCCCCCGATCCCTCCATAAAGAGTACCTGTCACTGCTATTACTGTCACATTCCCCCGATCCCTCCATAAAGAGTACCTGTCACTGCCTATTACTGTCACATTCCCCCGATCCCTCCATAAAGAGTACCTGTCACTGCTATTACTGTCACATTCCCCCGATCCCTCCATAAAGAGTACCTGTCACTGCCTATTACTGTCACATTCCCCCGATCCCTCCATAAAGAATACCTGTCACTGCCTATTACTGTCACATTCCCCCCGATCCCTCCATAAAGAGTACCTGTCACTGCTATTACTGTCACATTCCTCCCCGATCCCTCCATAAAGAGTACCTGTCACTCCTATTACTGTCACATTCCCCCCGATCCCTCCATAAAGAGTACCTGTCACTGCTATTACTGTCACATTCCCCCCGATCCCTCCATAAAGAGTACCTGTCACTCCTATTACTGTCACATTCCTCCCGATCCCTCCATAAAGAGTACCTGTCACTGCCTATTACTGTCACATTCCCCCGATCCCTCCATAAAGAGTACCTGTCACTGCCTATTACTGTCACATTCCTCCCGATCCCTCCATAAAGAATATCTGTCACTGCTATTACTGTCACATCCCCCCCGATCCCTCCATAAAGAGTACCTGTCACTGCTATTACTGTCACATTCCCCCCGATCCCTCCATAAAGAGTACCTGTCACTGCTATTACTGTCACATTCCCCCCAATCCCTCCATAAAGAGTACCTGTCACTCCTATTACTGTCACATTCCTCCCCGATCCCTCCATAAAGAGTACCTGTCACTGCTATTACTGTCACATTCCCCCGATCCCTCCATAAAGAGTACCTGTTACTGCCTATTACTGTCACATTCCCCCGATCCCTCCATAAAGAGTACCTGTCACTCCTATTACTGTCACATTCCCCCCGATCCCTCCATAAAGAGTACCTGTCACTGCCTATTACTGTCACATTCCCCCCCGATCCCTCCATAAAGAGTACCTGTCACTGCTATTACTGTCACATTCCCCCCGATCCCTCCAATAAGGAGTACCTGTCACTCCTATTACTGTCACATTCCTCCCCGATCCCTCCATAAAGAGTACCTGTCACTGCCTATTACTGTCACATTCCTCCCCGATCCCTCCATAAAGAGTACCTGTCACTCCTATTACTGTCACATTCCCCCCGATCCCTCCATAAAGAGTACCTGTCACTCCTATTACTGTCACATTCCTCCCCGATCCCTCCATAAAGAGTACCTGTCACTGCCTATTACTGTCACATTCCTCCCCGATCCCTCCATAAAGAGTACCTGTCACTGCTATTACTGTCACATTCCTCCCGATCCCTCCATAAAGAGTACCTGTCACTGCCTATTACTGTCACATCCCCCCTGATCCCTCCATAAAGAGTACCTGTCACTCCTATTACTGTCACATTCCCCCCGATCCCTCCATAAAGAGTACCTGTCACTCCTATTACTGTCACATTCCTCCCCGATCCCTCCATAAAGAGTACCTGTCACTGCCTATTACTGTCACATTCCTCCCCGATCCCTCCATAAAGAGTACCTGTCACTGCTATTACTGTCACATTCCTCCCGATCCCTCCATAAAGAGTACCTGTCACTGCCTATTACTGTCACATCCCCCCCTGATCCCTCCATAAAGAGTACCTGTCACTGCCTATTACTGTCACATTCCTCCCCGATCCCTCCATAAAGAGTACCTGTCACTGCTATTACTGTCACATTCCCCCCGATCCCTCCATAAAGAGTACCTGTCACTGCCTATTACTGTCACATCCCCCCCTGATCCCTCCATAAAGAGTACCTGTCACTCCTATTACTGTCACATTCCCCCCGATCCCTCCATAAAGAGTACCTGTCACTGCTATTACTGTCACATTCCCCCCGATCCCTCCATAAAAAGTACCTGTCACTGCCTATTACTGTCACATTCCCCCCGATCCCTCCATAAAGAGTATCTGTCACTGCTATTACTGTCACATCCCCCCGATCCCTCCATAAAGAGTACCTGTCACTCCTATTACTGTCACATTCCCCCCGATTCCTCCATAAAGAGTACCTGTCACTGCTATTACTGTCACATTCCCCCCGATCCCTCCATAAAGAGTACCTGTCACTGCCTATTACTGTCACATTCCTCCCCGATCCCTCCATAAAGAGTACCTGTCACTGCTATTACTGTCACATTCCCCCCGATCCCTTCATAAAGAGTACCTGTCACTCCTATTACTGTCACATTCCTCCCCGATCCCTCCATAAAGAGTACCTGTCACTCCTATTACTGTCACATTCCTCCCGATCCCTCCATAAAGAGTACCTGTCACTCCTATTACTGTCACATTCCCCCCGATCCCTCCATAAAGAGTACCCTGTCACTGCCACCTATTACTGTCACATTCCCCCCGATCCCTCCATAAAGAGTACCTGTCACTGCTATTACTGTCACATTCCCCCCGATCCCTCCATAAAGAGTACCTGTCACTGCTATTACTGTCACATTCCCCCCGATCCCTCCATAAAGAGTACCTGTCACTCCTATTACTGTCACATTCCCCCCCGATCCCTCCATAAAGAGTACCTGTCACTGCTATTACTGTCACATTCCCCCCGATCCCTCCATAAAGAGTACCTGTCACTGCTATTACTGTCACATTCCCCCCCGATCCCTCCATAAAGAGTACCTGTCACTACTATTACTGTCACATTCCTCCCGATCCCTCCATAAAGAGTACCTGTCACTCCTATTACTGTCACATTCCCCCCGATCCCTCCATAAAGAGTACCTGTCACTGCCTATTACTGTCACATTCCCCCCGATCCCTCCATAAAGAGTACCTGTCACTCCTATTACTGTCACATTCCCCCCGATCCCTCCATAAAGAGTACCTGTCACTGCCTATTACTGTCACATTCCCCCCGATCCCTCCATAAAGAGTACCTGTCACTGCTATTACTGTCACATTCCCCCCGATCCCTCCATAAAGAGTACCTGTCACTGCTATTACTGTCACATTCCTCCCCGATCCCTCCATAAAGAGTACCTGTCACTCCTATTACTGTCACATTCCCCCCGATCCCTCCATAAAGAGTACCTGTCACTCCTATTACTGTCACATTCCCCCCCGATCCCTCCATAAAGAGTACATGTCACTGCTATTACTGTCACATTCCCCCCGATCCCTCCATAAAGAGTACCTGTCACTGCTATTACTGTCACATTCCCCCCGATCCCTCCATAAAGAGTACCTGTCACTGCCTATTACTGTCACATTCCCCCCGATCCCTCCATAAAGAGTACCTGTCACTCCTATTACTGTCACATTCCTCCCCGATCCCTCCATAAAGAGTACCTGTCACTCCTATTACTGTCACATTCCCCCCGATCCCTCCATAAAGAGTACCTGTCACTCCTATTACTGTCACATTCCCCCCGATCCCTCCATAAAGAGTACCTGTCACTCCTATTACTGTCACATTCCCCCCGATCCCTCCATAAAGAGTACCTGTCACTCCTATTACTGTCACATTCCCCCCGATCCCTCCATAAAGAGTACCTGTCACTCCTATTACTGTCACATTCCCCCCCGATCCCTCCATAAAGAGTACCTGTCACTCCTATTACTGTCACATTCCCCCCCGATCCCTCCATAAAGAGTACCTGTCACTGCCTATTACTGTCACATCCCCCCCGATCCCTCCATAAAGAGTACCTGTCACTGCTATTACTGTCACATCCCCCCGATCCCTCCATAAAGAGTACCTGTCACTCCTATTACTGTCACATTCCCCCCGATCCCTCCATAAAGAGTACCTGTCACTCCTATTACTGTCACATTCCCCCCCGATCCCTCCATAAAGAGTACATGTCACTGCTATTACTGTCACATTCCCCCCGATCCCTCCATAAAGAGTACCTGTCACTCCTATTACTGTCACATTCCTCCCCGATCCCTCCATAAAGAGTACCTGTCACTGCCTATTACTGTCACATTCCCCCCGATCCCTCCATAAAGAGTACCTGTCACTGCCTATTACTGTCACATTCCCCCCCGATCCCTCCATAAAGAGTACCTGTCACTCCTATTACTGTCACATTCCCCCCGATCCCTCCATAAAGAGTACCTGTCACTCCTATTACTGTCACATTCCCCCCGATCCCTCCATAAAGAGTACCTGTCACTGCCTATTACTGTCACATTCCCCCCGATCCCTCCATAAAGAGTACCTGTCACTCCTATTACTGTCACATTCCTCCCCGATCCCTCCATAAAGAGTACCTGTCACTCCTATTACTGTCACATTCCCCCCGATCCCTCCATAAAGAGTACCTGTCACTCCTATTACTGTCACATTCCCCCCCGATCCCTCCATAAAGAGTACCTGTCACTCCTATTACTGTCACATTCCTCCCCGATCCCTCCATAAAGAGTACCTGTCACTGCCTATTACTGTCACATTCCCCCCCCCCCGATCCCTCCATAAAGAGTACCTTGTCACTCCCTATTACTGTCACATTCCCCCCGATCCCTCCATAAAGAGTACCTGTCACTCCTATTACTGTCACATCCCCCCCGATCCCTCCATAAAGAGTACCTGTCACTCCTATTACTGTCACATTCCCCCCGATCCCTCCATAAAGAGTACCTGTCACTCCTATTACTGTCACATTCCCCCCCGATCCCTCCATAAAGAGTACCTGTCACTCCTATTACTGTCACATTCCCCCCGATCCCTCCATAAAGAGTACCTGTCACTCCTATTACTGTCACATTCCCCCCGATCCCTCCATAAAGAGTACCTGTCACTCCTATTACTGTCACATTCCTCCCCGATCCCTCCATAAAGAGTACCTGTCACTCCTATTACTGTCACATTCCCCCCGATCCCTCCATAAAGAGTACCTGTCACTCCTATTACTGTCACATTCCCCCCCGATCCCTCCATAAAGAGTACCTGTCACTCCTATTACTGTCACATTCCTCCCCGATCCCTCCATAAAGAGTACCTGTCACTGCTATTACTGTCACATTCCCCCCCGATCCCTCCATAAAGAGTACCTGTCACTCCTATTACTGTCACATTCCCCCCGATCCCTCCATAAAGAGTACCTGTCACTCCTATTACTGTCACATTCCCCCCGATCCCTCCATAAAGAGTACCTGTCACTCCTATTACTGTCACATTCCCCCCGATCCCTCCATAAAGAGTACCTGTCACTCCTATTACTGTCACATTCCTCCCCGATCCCTCCATAAAGAGTACCTGTCACTCCTATTACTGTCACATTCCCCCCGATCCCTCCATAAAGAGTACCTGTCACTCCTATTACTGTCACATTCCCCCCGATCCCTCCATAAAGAGTACCTGTCACTCCTATTACTGTCACATTCCCCCCAATCCCTCCATAAAGAGTACCTGTCACTGCCTATTACTGTCACATTCCTCCCCAATCCCTCCATAAAGAGTACCTGTCACTGCTATTACTGTCACATTCCCCCCAATCCCTCCATAAAGAGTACCTGTCACTGCCTATTACTGTCACATTCCTCCCCGATCCCTCCATAAAGAGTACCTGTCACTCCTATTACTGTCACATTCCCCCCGATCCCTCCATAAAGAGTACCTGTCACTCCTATTACTGTCACATTCCCCCGATCCCTCCATAAAGAGTACCTGTCACTGCCTATTACTGTCACATTCCCCCCAATCCCTCCATAAAGAGTACCTGTCACTGCTATTACTGTCACATTCCTCCCCGATCCCTCCATAAAGAGTACCTGTCACTCCTATTACTGTCACATTCCCCCCGATCCCTCCATAAAGAGTACCTGTCACTCCTATTACTGTCACATTCCCCCCGATCCCTCCATAAAGAGTACCTGTCACTCCTATTACTGTCACATTCCTCCCCGATCCCTCCATAAAGAGTACCTGTCACTGCTATTACTGTCACATTCCTCCCCGATCCCTCCATAAAGAGTACCTGTCACTCCTATTACTGTCACATTCCTCCCGATCCCTCCATAAAGAGTACCTGTCACTACCTATTACTGTCACATTCCTCCCCGATCCCTCCATAAAGAGTACCTGTCACTCCTATTACTGTCACATTCCCCCCGATCCCTCCATAAAGAGTACCTGTCACTTCTATTACTGTCACATTCCCCCCGATCCCTCCATAAAGAGTACCTGTCACTCCTATTACTGTCACATTCCCCCCGATCCCTCCATAAAGAGTACCTGTCACTGCTATTACTGTCACATTCCCCCCGATCCCTCCATAAAGAGTACCTGTCACTGCCTATTACTGTCACATTCCTCCCCGATCCCTCCATAAAGAGTACCTGTCACTCCTATTACTGTCACATTCCTCCCCGATCCCTCCATAAAGAGTACCTGTCACTCCTATTACTGTCACATTCCCCCGATCCCTCCATAAAGAGTACCTGTCACTGCCTATTACTGTCACATTCCCCCGATCCCTCCATAAAGAGTACCTGTCACTCCTATTACTGTCACATCCCCCGATCCCTCCATAAAGAGTACCTGTCACTGCTATTACTGTCACATTCCCCCGATCCCTCCATAAAGAGTACCTGTCACTCCTATTACTGTCACATTCCGATCCCTCCATAAAGAGTACCTGTCACTCCTATTACTGTCACATTCCTCCCCGATCCCTCCATTCATGCTATTACTGTCACATTCCCCCGATCCCTCCATAAAGAGTACCTGTCACTGCTATTACTGTCACATTCCCCCCCCGATCCCTCCATAAAGAGTACCTGTCCACTGCTATTACTGTCACATTCCCCCCGAT